>NC_091301.1:46210623-46293123 GCF_038502225.1 Cherax quadricarinatus
AATGGGTCACAACTGGAAGCTGAAGACTCAGACGAGTCACAGGGACGTTAGGAAGTATTTCTTCAGTCATAGAGTCGTCAGGAAGTGGAATAGCCTAGCAAGTGAAGTAGTGGAGGCAGGAACCATACATAGTTTTAAGAAGAGGTATGACAAAGCTCAGGAAGCAGAGAGAGAGAGAGGACCCAGTAGCGATCAGTAAAGATGCGGGGCCAGGAGCTGAGTCTCGACCCCTGCAACCACAATTAGGTGAGTACACCCCCCCCCACACACACACACACACATACACAGACAGACAGAGTGGACCCCTGAGTTTTGTGATTAATCCCTTCCAGAGAGTCTGCTGAATGGCGAAACCATTTTCCCCATAAGAAATAATGGAAATCCAATTAATCCTTTTCAGATGCCCAAAAGTATGAACAAATAATATTGTTTTTAAAGATTAAATATAGATTTACATACAGAAAACAATGACAAATAAATATAAAGCACTAATAAAATGGATAAATGAACATTTAACGTCACACCTTAATTGAAGACACTTGTTGGTGTATGGCAGACAGGTAGGAGGCGAGAGGAAGGCGAGTTTATTATGCTTCAATATGACGCTATTATCATCTCTATGGCTTATTTATCTATCACAGTTCATCTAATATGACATAATGAACAATATAAATAACATAGAATCATGATATATACTTTCAAATTAACCCCTTCAGGGTCCAAGGCCCAAATCTGAAGTGGTGCCCCAGTGTCCAAGAATTTTAAAAAAAAAATTTTGTTATTTTTTCTTATGAAAAGGTAGAGAATCTTTTTGTGAAGGTAATAAAACAAAAAGTATGAAATTTGATGGAAAATTGACGAAATTATGCTCTCGCGAATTTTGATGTGTCAACGATATTTACGAATCGGCGATTTTGCCGACTTTGACTCCCATTTTAGGCCAATTACATTATTCCAGCCAACCAAATTCTTAGCTATTTCACTAGTATTACTTCTATTCTATCGATTGAGCACAAGAAATCAGCAAGTCAACTGTTTCAACTACAAATTAAAGAGATCGGAAATTGTTAATTTGGCCAATTTAACACAAAGTTCAAAATATTCCAATTTCAAAATAGGGTCCAGAATAAACAATGTAGGTATTCCTGGAACTAAACTAACATTTCCTCTGTTCATTAGTTACGTTTTGAGGCTTGACAAATAAATTCCATTTTGATTTTTTATTCACAATGGAATTTTTATTCACACCAAAAAATAGAAGATTTACTGTTATGCAATACTGTAATAATTGTATAAATATCATCACCATATTTGTGAATGCATATTAGACCCACCAGCTGACGTGTATTAGACGTGTGAGGTCGTTTGTTTACTCTTGAATATCGGCAAAAATTTAACATTTCTGCTACTTTGAGCTCAGTTTCAAGTCATTTCCAGTGCTAAAACCAATCAAAATCATCTCCATTTCTGTAATATGTCTTCCATTCTATCAATTGAGACCAAGAAATCGCAAATAAAACTATAAAATCATACGAAAAAACACTGCAAATCGCTGTTTTAATCGAAAAATCATGATTTCAGTTTTTTTCTCTCATTATACACAGTGTGCTGCAGGATCTGTTTTATGTGGTGCACACATACCACATAGATGTATTCTCTCATATCTAGGCCCAAATGTACCACTCACAGTTTATCAGAGTGAGCTGAGCTCATGACGTAGATCTACGGTTTGGACCCTGAACGTAAAGCCGTAGATCTATGGGACGGACCCTGAAAGGGTTAATAAAGTATGTCATACCGTATGTCACTAATGGTGATTGTGGTGTGTTGGTTTTATAAGGGCCACTGAGAGAAGCCGTACATATTAGTGGTGGTGGAGGCTGCAGCAAAAGCCACCATCACTATTCACACAATGTACGTAATTTATAAATAAGAAATATTTACACTTTATAGATAAGAAATATTTACACTTACTTTGGACGAGATGTTAGTGTAATTAATTGGTTTGATGGAGGAGATGCTGGCAGAGATTTAGTTTGGTGGAAGTTAGCAAAGCGGCATATGTTCAGTGGCCCTGTACACCAATAACATTGGAGAGTTACTTTCGTGTCGTTTTTCTATCTCTTAATCGCTTTACTTACTTGCTACATTGTTAATGCTACACTTATATCACTGGCTGGCTACCTGCTGCTTTAGTATCGTACATATCATAGAATCACTGAAGAAGGCACATTCTCCTCCCTCACTTTGGTACTTTGCTACAAGTTTTTTCTTGAATTCTATCGTGTTTCTTTCCTTCTTTACCAAAGGGCTGGCACTGTGAGAATTCTTTGGGCCCCATGGTGGCTTATTTAGCAGTTACAAGCACAAAAAACAATGGATTATTATGAAATGTGTCGTATGAACCCGTGTGATGATGGTCACTTAGCCACAAATCATGCCACACTGACTCTCTGAATGTTGTGTGGGAGTCTTTGTGTCTTCCCAGCCGCTCCCAGCTGCACGGATGCGTCCCATACGATGGACGAATCACGAGGCCAATCATGAACCACGAGGCTATATTTTGATGAAAAAAGTTGCTGAAAGTCGGATTTCACGAAAGTCGCGGCTGCTGAAACTTGGGGGTCCACTGTGTTTGTGTGTGTGTGTGTATATATATACTATACATATATATACACACATACATACTTGCCAGGGGTTGAGTCATAGCTCCTGGCTTTGTTAGTTGCTACTAGTTCACTCTCCTGGCTCCGAAAGCCTGGAGAGCGGAGGATAATTCCACTTCCTTTAATGAAGAGCCTCTCAGCAGCATAAAGGAATCTCCATGAAAGTGAGAGATCATAACTTGTATTATGGGTGTGAGAAAGTCTTATGTACCTGGGTAAATATATTGGTTATTACAGGATAAGTTACCTGAGGAAATATCTTCATTGCTCTGCTGCAAATGCAGATGAACATGCTCACATTGAATGTAAATAAATAATTGCTTTTTTTTAATAGATTTATGGACTTTGACCTGGACAAGACGCTGTATTTCTTCATTGCTGGGCGCTATGAATTTGGCAACAAGGGTGCTGATCTCTATATAGAAGCACTGGCCAGGTTAAACCATTATATGAAGGTGAGATATCACAAAACTCTAATTTATATACTATATGTATTTATTGCAATGTATATTCATCTTATTTTAAATTTGCTGTTGATAAGATATCTACTGGAATGACTGAATAACAGAAAGTTGGGAAAGCAGTAGAAATGGATGGGATTATCAGAGATACTGATGACAGGTGAGGAATTAATGGAAGAGCTGGTTCATTGTGCTTTTGAAGAAAAGCAGAAGTTGCCTTAGATATGGCAAGGAACACGTGTTGTGATGAATGGTTTTGAAAACAAACAAGTTGAAGATTGAGACACTTATGCAACATATGGGAATCTTTATTGAGGAAACGTTTCACCACACAGTGGCTTCATCAGTCCAATACAAAGCAGGAAAGTGTAAGGATAGGAGGAGTTTGAGGTAATCAATCCCTCAGCCTGGAGTCAATGTGTTCAGTCCATCAATCTTGTAGAATGTACAGCATAGGGCTTATACACTGTAATCAGGTGAGGCAAAGCAGGAGAAGACGGGGACATAGTGGTACCATCCACTTGTCGAAGTAGGTCTTCGTCGAAAGGTTGGACAAGTTTTGGATGAAGACCTACTTCGAGTAGTGGTTGGTACCACTATGACCCCATCTTCTCCTGCTTTGCCTCACCTACCTGGAGTTTACCTGACTACAGTATATAAGCCACGTCTACGGCCCTATGCTGTACATTCTACAAGTTTGATGGACTGAACACATCGACTCCTGGCTGTGGGACTGATTACCTGAAACTCCTCCTATCCTTACACTTTTCTGCTTTGTATTGGGCTGATGAAGCCACTGTGTGGCGAAACGTTTCCTCAAAAAAGATTCCCATATGTTGCATAAGTGTCTCAATCTTCAACACATGTTGTGTTAATCTTTAAACTGCCGAGGGGTCAAAAATAGAAGTGTCCCGAGTGCTATTATTTTGAAAGGAAAAAAATCATAAAAAAAATTCTCCCTTCTAGATGTGTATTAAATATTTCACTGTCCAGAGCCCCAAAATTAATATTGCTCTCAATGTTCACTTTTTAACCCTTTAAGTGTCGAGACCCCTGCTCACAAACTTGCTCATAGAATCGAAGAATTTAAAAAAAAAAATTCTTGTGAAATGATAGAGAAACTTTTTCTGAAGGTAATGAAACCGAAAGTTCAAAATTTGATGGAAAATTTATGGAACTATGCTCTTGTGAAGTTAGTGGTCTCGGCGATATTTAGGCATCAGCCATTTTTTCCACTTTGAGCCCTATTTTGAGCCAATTCCTTTATTCCAGTTGACCATACTCATAGCTATTTTGCTAGAACTCTTTTTACTTGATGAATTGGGTATAAGAAACCACCCATTTACCTATTTCAACTACACAAAAAAGTGAATTTTGTGAAATTTCGCCAATTTCACAAAATTCAGGAAAGGCCAATTTCAAAATGGGGTCCAGAATAAACAGTGCAGACATTCCTGGTACTAAAATAACATTTTCTCTGTTCATTAGTCACATCTCCAGGCCCCTCTTACATTACACTTGCTTTCCATTTTGAATTTTTATACACACAAAAAATAAGATGATTTACTCTTATTCAGACTACTGCATAATTGTAATAATTGTATAAATAATATCAGTGCTTTCATGCATGCATATTAGACCCACCAGTTGACGTGAATTGGACGCTTGACATGATTTGTTTACTTTTGAATATTGTCAAAAATCTAACATTTCTGCTATTTTGAGCTCAGTTTCAAGGTACTTTTAGTTGGTTAACCATTTAAAATCACCTCTATTTCTGTAATATATCTTCCAGACAGTCATATGAGACCAAGAAAACGAGACTGCAACGATAAGTACCATACAAAAATACAGTGCAGAGTCACTGTTTTAAACCAAAAACACGGTTGCAGTTTTATTTTTCACATTATGCACTGTTTGCTGCAGGATTATTTTTATACTGCACACACTGACCACACAGACCCATTCTCTCATATGTAGGCCTACCATCTTTATCCCGCTAGATTTGAAGCCGTTAGAATTTTGGCATTGTATTACAGGACCGACACTGGCTTCAAAGCTGTAATTTTATGGCACTGACACTGAGGGGGTTAAAAAATTCTTCTGAAGGATGCTCACCTGACAGCAACATGGAGTCTTGCCACTTACAAAAATGTTGCCGATATACCTTTTTTCTTGTTTTTTTTTTAATTTATTTAATTTTTATGTTCTGATAATTATAACTTGTAGTGGTTCTTGTGATTTCATAGCCAATGTTTGTTCTGACACTAATATTAGGTACTTAATATTTTATTTTTATTATTATCACACTGGCCGATTCCCACCAAGGCAGGGTGGCCCGAAAAAGAAAAACTTTCACCATCATTCACTCCATCACTGTCTTGCCAGAAGGGTGCTTTACACTACAGTTTTTAAACTGCAACATTAACACCCCTCATGGTTCCTTGATGCTAGTGAGGGCCTCTTGATCTAGGGAATTGGATCTGTGCTCCAGTTCCCTAAATTAATAATAATAATACAGCCTCTCCTCACTTAACGAAGGAGTTCCGTTCCTAAGACCACGTCAGTAAACGAATTTGTCGCTAAGTGAGGGGCATACTATAATGGTAGTGGGTTTGTGTCAAACATTCTTGATATTGTTGTAATGTCACCTTGGCACCATTTATAACATTTCTGGTATATTTTTAAATGTTTATACAGTAGTGTACTGTATATTGAAATAAACAGAACAGAGGAAATCAGTTCTAATATACATTATTTAGGTTTGCATGCTATTCAGAGAGCCCGCCGTAAGTCCGAGTTGTCAGTAAACGAGTACGCCGCTAATTGAAGAGAGGCTGTAATAATAATAATAATAATAATAATACACCATAATAGTAATAATAATAATAATAATGAGGAGTAACTTCACTAGTTGCCACTGTTTACCCTTGCTGTGGAAGCATTTTTGTCCTGCTTTGCTTGAATTATTTCAGCTATTATGAAATATTTCGTAGGAGCACTTGAGGGGACCTTCACTCACTGGTAAACAATGCCAGACTGGCTGGGTAGGGAGGCCGCCCTGGCTCACACCGTGCGTACGTGTCCCGGACGAACTACTATTCGCGAGTCAACCTATGAAAAGCGAGTCCATGTTTATACGAAAATACCCCTATGATTGGCGAAATTTACGATTGCCGAGAACTATGAAAAGCGAGGGACCACTGTATACAGTTTACTCATTACTTACCTTAAAATATCTGTAGTCTTAATCTAGGGTGAGATGAGTAGTATTTATTGTAAGAAATCAAGTGTGGTATTCAACCAGGCTACCATACCAGGCCACCTCACATACGCATAATATTCTTTGATATTTAAGCATCCCAGAGCGATAAAATGCATATACAGTGGACCCCCGGTTAACGATTTTAATCCGTGCAAGAGGGCTCATCGTTATGCGAAATAATCGTTATGCGAATGAATTTTCCCCATAAGAAATAATGGAAATAAAATTAATCAGTGCAAGACGCCCAAAAGTATGAAAAAAAATTTTTTTTACCACATGAAATGTTAATTTTAATACACACAAACTGAAAAAGGCATGCACAATTAAATGACACTTACTTTTATTGAAGATCTGGTGATGATTGATGGGATGGGAGGAGGGGAGAGAGTGTGTTAGTGTTTAGAAGGGGAATCCCCTTCCATTAGGACTTGAGGTAGTAAGTCCTTTTCTGGGGTTACTTCCCTTCTTCTTTTAATGCCACTAGGGCCAGCTTCAGAGTCACTGGACTTCTTTCGCACAAGATATCTGTCCATAGTGGCCTGTACCTCTCGTTCCTTTATGACTTGCCTAAAGTGTTTCACAACATTGTCAGTGTAATAATCACCAGCACGGCTTGCAATAGCTGTGTGAGGGTGATTTTCATCCATGAAGGTTTGCACTTCAAGCCACTTTGCACAGATTTCCTTAATCTTTGAAGTAGGCAACTTCTTCAATTTCTCTCTCCCCTCCTCCGAAGCAATTTCCTCAGGTGTGGCCTCTTGCTGTTGAAGTTGATCTAGCAGCTCATCAGTGGTTAGTTCTTCATTGTCCTCCTCCACCAACTCTTCCACATCCTCCCCACTAACCTCCAACCCCAAGGACTTTCCCAATGCCACAATGGATTCCTCAACTGGCACAGGATTCTCAGGGTTAGCCTCAAACCCTTCAAAATCCCTTTTGTCTACACATTCTGGCCACAGTTTCTTCCAAGCAGAGTTCAAGGTCCTCTTTGTCACTTCCTCCCAAGCCTTACCTATAAGGTTTACACAATTGAGGATATTAAAGTGATCTCTCCAAAACTCTCTTAGAGTCAGTTGAGTTTCTGAGGTCATTACAAAGCACCTTTCAAACAGAGCTTTTGTGTACAGTTTCTTGAAGTTGGAAATAACCTGCTGGTCCATGGGCTGCAGGAGAGGAGTGGTATTAGGAGGCAAAAACTTCACCTTAATGAAGCTCATGTCCCCATAAAGTCGCTCTGCCACGTCTGTAGGATGACCAGGGGCATTGTCTAACACCAGGAGGCACTTAAGTTCTAATTTCTTTTCAGTTAGGTAATTTTTCACATTGGGGGCAAATGCATGGTGTAACCAGTTATAGAAAAATTCCCTAGTGACCCATGCCTTACTGTTTGCCCTCCACAGCACACACAAATTATCCTTGAGGACATTCTTTTGCCTGAACGCTCTGGGAGTTTCAGAGTGATACACTAATAAAGGCTTAACTTTGCAATCACCACTAGCATTGGCACACATCAACAGAGTAAGCCTGTCTTTCATAGGCTTATGTCCTGGGAGTGCCTTTTCCTCCTGAGTAATGTAGGTCCTGCTTGGCATTTTCTTCCAGAACAGGCCTGTTTCATCACAATTAAACACTTGTTCAGGTTCCAGTCCTTCAGTTTCTATGTACTCCTTGAATTCATGCACATATTTTTCAGCCGCTTTGTGGTCCGAACTGGCAGCCTCACCATGCCGTATCACACTATGGATGCCACTACGCTTCTTAAATCTCTCAAACCAACCTTTGCTGGCCTTAAATTCACTCACATCATCACTAGTTGCAGGCATTTTTTTAATTAAATCGTCATGCAACTTCCTAGCCTTTTCACATATGATCGCTTGAGAGACGCTATCTCCTGCTAGCTGTTTTTCATTTATCCACACCAATAAGAGTCTCTCAACATCTTCCATCACTTGCGATCTTTGTTTCGAAAACACAGTTAAACCTTTGGCAACAACAGCTTCCTTGATTGCCGTTTTCTTGCCCACAATAGAAGCGATGGTTGATTTTGGTTTCTTGTACAACCTGACCAGGTCGGTGATACGTACTCCACTTTCATACTTATCAATGATCTCTTTCTTCATTTCAATGGGTATTCTTACCCTTTGAGGTGTAGGGTTGGCACTAGAAGCTTTCTTGGGGCCCATGGTCACTTATTTTCCACAAACAGCACCGAAAACACTGTAATAATACGAAATATTCCGAGTGTATGCTTGAATGTTACCGCGGAGGCTGGCTGGTAAACAATGGGACGGGCGGCACATGTGAGGCTGGCTGAGGGCGCACATTGGACGCGTCTCGGACGAAGGTCGCTGAGCGGGTTTTTGTCCACTATGCGGGGCAAAATTTTAGCGAACAAATCGTTCGCTATGCGGATTGTTCGCTATGCAAGGCGTTCGCTATGCGGGGGTCCACTGTATACGACATTTAAATGAGACACGGTGATTATTATTATTACTAATGTGACGTCTCCAGACATAAGACACTGATTTTAATGTGAACCTTCACGCCAGCACAGTAAGTTTATTTAGGTACATGTATACATAAGTATAATTATCAGAGTATATATAAAATATGAAATAACTTTCAAAAACACTTGAAATTTTGGAGTTTCCAGACATATTGGAGAGACTTAGTGCTTACAGATCTCACGGAGAATGTAAACAAACCGGGTGGGGCGCGGTGACCATATTAGAAAGTCAGGTGGGGGGAGCCATATAGCGAGTTTTGGTCATAATTTGAAATGACCGTATTAGCGGAACATCATAAAGCAAAATGCCGTAAAGCGGGGCCCTACTGTAGCTCGTGTCCATATCACATTGTGTAAAAACTCTATGCACATAAAGGGCCCCAAAATATGGAATTCATTACCAGAAGATATTAAAGTAACCCAGTCTGAAAATCAATTTAAGACTCTTCTCAAAAGCCACTTAATCACCCTAGACTAATTGCTAAATACTCAGTACAGGTCCTCCATCACAAATCCGGCATCATTGGGACCTGTAGTGTGCCAGATTACTTAGTTTGCCGAATTACAGAGTGGTTAGGTTAGAATACACTTAATACAATTAACCAACTTCACTTACACAGTTCATTGAACATCGGCAATAATCGAACATTTCCGCTACTTTGAGCTCAATTTCAAGGTACTTTTCGTCATGAAAGCAATCAAAATCATGTCTATTTCTGTAATATATCTTCCATTCTATCAAATGAGTCCAAAAAAATGAGAATACAACCATAAAAACCATACGAAAATATACTACAAAGAGGCGGCTAATGGCTGAGAAGTGAACTCCCTTATTTATCATTGGTCTTTTTTATTTTTGTTGTACATTAAGAAGCATCTTTCCATCATACATTGCTCAAGTTTCAATGAGATAGCCCAACAAACAACCGAGAAAAAAAAATATTTAACAAAAATCATATATGGCAAGCCCAAGCCAGGTACTGGAAATAAGTCACTTTGTCTGACTTTTCTGGGTTATCCTAGGTTCTCTATACATACACTGCTATGTATGATAATCTATGTAACTGTATTTGTGTATACCTGAATAAACTTATTTACTTCTAGTGTGTCAACTGAGTACAAGAAACCGCCCATTCACTTATTTCAACTACCCAATAAAGCGGTCAGAAATTGGCAATTTGGCCGATTTCAAACAAATTTCAACAGATGCCAATTTCAAAATAGGGTTCAGAATAAATGCAGACATTCCTGGCACTAAAATAACATTTTCTCTGTTCATTAGTCATGGCTACAGGCCCCTCTTATATCACTCTTGCTTACCATTTGGAATTTTTATTCACAAAAAATAGAAGATTTACTGTTATGCAGACTACTGCATTATTGTAATAATTGTATAAATAATGTCAATCCATTTTTGACTCCGTACTGGAATTTAGACTGGCAGGCGGACAGGTATTGGACGGTGACATCATTTGTTTACTCTTGAGCTTCACTAAAGAGTAGAACATTTTCGCTACTGTGAGCGCAGTTTCAAGGTACTTTTCATCATGAAAACAATCAAAATCATATCTATTTTTGTAATATATCTTTCATTCTATCAAATGAGACCGAGAAAATGAGAATATAACCATAAAAACATACAAAAATATACCGCTAAGCGGCCGCTAATGGCTGAGAAGTGAACTCCGCTATTTATGGTTTGATTTCTTTCATTTTTGGTGTACTTGAAGAAGTATCTTTCCATCATACATTGCCCAAGTTTGAATAAGATAACCCAACAAACAACTGAGAAAATAATATAATAATAATAATATATTTACTACACGTACATGTACAAGGTATACAGGCCTAGCTGACATCAGTGACATACTACTGTATAGAAAGGCACTTGTTATGCTGAGTATTTCAAGAAAATTAGGTCAGTGTCCCAGGATAACACCCACACTAGTCGGCTAACACCCAGGTACCCATTTACTGATGGGTAAACATTGACAATAGGTGTAAAGAAACACGCCTAATGTTTCTACCCTGGCTGGGAATCGAATATTTACCAAAAATTACATATGGTTAACCTAAGCCAGGTACTAAAAATAAGCCACGTTGACTTTTTTGGGGTTATCCTAGGTTCTCTACACATATGCTGCCATGTGTGATAATCTATAGAGAGAAAATAACTTTTTTGTTTCATGTTTATGGTGGAGTATGAGTGTATATCATAGTTAGCCCTGTGCTACACTCCGTTTTTTCTAATATAAGCCCCGCTCCATAAAGGTGGCAGCAAAGCATTAGCTAAGAACTATAGACCAATAGCTCTGACGTCCCACATCATAAAAATCTTTGAAAGAGTGCTAAGAAGCAGGATTGCAAATCACCTGGATTCCCAAAATCTGCACAATCCAGGGCAACATGGGTTCAGGGCAGGTCGCTCCTGCCTCTCACAACTACTGGATCACTATATGGCCTTGGATGCACTGGAAGAAAATCAGAATGCAGATGTAATATACACAGACTTTGCAAAAGCATTTGACAAATGCGATCATGGTGTAATAGCCCATAAAATACGTGCTAAAGGAATAACTGGGAAAGTGGGGAGATGGATCTTCAACTTCCTAACAAATCGAACACAAAGAGTAGTGGTCAACAGAGTTAAATCGGAGGCTGCCATAGTGAAGAGCTCTGTTCCACAAGGCACAGTACTCGCCCCCATCTTATTCCTTATCCTCATATCAGACATAAACAGAGATATACACCACAGCACCGTATCATCCTTTGCGGATGATACTAGGATCTGCATGAGGCTGTCATCTGCTGAGGACGCGGTTAACCTCCAAGAAGATATAAACAAAGTTTTCCAGTGGGCAACGGTAAACAATATGATGTTCAATGAGGACAAATTCCAACTACTCCGTTATGGAAAACTGGAGGAGATAATAACTAGAACAGAGTATACTACTGACTCCGGCCATACAATAGAGCGGAAAAATAATGTAAGGGACCTGGGAGTAGTAATGTCTGAGGATCTCACTTTCAAGGATCACAACAGTGCCACGATCGCATGTGCAAAGAAAATGATAGGATGGATAATGAGAACTTTCAAAACGAGAGATGCCAAGCCCATGATGATCCTTTTCAAATCACTTGTTCTCTCTAGGCTGGAATACTGCTGTACATTAACATCTCCATACAAAGCAGGTGAAATTGCAGATCTAGAGAGTGTACAGAGATCCTTTACTGCACGTATAAGTTCTGTCAAGCACCTTAACTACTGGGAACGCTTGAAAGCACTTGACTTGTACTCGTTGGAACGCAGGAGGGAGAGATATATCATAATCTACACTTGGAAAATCTTGGAAGGAATGGTCCCAAATCTGCACACAGAAATCACTCCCTACGAAAGTAAAAGAGTGGGCAGGCGATGCAAAATGCCGCCAATAAAAAGTAGGGGCGCCATTGGTACACTAAGAGAAAACACCATAAGTGTCCGGGGCCCAAAACTGTTCAACAGCCTCCCATCAAGCATTAGGGGAATTGCCAATAAACCCCTGGCTGCCTTCAAGAGAGAGCTGGACAGATACCTAAAGTCAGTGCCGGATCAGCCGGGCTGTGGCTCGTACGTCGGACTGCGTGCGGCCAGCAGTAACAGCCTAGTTGATCAGGCCCTGATCCATCGGGAGGCCTGGTCGTGGACCGGGCCGCAGGGGCGTTGATCCCCGGAATAACCTCCAGATATAACCTCCAGATATATACACCAAGACAGGGATAGGAGAATGGTACTGTATTTGTTTACCATATCCTCTTCATAACTCTGTCAAACTGCTTGGTGTTATGCCAAATATTTTTCATTCTGGAGTATTTAACGTATTTTATGTTATTTATATTGTTTCTTATGTCGTATTAGATCAATTGTGATAGGCAAATAAGCTGTAGTGTTGATATTAGCATAATAATAAAGCATATTCTCCTGCTTCATGAGACAGCTCATGGCAACCAACAGTGGCTTCAAAGCCCCCTTATCTTTAATGGATAATGTACTGTGTAGGTGCTTTACATAATGAGAAGCATTTCATTTATTCATTGGAACCATGGCTAGGGCTAAAAGTAAGCAGGTTAAAACAATAAATGGAGAAAAAGAAATTGTAATGACTTATGCAGCAAGTAGCGCCACCAAACAGTACCAGCAGGTTGGTGTGGCGACCCTGGAAATTTGAAATTATGCAAGCCCAAATTAGTGCCGAATAACTGAAGGAACCGAATAACTGATTGCCGGATTTGTGATGGCGGACCTGTATACATTTCCTCACCTATGTACTCCCACATCATAACTGAAACAATCACATTGAACCTTTTATCCATTGTTGACAGGAATACAATTGAATCATTGTTTTTCACAATGCATTTTAGAATATAAATACGTATATCTTTGTATTATACAAATTTTGATTCATTTATAATTAATATTCTACTGTACAACTATGAAATAATTACTTTTCTACTGTACAACTATGATATACTATTTCTTAGTATTAAGTAGAATGTAAGCCAATAATGTTAAGTTGGCCCATAATGCCAAGGCATAATAGAGGCTCTCTTTGTATTGCAACCCAGTATTGTATATACACAATCTCAATGTACTGTTTGCAAAGACATTATATAAATAAATAAATAAATATAGACGTACCTGTAATCTTGCATATTTATGAGACAGACAAAAGATACCAGCAATCCTACCATCATATAAAACAATTACAGGCTTTCGTTTTACACTCACTTGGCTGGATGGTAGTACATCCCTGGGTGGTTGCTGTCTACCAACCTACTATCTAGGATAAATTATAATTATCAGAACATAAAAAATGTATAAATTAAAATAAAAACGAGGAAAAAAGGTATATCGGCAACACTTCTGCAAGTGGCAGGAGTCAATGTTGCCATCAGGAGAGCATCCAGAGTCAACTTCACGGTCTCATACAGCGGACCCCCGCCTTACAATATTAATCCGTTCCTGAGAGCTCATTGTAAGCCGAAATTGTCATTAGCCTAATTAATTTTCCCCATAAGAAATAATGGAAATCAAATTAATCTGTTCCTTTCACCCCAAAGCATGAAAAAAAAAATTTTTTACCTCATGAAATATTAATTTTAATACACACAAACTGAAGAAGACATGCACAATTACTACTCTACTAAGAATAGAATACATGACACGTGCCTTTATTGAAGATCTGGTGATGATTGATGGGATGGGAGGAGGGGAGAGTGTGGAAGTTATTGTTTAGAAGGGGAATCCCCTTCCATTAAGACTTGAGGTAGCAAGTCCTTTTCCGGGGTTACTTCCCTTCTTCTTTTAATGCCACTAGGACCAGCTTGAGAGTCACTGGACCTCTGTCGCATAACAAATCTGTCCATAGAGCTCTGTACCTCCCGTTCCTTTAAGACTTTCCTAAAATGGGCCATAACATTGTCATTGTACAGGTTGCCAACGCAGCTTGCAGTAGCTGTGTCAGGGTGATTTTCATCCGTAAAGGTTTGCAGTTCAACCCACTTTGCACATGTTTCCTTATTCTCTTTTTTCAATTCCATACTAATTCTTGCCCTTTTTACCACAGAGATGGCACTAGAAGCTTTCTTGGGGTCCATGGTGATTTATTTTGCAGTTACTGGCACTAAAAACACTGGGATAATGTGAAATGTACCAAATGTATGCATAGATGTGACCGCACTGGCTGGCTTGTAAACACTGGTGCTGAGGCCACACGTGGGACGTGTCCCGGACGAATCACGTAAGGCAAGGCAAAATTTTTGCGTTCAGATGCTTCGTATGGCGGATTTAACGTAACACGATGCGTTTGTAAGGTGGGGGTCCACTGTATCTTGGTAAGGACTGACCCTAAAATTTTTTTTTTTAATCCTGTAACATGTAGAAAAATGTGCTCTTCATTTTAAAAGGAAAAAAAAATTTTTTTTTATTTTTCAAAATATTCAGAGTGCCACGTGAGTGAATGTAGATGTACGTTTGGACAGTTTAACCTCTTAGACTGTCATAACCCAAAATTCTGAGGCGTCTGCTGGTGTCGCAAAATTTAAAAAAAAAAAAAAAAAATTTTTCTTATGAAATGATAGAGAATCTTTTCCCAATTGTAATGAGACCAAAAGAACAAAATTTGATGGAAAACTGACAGAATTATGCTCTCACGAATTTAGCAACCTCGGTGATATTTACGAATCGGCGATTTCGCCCACTTTGAGCCCTATTTTCGGCTAATTCCATTGTTCCAGTCAACCAAACTCATAGCTCTTTCTTTAGAACTCCATTTTTTCTATTAATTGAGTACAGTGGACCCCCGCATAGCGGACGCCTTGCATAGCGGACGCTTTGTTCGCTAAAATTTTGCCCCGCATAGTGGACAAAAACCCGCTCAGCGGCCTTCGTCCGAGACGCGTCCAATGTGCGCCCTCAGCCAGCCTCACATGTGCCGCCTGTGCCATTGTTTACCAGCCAGCCTCCGCGGTAACATTCAAGCATACACTCGGAATATTTTGTATTATTACAGTGTTTTCGGTGGTGTTTCTGGAAAATAAGTGACCATGGGCCCCAAGAAAGCTTCTAGTTCCAACCCTACAGCAATAAGGGTTAGGATTCCTATTGAAATAAAGAAAGAGATCATTGATAAGTATGAAAGTGGAGTACGTATCACCGACCTGGTCAGGTTGTACAAGAAACCAAAATCAACCATCTCTTCTATTGTGGGCAAGAAAACGGCAATCAAGGAAGCTGTTGTTGCCAAAGGTTTAACTGTGTTTTCGAAACAAAGATCGCAAGTGATGGAAGATGTTGAGAGACTCTTATTGGTGTGGATAAATGAAAAACAGCTAGCAGGAGATAGCGTCTCTCAAGCGATCATATGTGAAAAGGCTAGGAAGTTGCATGACGATTTAATTAAAAAAATGCCTGCAACTAGTGATGATGTGAGTGAATTTAAGGCCAGCAAAGGTTGGTTTGAGAGATTTAAGAAGCGTAGTGGCATCCATAGTGTGATACGGCATGGTGAGGCTGCCAGTTCGGACCACAAAGCGGCTGAAAAATATGTGCATGAATTCAAGGAGTACATAGAAACTGAAGGACTGAAACCTGAACAAGTGTTTAATTGTGATGAAACAGGCCTGTTCTGGAAGAAAATGCCAAGCAGGACCTACATTACTCAGGAGGAAAAGGCACTCCCAGGACATAAGCCTATGAAAGACAGGCTTACTTTGTTGATGTGTGCCAATGCTAGTGGTGATTGCAAAGTTAAGCCTTTATTAGTGTATCACTCTGAAACTCCCAGAGCGTTCAGGCAAAAGAATGTCCTCAAGGATAATTTGTGTGTGCTGTGGAGGGCAAACAGTAAGGCATGGGTCACTAGGGAATTTTTCTATAACTGGTTACACCATGCATTTGCCCCCAATGTGAAAGATTACCTAACTGAAAAGAAATTAGACCTTAAGTGCCTCCTGGTGTTAGACAATGCCCCTGGTCATCCTACAGACGTGGCAGAGCGACTTTATGGGGACATGAGCTTCATTAAGGTGAAGTTTTTGCCTCCTAATACCACTCCTCTCCTGCAGCCCATGGACCAGCAGGTCATTTCCAACTTCAAGAAACTGTACACAAAAGCTCTGTTTCAAAAGTGCTTTGAAGTGACCACAGACACTCGATTGACTCTAAAAGAGTTTTGGAAGGATCACTTTAATATCCTCAATTGTGTAAACCTTATAGGTAAGGCTTGGGAGGGAGTGACTAAGAGAACCTTGAACTCTGCTTGGAAGAAACTGTGGCCAGAATGTGTAGACAAAAGGGATTTTGAAGGGTTTGAGGCTAACCCTGAGAGGAGTAGTATACCAGTTGAGGAATCAGTTGTGGAATTGGGGAAGTCCTTGGGGTTGGAGGTTAGTGGGGAGGATGTGGAAGAGTTGGTGGAGGAGGACAATGAAGAACTAACCACTGATGAGCTGATAGATCAACTTCAAGAGCAAGAGGCCAGACCTGGGGAAACTGGTTCAAAGGAGGGGAGAGAGAAATTGAAGGAATTGCCTACTTCAAAGATTAAGGAAATGTGTGCAAAATGGCTTGAAGTGCAAACCTTTTTTGATGAAAATCACCCTCACACAGCTATTGCAAGCCATGCTGGTGACTGTTACAATGACACTGTTGTGAACCACTTTAGACAAATCATAAAGGAACGAGAGGTACAGGCCACTATGGACAGATATGTTGTGCGAAAGAAGTCCAGTGACTCTGAAGCTGGTCCTAGTGGCATTAAAAGAAGAAGGGAAGTAACCCCAGAAAAGGACTTGCTACCTCAAGTCCTAATGGAAGGGGATTCCCCTTCTAAACACTAACACACTCTCTCCCCTCCTCCCATCCCATCAATCATCACCAGATCTTCAATAAAAGTAAGTGTCATGTAATTGTGCATGCCTTTTTCAGTTTGTGTGTACTAAAATTAACATTTTTTTGTGGTAAAAAAAATTTTTTTTCATACTTTTGGGTGTCTTGCACGGATTAATTTTATTTCCATTATTTCTTATGGGGAAAATTCATTCGCATAGCGAACATTTCGCATAACAGCCAGCCCTCTTGCACGGATTAAGTTCGCTATGCGGGGGTCCACTGTATAAGAAACTGCCCATTTACCGATTTCAACTACCCAATAACGTGGTCAGGAATTTGCAATTTGGCCATTTTCAAAAAAATTAAAAAATATTACAATTTCAAAATAGTGTCCAGAATGAACAATGCAGACATTCCTGGCTCTAAAATAACATTTTCTTTGTTCATCAATCACATCTCCAGGCCCCTGTGATATTACTCTTGCTTTCTATTTTGAATTTTTATTGAAGCAAAAAATAGAAGATTTATTGTTATGCAGACTACTGCAATATTGTAATAATTGTATAAATAATGTCAACCCATTCATGACTATATATTAGAATGTCTATTTGGACATTTATTGGAAAATGACATCATTTGTTTACTTTTGAACATCGGCAAAAATAAAACATTACCTCTACTCTGAGCTCCATTTCAAGGTTCTTTTCATAGTAAAACCAATCAAAATCACCTCTATTTCTATAATATGTTTTCCATTCTATCAAATGAGACCACGAAAACGAGATTACAACCATAAATACTATATGAAAATAGACCACAAAGTCGGCATTTTAATTAAAAAAACAGTGAGCTTTTTCTCATTATGCACTGCGTACTGCGGGATTTTTTTTTATGTGGTGCACACTGACCACAGAGACCCATTCTCTCACTTGGGCCTACCAGCTTTCTCCTGCTTGATTTGAAGCCACTAGAATTTATGCGTATAGATACGTCAAACACGGTATCTCCTGTGACGTATGTATGCGACCGTGACAGTCAAAGGGTTAAGGGTTAATCGTCCCCGAGAGCAAGTTTGAGAGCAGGGGTCTCGACACTGAAAGGGTTAAAATAGCAACTGCCATGTTTTCTCAGATGGTTTTTTATGATTTATTGGCTGTTTCTTGGTATCATATGATAGAATGGAAGACATATTACTGATTTTGATTAGTTTCAGGAGTGGAAGTACAGTGGAACCTTGGTTTTTATTTGCCTTGGTTTTCGTTGAATTTGGTTTTTGACGACTTTTTTCGTCAAAGTTTTGTCCCAGTTTTTGTTCACTTCGGTTTTCGTCTACTGTATGGAATGTGTCCGTCTGCCTGTACCCACACAAAGTATCCCACGCACACATTCTGAGTCAGTCTGGCTTTGTTTCTCGTCGAGTGAACATTACCCTGTACATTCATATAAAACATTTCGTAATGCAGTGGAACCTCTACTTACAAGTGCATCCATGTGCGAGTTTTTCCAGATACGAGCAGCTGCTTGGTCGATTTTTTGCTTCCAGAAACGAGCAAAATTTCCAGATGCGAGCGGGCCTCAAGGGAGGTTAATTGACACTGGTGAGGGGGCTCTTGCTCTTGATCTAGGGAATTGGATCTCAGTTGTTTGTTGGACTATCTTGTTGAAACTTGGGCAATGTATGATAAAAAGATGCTTCTTAATGTACACCAAAAATGAAAGAAATTGGACCACAAATAATGGAGCTCACTTCTCAGCCATTAGCCTCCCCTTAGAGGTATATTTTTGTATAGTTTTTATGGTTGTATTCTCGTTTTATTTAGTCTAGTGTGATAGAATGGAAGATATACTATGAAAATAAATATGATTTTAATTGGTTTCACGAAAAGTGCCTTGAAATTGAGCTCAAAATAGCAGAAATGTTCGATTCTTTGGTGACATCAGTTGTAGACATCATGAGGTAGCAGTGGCAGACAAAGTGAAGCAGCAGTGGCAAACAACATGAAGCAACAGTGGCAGACATCATGAGGTAGCAGTGGCAGACAACATGAAGCAGCAGTGGCAGACATCATGAGGTAGCAGTGGCAGACAGCATGAAACAGCAGTGGCAGACATCATGAGGTAGCAGTGGCAGACACCATGAAGTAACAGTGACAGACAACACAAGGTAGCAGTGGCAGACAACATGAAGCAGCAGTGGCAGACAACATGAGGTAGCAGTGGCAGACAACATCAAGCAGCAGTGGCAGACAACATGAAACAGCAGTGACAGACAACATGAAGCAGCAGTGACAAACAACATGAAGCAGCAGTGGCAGACATCATGAGGTAGCAGTGGCAGACAACATGAAGCAGCAGTGGCAAAGTGTAGCATTAACCCTTTGACTGTCGAAGGGCCCAATCCTGAAGTTGCTCCTGGTGTCGCAAAATATTCGAAAAAAAAAAATTATTTTTCTTATGAAAATGTTAAGATTATTTTTCTGATTGTTTTAGTCCCAAAAAAAAATTTTTCCCATCAGTACTTACCGAGATATAGAGTCCTGAAGTTTGCTGAAATTGATCTGCTGGCGGCAACAGCGGCGACTGCCGCTCACCCGGTAAACTTTTATTTACTTGTATTCGATGGTTTCTTGTTTTTTTCACTATTTTATTTTTTCACATAACTTTTGTGGCCTGTGAGACCAAATTATTGTGCAATGTTCAAATATACACTCGTTGAATGTAACACAATTATAGCAAAAACACTCGTATCATTATAATGTTGCTAAAACTTGTTTACACAAACAAACAATGTAAACAAATGTTTATTACGATTGCTTTATAATATATATACATATGTACAATCACTGGACACTTTATTAGAAGTGCTGCAGCTTGTGGAATTCTTTGAAACATGGGTATAAGCACAATGGTGTCTTACACTCCTCACACATAAAACGAGTGTCTCTGCGTTTTTGTGTGCGTTTTGTGGTATGTCCACAGACAAAACACCTCTTCTGAGCATTTTTCTTGGCAGTAGTAGCAGGCAGTGGTATGGGGTAGTGATCACCAGGCCTCAGACGAGAGGACATGTGTTGATAATTTCGTGGGCGCTGGTCTATTGCAAGTGTTGTTTCTTGGTACTTGAATATTATTTGTCTGATGACTGACAAACAAAATTCACCATATTTGGGTTTGTTGTTGGTCTTCAACTTATACATATTATAAGCATTCAGCATGGAAATGTCAAGAATATGGAAAAACAGTTTTATGTACCACTTATAACTCTTGCGAACACAGTCAGCAAACCCAATCTGCATGTCACATTTGTCCACTAAGTGCATATTGAGGTTGTAATCCATCACAGCTGCAGGTTTTACAATAGGTTCATTGGTCTCTCTATTCTGCTTGCCAGTCTCTACCATTTTGTGTCGGTGAACTGATGTCAGCAGTGTGACATCACGTTTGTCATGCCACCGAAATGCCATGATGTCATTGGCAGCAAACACCTGCACTTCACCTCTACGACTGCCAGCTTCGAACCTAGGCATATGTTTACGATTTCTACGCACTGTGCCACACACATCTGTCATGTTCACTCGCAAGAAATCACTGAGTGTAGGGCTTGTGTACCAGTTGTCAGTATATAAAATATGCCCCTTACCAAGATATGGCTTCATCATTGTTCTAACCACATCACCAGAGATACCCAGTAACTTCCTGGTATCTTCCATTGTTTTACCGCCAGTGTACACAATTATATCCAAAACCAGACCAGTTTTGCAATCACACAGAACAAATAACTTTATACCAAAGCGTTTCCTCTTGCTTGGTATATACTGCTTGAATGAGAGTCTTCCTTTGAACAAAATCAAAGACTCGTCAATAACAAGCTTCCTGAAGGGATAAAAATACATACAGCACTTTTATTTCAGGTACATAAACACACGTCTGATCTTATATAACCTGTCGCTTCTGTCAGGCCTGGTTTTGTCTGAAAAGTGTAACATACGTAACAGTAACACAAATCTATTCACTGGTATAATGTCATTGAAAGCAGGGGTTGAAATCAGGCGGTCTGTCGCCCAGTATGTGCTGACACTATGCTTATACACATGTGGCATAAGCATTATTGTGGCAAAGAACAGATACATCTCTGCCACAGTTGTGTCCTTCCACTGGTGAAGGCGTGATCTTGGTGAAAGCATAGTGTTTGCCATGGTGTACTCATAGTATGTATTGCTTTCCCTGACAATAATGTCCATCAGGGGTTCATCGAAGAACAACTGAAAGCATTCCAGTTCAGTGGGATTGTTCCCAAGTGTACATGATGGCCGTATTCCACTTTGTCCTCCATCAAAGTCATGGGGATTGGGAACAAACTCGTCATCTTGATGCCAATCCCAGATGCGGTCAGCTGGTGCGTTCTGGATATTGTAATGTCGTTGTGGTTGTGCAGGTTGTGGTTGTGGTTGTGAGAGTGTGGGGTCGGCCGAAGCAGGTTGTAGTTGTGCAGAGTCAGCAGCGCGGGCACTAGCGTGGCCCGCTGCTGGTGTCACATGACTCATGGCACCGTCACTATCACCACCACCGCCTGCTGCCTCACTCACATCATTTATACCCATCGTAACAATATCGTCATCTTCACTATCAGGACGTGGTGTAGGGCCACGGGATGTGCTCCGAGATGTACTCCTTCCTCTTGGAAGAGCATATGGCACACTACCAGACCGCATGCGACGTCGTATATACTGCCGTTTCACTGGGGAATATTCACCCTCACTGTCACAACTAGAAGTGCTTTCAATAACCTTGAAATCACTATCACTATCACTTGCACTGCTCACATCTGAGTCTTGTACACGGGCAAATAGTTTCCTCTTTCGTCCTGGTACAGGTGAATATGAACGAGCCGGCCTAGCACCAGAGGTGGATGGTTGTGGGTCATCTGGGTTTTCATCACTAATTATGTTATCCTGGGTAATTTTCTCGGTCACACCCGCTTCAAAACCAGGGAATTCACTTTCACTGACACTATCATCACTGTTTGAGCTATCACTTGGGAACAAAAGACCTCCAATCCGCCGAGGAGTGAGGAACTTCTTACCGCGAGGCATGGTGAAAATGGACTACCAAGATGGCGTTCCCACAATGCACCGCTGAGTCCCAGATTTTTTTCACAGGGTGCACACCGACCACTGAGACCCATTCTCTCTCGTGTAGGCCTACCAGCCCTCTCCCGCTTGATTTGAAGCCGCTAGAATTTATGCGTATAGATACGTCAAACACGGTATCTCCCATGACGTACATATACGACCGCGACAGTCAAAGGGTTAAGAGTGCAGCAATTAAGTGTAGCATTAAGGGTGTAGCAATTAAGTGTAGCATTAAGAGTGTAGCAATTAAGTGTAGCATTAAGTGTAGCATTAAGAGTGTAGCACTTATAAGTCACTCTGACTTTTTTGGGTTATCTTAGGTTCTTTAAACATGTAGTCAGGAGCAGGAATTGCCACTGTGGTGGCCCTATAAACCCCAACAACAATGGTTGCTGTCACCACCACCAGTCACATACCTAATGACATGTATTTCATTCATTCTAGTGTATATATCATGTTTCTGTGTTATTAATATTATTTAGTATGTCATATTACAAGAATTATGATAGATATATAAGCTGTAGAGTTGATATTAGGGAAATTACTAAAGTATTTTCTCATGCCTGGAATTCCACTGGAATGAATTAATTCCATTTCAATTAATTTAAATGAGGAAAATTGAATGCAAACAAGCGAATCCAGTTGCGAGCAAGGTCTTGAAACGGATTAAACTTGTAAGTAGAGGTTCCACTGTATCCATTGTTTTTTGTGCTTGTTTATTGAGTGCGACTGCTAACCATGAGGGCCAGAGAAAGTTTTGAGTGCCAGCCCTTTGATAAGGAAGGTGAGAAGCGCAATGGAATTCAAGAAAGAACTCGTAGCAAAATAGGAAAGTGGAATGAGTTGCAGAGTTTTGTGGAGAAATATCACTACCACCCTCTTCAAAGGTAGAGGGTGGTAGTGATTGTGGTAGAGGGTTGTAGTGATGGTGGTAGAGGGTGGTAGTGATTGTGGTAGAGATAATCTCTCCTCTCTCTTCCCTCCTCGCCATCTTCTATACGCCAGCAAGAGTCTTCAATAAAGGTAAAAGTGATGTTAAATGTTAATTTATCCATTTCATTAACCCTTTGAGGGTCGACAGGCCTTCTCCGAGACTTTTTCTCAGGGTCGGCCAAATTTAAAAAAAAAAAAAAAATTTTCTTATGAAAAAAGATTGTCTTCCATTTCAAAATATTTTTTTTTTAAAGTGGACAGAGTGCAGTATTCATACAGGGTTATAAACTAATCCACACTGATAAGATCAACAGGAAGGGTGGTGGAGTGGCGATGTATGTCAGAGAAAATTTAAATTGCTGTCTTAGACATGATATAAGATTAGAAACATCGAACACAGAATCTGTTTGGTTAAGTTTCTCGAGGGACGTGACAAATTAATTATGGGTGTGATTTATAGGCCCCCAAACCTTGATAGGGAGTGCAGTAAGCTGTTATGGGACGAAATTTATAAGGCATGTACACTGTAGATATGAAAATGTTGTGATAATGGGAGATTTTAGCTTTAGACAAATTGATTGGAACAATATGACAGGAAATCTTGAGTCTAGTGACTTTCTTAATACGGTTCAGGATTGCTTTTTAGAACAGGTTGTGACAGAACCAACTAGAGGAAACAATCTGCTTGACTTGGTTCTTACCAACAAAGATTCGCTAATTAATAATCTTGAGGTTAATGATGAGCTTGGGGGAAGTGATCATAAATCACTTAATTTCAATATATCATGGAATTACCCAGGTAACGGCAATCAAATCTGTCCCAGATTTTCGCTTGGCCGACTTCATTGGATTGAAAAATTACCTGGGTTGGGCTAAATTGGGATGTCCTGACTATGGGTCAGGTAGGTGATCTTGGTTGCCAATATGACGTTTTTCAGAGCATAGTTCTAGCTGCCCAGTCAACTTTTGTTCTGAATAGGGAAATTAGATCTAACAAAAATGATCCCAAATGGATGAACAATAGATTAAAACATCTCATTGGTCAAAAGAGAGGCATATATAGGCATATCAAAAGATGGGATGGGCAGTTAAGAAACCAATATATTTAATTAAAGAGAGAAATAAAGAAAGGAATAAGAGAAGCAAAAAGGGGATTATGAGGCTAAGGTCGCAAGGGATTCAAAGACTAACCCAAAAGGGTTCTTTCAGGTATACAGAAGTAAGATTAGGGACAAGATTGGCCCACTTAAGAGTAACTCTGGTCAGATCACTGACAATGATAAGGATATGTGTAAAATTCTCAATACCTACTTCCTCTCAGTTTTCACCCAGGAAAATACTAGCGATATTCCTGAAATAATAGATTATGTAGAACAGGATAATAAACTATGTACGATTGTGGTAACTAGTGACATGGTCCTCAGACAAATAAAGGAACTAAAACCTAACAATTCCCCAGGCCCTGATGAACTGTTTGCAAGGGTGTTAAAGGAATGTAAAGAGGAACTTAGCATACCTTTGGCTAATCTTTTTAACATATCATTACAAACTGGCATAGTGCCTGATAAGTGGAAAATGGCAAATGTAATACCTATTTACAAGGCAGGTGACAGGTCCTTGGCTTCGAACTATAGACCAATAAGCCCTACCTCCATAGTGGGAAAATTTATGGAATCAATAATTGCCGAAGCAATTCGTAGCCATCTTGATAGGCACAGATTGGTTAATGAATCTCAACATGGTTTTACAAAGGGGCATACCTGTCTTACGAATTTACTAACTTTTTTCACTAAGGTGTTTGAGGAGGTAGATCATGGTAATGAATATGATATTGTGTATATGGACTTCCGTAAGGCTTTTGATAGAGTTCCACATCAGAGGCTATTGAGGAAACTTAAGGCACACGGAATAGGAGGAGAAATTTTTTCCTGGGTAGAGACGTGGCTGACAAATAGGCAGCAGAGAGTTTGCATAAATGGGGAGAAATCAGACTGGGGGCACGTCACAAGCGGTGTTCCTCAGGGGTCAGTGTTGGGCCTGTTGTTGTTCACAATTTACATAAATGACATAGATGAGGGAATAAATAGTGACATAAGCAAATTTGCTGATGACACCAAAATAGGCTGTCCAATTCATTCTAATGAGGACACTAGAGCACTCCATGATGATTTGAATAGACTGATGCAATGGTCGGAGAAGTGGCAGATGCAGTTTAATATTGACAAATGCAAAGTTCTAAATGTTGGACAGTTAAATAACCATGCCACATATAAACTAAATGATGTAGTTCTTAATACCACTGATTGCAAAAAGGATTTAGGAGTTCTGGTTAGCAGTAATCCAAAACCAAAACAACAGTGCATTAGTGTTCGCAATAAAGCTAACAGAATTCTTGGCTTCATATCTAGAAGTATAAATAATAGAAGTCCTCAGGTTGTTCTTCAACTCTGTATATTTTTGGTTAGGCCTCATTTAGACTATGCTGCTCAGTTCTGGTCACCATATTACAAAATGGATATAAATGCTCTGGAAAACGTACAGAGGAGGATGACAAAGATGATCCCATATACATGTATCAGAAATCTTCCATATGAGGATAGACTGAGGGCCCTGAATCTGCATTCTCTCGAAAGGCGTAGAATTAGGAAGACGGGGTAGGGGTCGGCCTAGGAAAGGTTGGAGGGAGGGGGTAAAGGAGGTTTTGTGTGCGAGGGGCTTGGACTTCCGGCCGGCATGCATGAACGTGTTTGATAGGAGTGAATGGAGACAAATGGTTTTTAATACTTGACATGCTGCTGGAGTGTGAGCAAAGTAACATTTATGAAGGGATTCAGGGAAACCGGCAGGCCGGACTTGAGTCCTGGAGATGGGAAGTACAGTGCCTGCACTCTAAAGGAGGGGTGTTAATGTTGCAGTTTAAAAACTGTAGTGTAAAGCACCCTTCTGGCAAGACAGTGATCGAGTGAATGATGGTGAAAGTTTTTCTTTTTCAGGCCTCCCTGCCTTGGTGGGAATCGGCCAGTGTGTTAATAAATAAAAAATATGATCGAGGTGTATAAATGGAAAACAGGAATAAATAAAGGGGATGTAAATAGCGTGCTGAAAATTTCCAACCAAGACAGGACTCGCAGCAATGGTTTCAAGTTGGAAAAGTTCAGATTCAGGAAGGATGAGTGAAACAAACTTCCGAGTACAGTTATTCAGGCTAAAATGTTGTGTTGCTTTAAAAATAGGTTAGATACATACATGAGTGGGTGTGGGTGGGTGTGAGCTGGACCTGACTAACTTGTGCTGCTGGGTCTGGTGCCATGCTCCATCCTTGAGTGGAGGTGACCAGACTGGGAGGGTCATTGGGCTAATCCTGGGGGGGGGGGTTTATTGGGCTAATCTGGGGGGGGCATGGACCTGCTCTGCATGGGCCAGTAGGCCTGTTGCAGTGTTCCTTCTTTCTTATGTTCTTATGTTTATTTTGTTTCACATTACTACTGTTCTAACATTTATACATACATATACAGCCACTGGTCATGTTTCTGGACCTGTAGCATTCTGTGGAAGTCCTTAAAACATGGTAGCATGCATGTGTGTTTTACACATACTGTACATAAATCATGTATCTTTATTTATTTATTTATTTACAATTTGAGCACACATACAGAGGTACAAAAAAATACAGATAAGAGCAGCATGCCAAAGCCACTTATACTATGCATAGCATTACGGGCTGGCTTAAAATTAACTTAAGATTAACTAAGCAATGATGAAATCAGTGATAAAACATTAATGTAAACAGATTACTATAAAGCACAAGTGTTTTACATTGCTGTACATTCAGTAGAATGGAGTATTCTGTTAGGTAGTGTATTTAAAAAATAATAAAGTTAGATTGGGTTTTAGGTTTAACATTTATGTGATATAATTGTGAGAAACATTTAAGATATACAATTTATAAGGTTCAGTTATTCAGTATTTATTTGGTTTTGGGTGAGTAAGTGATCTTTGAGAAGAGACTTGAATTTATAAACAGGTAGTGTTTCTTTTATATTTACAGGTAATGAATTCCAGATTTTAGGGCCTTTTATGTGCATTGAGTTTTTGCATAGTGTGAGATGGACATGAGGAACATCAAAGAGTGATCTATGCCTTGTGTTATGGTCATGTGTTCTGTTGAGGTTGGCAAGGAGATGTTTGAGGGGAGGGTTAATATCAGAGTTAAGTGTTCTATGTATGTAATAGGTGCAGTAATAAGTATGGATGTTTTGTATGGTGAGTAGGTTTAGTGTATTGAATATTGGTGGAGTGTGCTGCCTGTAGTGAGAATTTGTTATCATTCTAACTGCAGCCTTTTGTTGGGTAATTAGTGGTCTGAGATGGTTAATTGTTGTTGAGCCCCATGCACAAATTCCATAGGTGAGATAGGGGTAAATAAGAGAGTGATATAGGGCCAGGAGGGCTGACTGTGGAGCATAGTACCGTATTTTCGATAATATGCCTACAGTCTTGGAAATTTTCTTAGAAATTTGTTGTATATGTGTATGAAATTTGAGTCTATTATCAAGGTGGATTCCTAAGAATTTTCCCTCTGTTAGCTTTGTGATAGGTGATCCGTTTATCATTATGTTAAGAGGGACATCTGCTCTCTGTGCTATGTTAGGTGCCTTGTTTGTACATGGACTTAAAATATCTTCAGAATCCATTTCCTCTTGTCTAGCAGGAAGTGCAGTTAGGTATGGATCACCAAACTTCAAATGAGAGAGTATTTGGTGATCATTTCAGTATTGCATGTGTACTGCAGTTGTTGTTACCTGGTATTTTTGTATTACAGTGGTACCCTGAGCTTCGTACATAATTCATTCCAGAAGGCTGTTCGAGTGCTGTTACCAAACAAATTTGTTCCCATAATGAATAATGTAAATTAGATTAGTCCATTTCAGACCCCCAAAAATGCACTTACAAAAGCACTTACAATAATACACTTATATAATTGTTCAAGTTGGGAGCTGTACAAAACTCAGGGTACCACTGTATTTGCCATATGACAGACAAACAAATGTGGAAATATGGTGGTTTGTTGCCAGTCCTGACCTGGTACATATTGTATGCATTTAACATTACAGTGTCCACAAGAAATGGAAGAACAGCACACAAATAATGTCCACAGGAGATGGAAGAACAGTACACAAATAACCCACACATAAGAGAATGAAACTTGTCAGGACATTTTGGTCCAACTTGATAATGATGTTCATGATAAATTTATTTCAGCATGATACAATATTTGTACAAAAGATAATGACATTTGGTGTACATGTTGAAAGCCCCTTTATATGCAGAGCATTTCGGGTTAACATAAGACTCCTTTAGGATTAATAAGGCAGTAACACTATGAGTAATTTTGTGCATACAATCTTGGACCATTAACTACTCATGGTGACTAGTTAATGGGTCTAATTAGACCAAAAATCCTCGTAAGCTACAGTCTCTTATGTGCGGGTTATTTATGTGTTGTTCCAGTCATAGTATTGTGCCTTTTTTTTTCTTTAAGGAAGAATAGTTTTATATACATTGTAATTCTTGCAAGCACAATAAGTAAACCCAGTTTTCATGTTGCTTTTTTCTACCAAACACATATTGGCAGGTCTGCGAATGGGTTTGTTGGTGTCTCTATTCACTTTTTTTTGTGTCTTTTAATTTTTGGTGGTGATTTGATGTCAGCAGTGTCACATAATATTTGTCTTTCTTTCGAAATGCCATGATGTCATTAGCATGAAATGCCTGCACATCAATGGTGGCAGTGCTTGCAATGAACTTGGGCATATGTTTACACATTTAATGCACTGTACCACATACACATCTGTCATGTTCACTCACAGGAAGTTGCTGAGTAAGGGACATATGTTCAAGTTATCCATGTATAATGTATACCCCTTTTTCATCACATCACCTGAGATACCCAATAACTTCCTGGTATCTATCAGTCATTTTGCTTTTTGTGTACACAATAAGATTGAATACCAGGCCTTTTTCACGATCACAACACTGACAGCTTGATACCAAAGCATTTTCTCTTATTTGGTATGTACTGCTTGAATGACAGTCTACCTTTGAAAAGTATCAGACTTGTTGATTACTAAGGTTCTTAAAGGGATAAAAATACACAGTGAACTTAGGTTACAGATACTTAATGATGGTCTAGTATGAACATACTGAGCATGAATATTTGTAAGTGATGTCACATACAAATGCTCATCTTCAGCATAAATTTTTTTTTATACTACATTTATAAATTATTTCAATTTAGTGTCATGGGTTGGAAAGTGGGAGTGGTGATATTTATTAAAAATTTTCAGAATATATATACTTTATCAGTACTACAGCCTCACTTTCAGTTATTTATTGTAAATTTTGTCATTACACAGGCAAGTGGAACAGATAAAACAGTGATAGCATTTATAATTTTTCCAACCAAGACCAACAACTTTAATATTGAATCACTGAGAGGCCAAGCTGTTACTAAGTCACTGCGTGATGCTATCCATGATATTCAAGCGAAGATTGGGAAACGCATGTACGACATTTGCCTTACGTAAGTTAGTGTTTTGTATGGAGTTTTACTTTATGTATAATTGTGTATCTTTTTAAGGTGCCGTGTGGAATTAAAGGAAAAATCTAACTGAAACAGCTTTAGCAGTGGTATTATTTTAATTACATTTGTACTTGTACAGTATATTTTTGATTTAATGGACTAATAGGGAGTGTCTGATGTATCAAAATAATGTTAAAAAATAGCAGTAAATTGCACTAAAATACTTTGCTGCATACTTAATATAGTACTTAACACAGTTTACGGATTATTATTATTACTAACACATCGGCTGTTTCCCACCAAGACAGGGTGGCCCAAAAAAGAAAAACTTTCACCATCATTCACTCCATCACTGTCTTGCCAGAGATGCACTTAAACTACAGTTATAAAACTGCGACAATAACACCTCTCCTTCAGAGTGCAGACACTGTACTTCCCATCTCCAGGACTCAAGTCCGGCCTTCCAGTTTCCCTGAATCCCTTCATAAATATTACCCTACTCACACTTCAACAGCATGTCAAGTCCTAAAGACCATTAGTTTCCATTCGCTCCTATCTAGCATGCTTATGAACACTTGCCAGAAGTCTAAGCCCCTCGCACACAAAAACCTTTTCCTAGGCTGACCCCTACCCTGCCTTCCCTCCATTACAGATTTATATACTCTTGAAGTCATTCCATTTTGTTCCAGCCTCCCTACATGTCTGACCCACCTCAACAACCCCTCCTTAGCCCTCTGGATAATAGTTTTGGTAATCCCACACCTCCTAATTTCCGAACTGCGAATTCTCTGCATTATATTCACACCACACGTTGCCCTCAGACATTACATCTCCACTGCCTCCAGCCTTCTTCTTGTTGCAACATTCACCACCCATGCTTTGCACTCATATAAGAATGTTGGTATAACTATACTTTTATACATTCCTCTCTTTACTTCCATGGACAAATTTCTTTGTCTCTGCAGACTCCTCAGTGCACCACTCACTTTTTTCCCTTGCCAATTCTATGATTCACTGTCCACTCCTAAATATCTAAATGCATTGACCTCCTCCTTACTCTCTCCCTCCCTCCAATCTGATATCCAACTTCAGTTACCTAAATTTTCTGTTATCCTCATCACATTACTCGTTCCCATATTCACTTTGAATTTTCTTCTTTTACATACCCTACCAAACTCATCCACCAACCTCTGCAACTTCTCTTTAGAATCTCCCAAAAGCACAGTGTCATCAGCAAAGTGCAACTGTGACAACTCCCACTTTGTGTTAGATTCTTTATCTTTGAACACCACATGTCTTGCCAACACCTGAGCATTCACTTCTGTTTCAACCCCATCTATAAATAAATTGATCAACCATGTGACATCACACATCCTTGTCTAAGGCCTACTTTTACTGGGAAATAATCTCTCTCTCTCTCCTACATACTCTAACCTGAGCCTCGCTATCCTCGTAAAAACTTTTCACCACTTTCCATAACCTACCTCCTATTCCATACATTTGCAGTAACTGCCACATTACCTCTCTATCCACTGTCATATGCCTTTTCCAAATCTATAAATGCCACAAAAACCTCTTTATTCTTATTTAAATACTGTTCCACTATATGTTTCACTCTAAACACTTGGCCTACACACCCCCTACTCTTCCTAAAGCCTCCTTGTATATCTGCTATCCTACTCTCCGTCTTACTCTTAATTCTTTCAATAATAACCCTACCATACACTTTTCCAGCTATAATCAACAGGCTTGTTCCCCTGTAATTAAAATTTACCCAGTGGGTTTTGGTCACAATGTTAAAAGTCTATTATATCGAGGGTTTACTGTATATTATATTCTTTTTTATATGCCTGTCTTTGTAAAGATGATCTTCACACTGCTTCAGCACTATTGAGCTTCTCTGAAGACAACTGAAATTCACAAAAATATGATTGAAACTTGTTTAATAGGAGTAATGTGGAAATTCATTCTATAACAATATCAACATGACAGGATTGTTACCAGTAGCACTTAAGTCACATTGCTTTTTGAGTTGTTGAAGTGCTTGCTCATCTTGACATTCATGATACAATGGACCCTTGGGTAACGATGCCATCGGATAGTGATAAAATCAGATACCGATGTGTTTTTGCATAAAAATATTGGCTCTGCCAATGATGAAAAATTCAGTTGAAGACATTTGTCCCAAGTGCGTCTGCAGAGCCTGCGCCGCCCACAGCCACCCAGCCACTAGGTACAGGCAGTGTGCCATTGTTTACAAACCAAGGCAGACGGTTCCATGCATACATGCGATACATTTTGTATTATTCTATTGTTTTTAGTGCTTGTAACTGCTAAATAAGCCACCATGGGCCCAAAGAAAGCTTCTAGTGCCAACCCTGTGGTAAAAAGGGTGAGAAATACTCTTGAATTGAAGAAAGAAATAATCGCAAAGTACGAAAGTGGAGTGCGTGCCTCCGAGCTGGCCTGGTTGCATAACAAACCCCAATCAACCATCACTACTATCTTGGCCAACAGAAAGGCAATCAAGGAAGCTGTTGTTGCAAAAGGTGCAAGTATGCTTACAAAACAGAGATTGCAAATACTCAAAGATGGGGAGAGATTGTTGTTGGTGTGGATCAATGAGAAACAATTATCAGGAGATAGTGTTTCACAGTCAATCTGTGTGAAAAGGCAAGGCAGTTACATGCAGATCTCATTAAGAAAATGCCTGGAACTAGTGCTGATGTTAGTGAATTTAAGGCCAGCAAAGGTTGGTTTGAGAGATTTAAGAATCATAGTAGCATACACAATGGGATAAGGCATGGTGAGGCTACCAGTTCTGACCAAAAAGTGGCTGAAAAATATGTGCAGGACTTTAAAGGGTACATATTGGCTGAAAAATTAAAACTCCAACAGTGTTCAGTTGTGACAAAACAGGCCTGTTTCGGAAGAAAATGCCAAACAGGACCTACATTACTCAGGAGGAAAAGGCTACCTAAAGTACTTATGGAAGGGAATTTCCCTTACAAACAATAATACACCTCCATCATCTCCCCTCCTCCCTTCTCATCACTCATCAATAAATCTTTAATAAAGGTAAGTGCCATTTATTCTTCATGTATTTATTCTTCATGTCTCATTGCTTTCTGTGTAGGAAAATGTATATTTCCTGTAAATAAATTTTTTTTTTAATACTTTTGGGTGTCTGGAACGGATTAATTGGATTTCCATTATTTCTTGTGGGGAAAATTAAATCGGATAACGGTAAAATCGGTTAAGGACAAGCTCTCTGGAATGGATTAAAATCGTTATCTGAGGGTCCACTGTATAGTTCGTACTCATGTACACACACATGAGTATGTTTCTCTTCCATTACTTTGTGCCTCCTCCTCTTTATTTAATTATAGTGTATTGTTATACAAATTCTTTGCAGTATATTTTAGAAGTTGCTTTGCATGCCGACACTAATATTAGGTACTGAAATACAGCCTCTTCTCACTTAGCGATGTACTCGTTTATACTGACACCTCGGACTTACGGCAAGCTCTATGACCAGAATGCATGCTTATCCCTTAAACTGTCCAAATGTAAATATATGTTTGCACGTGTAGCACTCTGAATGTAGATCTACGTTTTATTTTTCATTCCTTCAATTTTGGTGCAATAGGCCTGAGTCGCATAGACATGAGAGAATGTGTTTGTGCACTCAGTGTGCGCAGTATTAAAAAAATCTGGGATCACTTAGTACCTTGTGGGAGCACCAGTTCAACTGAGCGCCAGCTAGAGCAAATAGCGTGGCAAATACCAGGGATTCACTGATGCCATGTTGCATTAACACTTCCCTTTTAAGAGGAAAGTAAGTTTGATAAATACAGGAGTGAATGTGGATGGGAGTTGGACCTGACTAACTTGTGCTACTAGGTCTGATGTCATGCTACTTAAAGTCTTTATGGAGGGGGATTTCCCTTCCAAACCCTAACTTCTCGCTCTTTCCTCCTCCCTATCTTCCAGAAGCCAGCATTAGCCTTCAATAAAGGTATGTAATACTTACATAATTGTTAAAAAAAATTATTTTTTTGTGAATATTTTTGTTTGGAACGGATTAATTGTATTTCCATTAATTCTTATGGGAAATATTAATTCGGTTTTCGGCCGTTTCGGTTATTGGCCAACCTTCTGGAACAGATTACGGCTGATAACCGGGATTCCACTGTACAGTACACTACTGTATAAACATTTAATTAATAATATACCAGAAATGTTGTAAATGATGCCAAGGTGATATTAAAATAATACCAAACATAGTTGACAGAAACTAACTACCATTATAGCATGCTCCTCACTTAACGATGAATTCATTTACCAACGTGGTCTCAGGAACAGAACCCTATCATTGAGGAGAGGCTGTAGTACTCAAATAGTCACAAACACACTGACAGGTGAACATTTTCACCTGCCTTTGTCACATACTATTGTCTAGAAATATATGCAAAGTATTTGTAGGTCCCAGTAATATTTTAGACATGCTGGAGCTTATATGAAACTCCTTGAAGCATTGTGTAAGATGAGTGTCACTCCACTGCTGACAGTGCAGCAGTGGAGTGACATTTGATGATCGTGCACTGCCTTAGCTTTATTTGTTTTTACTGTTACACATAAACGTGTCTGTCTGTCTCTCTCTCTGAGCCAGAGCCAGCCAGCCAGCCATGAACCAGCAGGTATTACACACAATGCAGAGTCACCTCATCTGATTCTAGAACAAATGAAAATGTGTATTACTAGCTAGTCATGCTTATTATGCCTTATATCTACAAGCACTTTCTTTTTTTTTTTGGGGGGGGTATTACAACCCAGGATTCCAAATGGCCTGTTATCCCGGGTGTAATGGGAGCAAAATAAACACAGCAGAAAAAGTTTAGACTTATATTATCCTTCACCAATTTAGAACAGCAATATGTACACTATGTACAGTGATAAGTATAGTGCACTCCACGGTAAGCAAGGCAGAAATAGAAGCCACAAGATAGCAGACCGTGCTTCAACCAGCTCTAGATGGGAATGACAAGGGCAGACAGGAGAGTGGTACCCACATAACCTCTGCGATTGCCAAAACCATCTTCTTATTGGCTAGAACCTGGTTACTAGTTGAACGACGGGGCCCCATCATCAACTCTTAGCAACCTGGTTCGCTGGTTGGGGGAGATAGCCTGTAAATGAGGGTGTGTACATGCGCCGAATAAAGGTTACGTACTCTTTGCATGCCACACCCCCACCCCGAGAAGGCTCAGGATTAGGCTGCCACCTCCCAGTGGTAACCGTGCCGCCATGGCACAAAATAATGGGACCGCCTTTCCTCTCCACCATCCAACTCTTAGATAGAGCTCAGCTTTTCTAGTGACAAAAAGCCAAACCCTAAACTCAAAGTGAGACAGCAGTCAGTCAGGCTAGCATAGGTCCAAGATACAGGCGGACGGTAGCCCGCATCCCCTCACTAAAAAAAACCCCCACACCAGGGGATAAAAAAAAAAAGAGCGTGAAAAGGGGTTACCACAAATATAACATCCTAATCTAAATAAATAAAAATATTAGACTCTAGATAATGAGTCCGCCAACACATTTTCTTTGCCGGCAATATATTTAATTCTAAGTGAGTACGGTTGCAGTCTTAGCGTCCAGCGCATGAGCCTTGTGTTGTGGTTCTTCATGGCTTGGAGATATACTAGAGGATTGTGATCACTGTAGACTGTGACCACCTGCGATGTCTGGCCCACATAAACATTAAAATGCTCCTAAGCCAGTACCAGCGCGAGGGCTTCTTTTTCAATGGTAGAGTAAGCCCTCTGATGTGGCTGGAACTTGGCTGAAAAGTATGCTATAGGCTGCAACTCCTCATTCTCGATTTGTAATAGTACTGCCCCAACCCCAGACTCACAAGCATCAACCTGTAATGAAAAAGGTTTGGAGAAGTCATGAGACAAGAGAATGGGTGCAGTACACAATATTCTTTTTGCTTTATTAAAAGCAGTGTTACAGTTTGAGGTCCAATTAAAGGGTCCAATTAAAGCTTCACCCTAAGCTCAACCGTTTCTCTAAGTCCAGCTCCAGCTCTCGGACAGGCTACCCATATTACAACCCAGGATTCCAAATGGCCTGTTATCCCAGGTGTAATGGGAGCAAAATAAACACAGCAGAAAAAGTTTAGACTTGTATTATCCTTCACCAATTTAGAACAGCAATATGTACACTATGTACAGTGATAAGTATAGTGCACTCCACGGTAAGCAAGGCAGAAATAGAAGCCACAAGATAGCAGACCTGCTTCAACCAGCTCTAGATGGGAATGACAAGGGCAGACAGGAGAGTGGTACCCACATAACCTCTGCGATTGCCAAAACCATCTTCTTATTAGCTAGAACCTGGTCACTAGTTGAACGACGGGGCCCCATCATCAACTCTTAGCAACCTAGTTCGCTGGTTGGGGGAGATAGCCTGTAAACGAGGGTGTGTACATGCGCCGAATAAAGGTTATGTACTCTTTGCATGCCACAAGGGGTTATCCTAGGTAATTTACACTATGACTAATAACTGTATTTATGTGTTTTGACAGAGGTAGACAGAGACAGAGATATAGAGACAGATAAAGAGATACAGATGTAGACAGGAGAGATATAGACAGGAGAGACAGACAGATAGAGACAGATGGAGACAGATAGACAGAGAGATAGAGAAAGAAAAAGACACAGAGACAGAGATACAGAGAGATGGAAATAGAGACAGCCAGGGTCAGCCAGCCAGCCTATTGAACATGTATAACACGTGTTGCAGAATTGTTTCTCTTAAGGCATAGGTTATAAGACATTCTGGCAGATGACACAAACAGTGGTATCAGAATTGATAGGATGTTGCACATGGGTTATTATCAAGGTTTTTGATATTTCCTGGACCACTTGTGGCCACATCCATCAAAGTCACTAAACTCATGGTCAGCATCACTTTCCTTTTAAAAGGATAGTGTTAATATATGACATGACATCAGTGAATTCCTGGTGTTTGCCACACTGTTTGCTCTAGCTGGTGCTCAATTGAACTGGTGCTCCCACAAGATACTAAGTGGTCTCAGATTCTTTTAATACTGGCCACACAGAGTATTAAGACCCATCCTGTACTGACAATACATCTCAAGCCAATCGTGCCATATTTGGTGGCAGGAAAAATAAAATGTTGATCTACGTTTGGAGCGCTAGCAACGTAGATCTATGTTTGGACAGTTAACCCTTTGGGGGTCGACAGGTCCTCTCAGAAACTTGTTCTCAGGGTTGGCCAAATTTCAAAAAAAAAAAAAAAAAAAAAAATTCTTATGAAAAGATAGAGAATCTTTTCCCGATCATAATGACACCAAAAGTATGAAATTTGATGGAAAACTTATGGAATTATGCTCTCACAAAGTTAGCGGTCTCGACGATGTTTACGCATCGGCGATTTTGCCCACTTTGAGCCCTATTTTCGGTCAATTCCAGTGCACTAATTTGCTAGAACTCCGTTTTTTCTATCGAATGAGTACAACAAACCATCCATTTACCGATTTCAACTATCCAATAAAGTGGTCAGAATTTAGCAATTTTGCCAATTTCACACAAATTTCAAAAGATGCCAATTTCCAAATAGGGTCCAGGATAAACAAGAAAGACATTCCTGGCACTAAAATAACAAGTTCTCTGTTCGTTAGTCACATCCCCAGGCCTGTCTTATATTTCTTTGGCTTTCCACTTTGAATTTTTTTTCTTACAAAAAAAAATAAGATTTACTGTTATGCAGACTACTGCATTAGTGTAGAAATGGTATAAATAATATCAGCACAGTTGTGAAAGAATATTAGACTCACCAGTTGATGTGTATTGGATGCTTGGCATGATTTGTTTACTATTGAACTTTGGTAAAAATTGAACATTTCTGCTACTTTGAGCTCAATTTCAAGGTACTTCTCATTGTAAAACCAATCAAAATCATCTCAATTTCTGTAATATGTCTTCCATTCTATAAATTGAGACCAAGAAAACTAGAATACAACAATAAATACCATACGAAAATACAGTACAAAGTCGCTGTTTTAATCCAAAAACACTGTCAAAGTTTTTTTTTCTCATTATGCACTGTGTGCTGCAGGATTTTTTTTATACTGCACACACTGACCAGATAGACCCATTCTTTCATATGTAGGCCTTCCAGCTTTCTCTCACTAGATTTGAGGGCGCTAGAATTTAGGCGTACTAGTACGTCAAAAACCCTGGGTCGTAAGACGTACTAGTACGTCCGAAACCCCCAAAGGGTTAAGGGTTTAAATATGGGAGTTGAGACACTGTTTCTGAAAGTTCGAGAGAGAACTAGGGTGTGACAGTACTATTGAATGCTGTGTGACAGTACTATTGAATATTGTGTTTTTAGTACTCTTGAATCTCTTATTTATTTATTACTTTTACTAACACATTGGCCATCTCCCACCAAGGTAGGGTGGCTGGAAAAAGAAAAACTTTCATCATCATTCACTCCATCACTGTCTTGCCAGAGGTGCACTTACACTACAGTTCTAAAACTGCAACATTAACACCCGTCGTGATGAATGGTTTGAAAAACCGACAAGTTGAAGATTGAGACACTTATGCAGCATATGGGAATCTTTATTCAGGAAACGTTTCGCCACACAGTGGCTTCATCAGTCCAATACAAAGAGGAAGGCGTAAGGAGAGGAGGAGAATGAGGTAATCAGTCCCTCAACCTGGAGTCGATGTGTTCAGTCCATCAATCTTGATTGATGGACTGAACACATCGACTCCAGGTTGAGGGACTGATTACCTCATTCTCCTCCTCTCCTTACGCCTTCCTCTTTGTATTGGACTGATGAAGCCACTGTGTGGCGAAACGTTTCCTGAATAAAGATTCCCATATGCTGCATAAGTGTCTCAATCTTCATTAACACCCGTCCTTCATAGTGCAGGCACTGTACTTCCTATCTCCAGGACTCAACTCCGGCTTGCTATTTACCCAAGTCCCTTCATGAATGTTACCTGGCTTACACTCCAACAGCACATCAAGTAAAAACCATTTGTCTCCATTTGCTCCTGTCTAACACACTCGTGCATGCTTGCTGGAAGCCCCTCACACACACACACAAAACCTCTAAGAACTATAGACCAATAGCTCTAACATCCCACATTATAAAAATACCTGAAAGATTGCTAAGAAGCATGATTGCAAACCACTTGGATTCCCAAAAACTGCACAATTCAGGGTAACATGGGTTCAGAGCCAGTCACTCCTGCCTCTTGCAACTACTGGATCACCATGATATGGTCTTGGATGCACTGGAAGAAAAATAAAATGCAGATGTAATATACACAGACTTTGCAAAAGCGTCTGACAAATGCAATCATGACGTAATAGTACACAAAATACAGTGGACCCCTGGTTTACGATATTATTTCATTCCAGAAGTATGTTCAGGTGCCATTACTGAACGAATTTGTTCCCATAAGGAATATTGTGAATTAGATTAGTCCATTTCAGACCCCCAAACATACTCGTACAAACGCACTTACATAAATACACTTACATAATTAGTCGCACTGGGAGCCGATCATAAACCGGGGGTCCACTGTATGTGCTAAAGGAATAACTGGCAAAGTGGGGAGATGGATCTTCAACTTTCTAACCAATCGAACACAAAGAGTAGTGGCCAACAGAGTTAAATCGGAAGCTGCCATAGTGAAAAGCTCTGTTCCACAAGGCACAGTACTCGCCCCCATCCTGTTCCTCATCCTCATATCAGACATAAACAGAGATGTAATCCACAGCACCATGTTATCCTTTGCAGACGATACTAAGATCTGCATGAGACTGTCATCTGTTGAGGACACATTTAACCTCCAAGAAGATATAAACCAAGTTTTCCAATGGGCAATGGAAAACAATATGATATTCAATGAAGACAGATACCAACTACTCTGTTATGGGAAACTGGAGGGGATAATAACTAGAACTGAGTATACAGTAGACCGTCGTTTAACACGGTACAGTGGACCCCCGCATAACGATCACCTCCGAATGCGACTAATTATGTAAGTGTATTTATGTAAGTGCATTTGTACGTGTATGTTTGGGGGTCTGAAATGGACTAATCTACTTCACAATATTCCTTATGGGAACAAATTCGGTCAGTACTGGCACCTGAACATACTTCTGGAGTGAAAAAATATCGTTAACCGGGGGTCCACTGTAGTTACATTCCTGAAAATGCCATGTTAGTCAAAACCGTGTTAGACAAGCTGAAGAACTTATGGGAAAAATAGTGCTATGTTCTGAGCCCCAAAAAGCCAAACTATTTTTTTTTTAGAGCTCCAGATCTTACAAAATAATAGTGAATATGTAATTGTAGTGCATTGTCGTGATTTATTACTGCTTAAGACTACAGATGCAATAGAAATAATAGTATTTCTTACTTTAAATTTTGGGTAATGGTGTTTGTAGATTCAATTCAATTCAAGTTTATTCTCTATAAGGGTTACAATGTGGGGTTTACAGGTTTTGGGTATTTGGGTATTGTGTGGTTTACATGTTATAAAATACTAATTACATTGGGGGCCACTACGGCACCTAGCATGGCTAGGCATTTTGAGCAGACTTAGATTAATTCTTAACATTAAATCTAACTGTAGTTTTGAAAGTGATGAATATGTCTGCAGTTCTAGAGTTTTCAGGTAGGGTGTTCCAGATTTTAGGTCCTTTGAAATACATTGAATTTTTGTAAAGGTTTAGTCGAACACGGGGAATGTCATAGAGATGTTTGTGTCTGGTGTTATGCCTGTGGATCCTGTCACAACTATCAAGAGAGCGTTTTAGGTCAAGGTTAATATTGGAATTTAAGGTCCTGTAGATATAGATTGCACAATAGTAAGTGTGGATGTTCTGAACAGGGAGTAAGTTTAGATCTATGAAGCGTGGGGGGGGGGGTGTTGCCGGGGATGGGATTTAGTGATTATTCTTACTGCGGCTTTTTGTTGGGTTATTATTGGCTTTAGGTGTGTTGCTGCAGTTGAACCCCAAGCACAGATAGCATAGGTGAGGTATGGATATATAAGTGAATGGTATAGTGTGAGAAGGGCAGTTTGCAGCACGTAGTATCGTATCTTGGAGAGGATCCCCAGCGTTTTGGATACCTTTTTTGTTATGTGTTGGATACTGGTGCTGAAATTTAGGTTGTTGTCTAGGTATAGGCCAAGGAATTTGCCCTCATTATGTCTGGCAATTAGAGTGTTGTCAATCTTAATGTTAAGTTGCGCAACTCCTGCTCTGCTACCAAACATAATATAGTAGGTTTTGCCAGTGTTAAGTGTAAGTTTATTGGCTGTCATCCAAGTCGATATTTTGAGCAGCTCATCGTTAACAATGGTGTTGAGGGTGGCAAGCTTAGGGTGGGAGATGACGTAAGTTGTGTTGTCAGCAAAGAGAATGGGTTTCAGGTGTTGGGATATGTTTGGAAGATCATTGATGTAAATGAGGAAGAGCAGAGGTCCAAGGACACTTCCCTGCGGAACTCCAGTATCAAGTGGCCGTATTGATGAGGCTGTGTCTTTAACCCTTTGACTGTTTCAGGCCCCTCTCTGAAACTGTCATTCTATGTCGCCAAATATTCAAAAAAAAAAAAAAATTATTTTTTCTTATGAAAATGTTAAGATTATTTTTCTGAGTGTTTTAGTCCAAAAAAAAATTTTTGCCATCGGTACTTACCGAGATATAGAGCTGTGAAGTTTGCAGAAAATGAGCCGCGTATGGCAACAGCGGCGACTGCCGCTCACCCGGTAAACTTTAGTTTACTTGTAATTGAAGGTTTTGTGTTTTTTTCACTATTTTATTTTTTCACATAACTTATGTGGCCTATGAGACCAAAGTAAGGTGCAATGTTCATATATACACTCGTTGTATACAACACAATAAGCACACAAACATAATTATCAATATATTGTTTACAAAACTTGTTTACAAAAACAAACAAACAATCCTCCTCCTCCTCCTTCTCCTCCTCCTTCTCCTCCTCCTTCTCCTCCTCCTTCTCCTCCTCCTCCTCCTTCTCCTCCTCCTTCTCCTCCTCCTTCTCCTCCTCCTTCTCCTCCTCCTCCTCCTTCTCCTCCTCCTTCTCCTCCTCCTTCTCCTCCTCCTCCTCCTCCTCCTCCTCCTCCTCCTCCTCCTCCTCCTCCTCCTCCTCCTCCTTCTCTTCCTTCTCCTTCTCCTCCTTCTCCTTCTCCTTCTCCTCCTCCTTCTCCTCCTTCTCCTCCTCCTTCTCCTCCTCCTCCTTCTCCTCCTCCTTGTCTTGTGTGCGAGTGTGTGGCTTATAATTGTTTTGAGTCAGAAGTCGGCAGCTGTCAAAGTGACATATTGTCTCATTACTCACTCCCCCTCCTGCCTGTCAAAACAATGGGGTCGGATGCTGCTTCCCCTCCTCCATTCTATCTAATTATCTTTCTCCCTCATTCTATATCTTTCAATCTGTCTCTCTTTCTATCTGTCTGCCTATCTCTGTCTCACAGGTACACATAAATACAAGTATACATAGTGTAAATTACCTAGGATAACCCAAGAAATCCAGACAAAGTGCTATACTCTGCTTGAAGATGTGAGTAAACGTGATGACACAGTCTTGTGGCTCTCTCTGAGACAGAGAGCTAGATGGACAGACAGGGAGCTTGACAGACAGACAAATAGACAGACAGAAATGTTTGTGTACCAGCAAAAACAAAGGGAGGGCGATGGTCATGTAATATTTCTTAGCTCTACCCTCGTTTATGCTCATCAAAGTCAGCTCTTATCAGATGTTATCTCCCCTTATCTTGTCACTGTCATGGGGTGGACTTTTTTTTTTCTTGCTTCAAGGGAACAATATTATTACATCTTCTTCTTCTTCCTCCTCCTCCTCCTCCTCTTCTCCTCCTCCTCCTCCTCCTCCTCCTCCTCCTCCTCCTCTTCTCCTCCTCCTCCTCCTCCTCCTCCTCCTCCTCCTCCTCCTCCTCCTCTTCCTCCCCTCCTCCTCCTCTTCCTCCCCTCCTCCCCCTCCTCCTCCTCCATTGCTTTTGGTCTCAAACTCCTCCAAATCATGAAATTGATCTTCACTGACACTTCCATCTGTGTTAGAGCATCACTTGGGAAGAGAAGAGTCCCAGATTTGCTGAGAATCACATATTTCTTACCGCTAGACATGCTGAAAATGGACAACTGAAATGGCATTCCCACAATGCACCACTGGCTCCCCGATTTTTTTGTATGGTGCACACTGACCATGGAGACCCATTCTCTCACATGTGGGCCTACCAGCTTTCTCCTGCTTGATTTGAAGCTGCTAGAATTTATGCGTATAAATACGTCAGAAACATTGGCTCGTAAGACGTATTTATACATCGGAAACAGTCAAAGGGTTAATGGTGACATGCTGATACCTATTAGAAAGGTAGGATTTAAAATATGCAAGCGCATGGCCTCTTATACCATAGTGGTCAAGTTTGTGGAGTAGGATGCCGTGGTCTACTGTGTCAAACGCTTTTCTTAGGTCAATAAAAATTCCTAGCGGATGATTGTAAGGAGTTGGGATATGGATGATGTGGCCCTACTGGGCTGAGGTGGATGGTTGATGGTTCTCAGCAGAAGTGAATGGTAGAAGTTCTGGTACTGAAGTTGATGGTTGTATTGGAGTGTGCATAAATTCTGTAATGGATCTCTGGGCTATTTTACCCTGCAGTACAATACAGCTGATGGTAAGGCATCATCAGCTGGTCTAGACCCCATTTCAAAGCAATGCTTCTAAATTTGTTATTGTATATTTTTTTTTTATTATCACACTGGCCGATTCCCACCAAGGCAGGGTGGCCAGAAAAAGATAAACTTTCACCATCATTCACTCTATCACTGTCTTGCCAGAAGGGTGCTTTACACTACAGTTTTTAAACTGCAACATTAACACCCCTCCTTCAGAGTGCAGGCACTGTACTTCCTATCTCCAGGACTCAAGTCCGGCCTGCCGGTTTCCCTGAACCCCTTCATAAATGTTACTTTGCTCACACTCCAACAGCACGTCAAGTATTAAAAACCATTTGTCTCCATTCACTCCTATCAAACACGCTCACGCATGCCTGCTGGAAGTCCAAGCCCCTCGCACACAAAACCTCCTTTACCCCCTCCCTCCAACCTTTCCTAGGCTGACCCCTACCCCGCCTTCCTTCCACTACAGACTGATACACTCTTGAAGTCACTCTGTTTCGCTCCATTCTCTCTACACGTCCGAACCACCTCAACAACCCTTCCTCACCCCTCTGGACAACAGTTTTGGTAATCCCGCACCTCCTCCTAACTTCCAAACTACGAATTCTCTGCATTATATTCACACCACACATTGCCCTCAGACATGACATCTCCACCGCCTCCAGCCTTCTCCTCGCTGCAACATTCATCACCCATGCTTCACACCCATATAAGAGCGTTGGTAAAACTATACTCTCATACATTCCCCTCTTTGCCTCCAAGGACAAAGTTCTTTGTCTCCACAGACTCCTAAGTGCACCACTCACTCTTTTCCCCTCATCAATTCTATGATTCACCTCATCTTTCATAGACCCTTCCGCTGACACGTCCACTCCCAAATGTCTGAATACATTCACTTCCTCCATACTCTCTCCCTCCAATCTGATATCCAATCTTTCATCACCTAATCTGTTTGTTATCCTCATAACCTTACTCTTTCCTGTATTCACTTTTAATTTTCTTCTTTTGCACACCCTACCAAATTCATCCACCAATCTCTGCAACTTCTCTTCAGAATCTCCCAAGAGCATAGTGTCATCAGCAAAGAGCAACTGTGACAACTCCCACTTTATGTGTGATTTCTTTATCTTTTAACTCCACGCCTCTTGCCAAGACCCTCGCATTTGTATAATTATACGTACTGTTACTATCAATAAATAATATCTACCTATCATATTTATTCCTGAATAATATTAGGTATAACATAAATAATGTAGACGCATGATAAAAATGCACAAATTAATAAAATCTGACATAGAGGTATTGAAGGGTAGGTGGGGCTATGAGAGGTAGAAGGCACCAGCAGTCTCTGTTACTCATGGACCACCATGGCGTGTGGAGGCTCACGGCACTATAAAATATTGTATAATAATACTATTACTTCTAGGTAGTAGGTTGGTAGACAGTAACTGCCCAGGGAGGAAGACAGTAACTGCCCAGGGAGGTACTACCGTCCTGCCAAGTGAGTGTAAAACGGAAACCTGTAATTGTTTTACATGATAGTAGGATTGCTGGTGTCCATTTTTCTGTCTCATAAACATGCAAGGTTTCAGGTATGTCTTGCTACTTCTAGTTACACTTAGGTCACACTACACATACATGTACAAGCATATATATACACACCCATCTGGGTTTTCTTCTATTTTTCTTACTAGTTCTTGTTTATTTCCTCTTACCTCCATGGGGAAGTGGAACAGAATTTTTCCTCTGTAAGCCATGCATGTCGTAAGAGGCGACTAAAATGCCGGGAGCAAGGGGCTAGTAACCCCTTCTTCTGTATATATTACTAAATTTAAAAGGAGAAACTTTCGTTTTCCCTTTTGGGCCACCCCGCCTCGGTGGGATATGGCCGGTTTGTTGAAAGAAGAAGAAACAATACTATTACTATCAACAGGTTACCTACCTATCATATTTATTCCAGAATAATATTAGGTGTAACATAAATAACGTAGAAGCATGATAAAGATGCCTAAATTAATAAAAATCTGACACAGAGAGGTATTGAAGGTTGGAGGGCGGGGAGGAATAAAAAAAAAAATAACCGCAATCATTACGCTGTGTGCTTAACATACACTCTTTTTCAGTAAGTCAACCAAGTCATTAAATCATTCAGTCAAGTCAGTAAGTCATTCAGTCAAGTCAGTAAGTTATTCAGTCAAGTCAGTAAGTTACTCAGTCAAGTCATGTCAGTAAGTCAGTCAAGTCAGTAAGTCATTCAGTCAAGTCAGTAAGTTATTCAGTCAACTCAATAAGTTATTCAGTCAGGTCATGTCAGTAAGTCAGTTAAGTCAGAAAGTCATTCAGTCAAGTCAGAAAGTCATTCAGATGACATTGAAATAAGCATGAAAGTCACTACGGTAGAGGACACTGAAAAAGTACAGGAAGACATAAACAGGGTTTTCCAGTGGGCAATAGAGAACAACATGACGTTCAGTGGTGATAAGTTCCAGCTGCTTAGATATGGAAAGAATGAAGAACTCAAAAGGAGCACTATATACAAAACTTAAGAGGGTCACCAAATAGAACGTAAAGAGCATGTAAAATACCTAGGAATAATTATTTTTGAGGGAGGGGGTAAAGGAGGTTTTGTGGGCGAAGGGTTTGGACTTCCAGCAAGCGTGCGTGAGCGTGTTAGATAGGAGTGAATGGAGACGAATTGTATTTGGGACATGATGAGCTGTTGGAGTGTGTGCAGGGTAATATTTAGTGAAGGGATTCAGGGAAACCGGTTATTTTTATATAGCCAGACTTGAGTCCTGGAAATGGGAAATACAATGCCTACAGTTTAAAGGAGGGGTTTGGGATATTGGCAGTCTGGAAGGATATGTTGTGTATCTTTATACGTATATATTTCTAAACTGTTGTATTCTGAGCACCTCTGCAAAAACAGTGATTATGTGTGAGTGAGGTGAAAGTGTTGAATGATGATGAAAGTATTTTCTTTTTGGGGATTTTCTTTCTTTTTTGGGTCACCCTGCCTCGGTGGGAGACGGCCGACTTGTTGAAAAAAAAAAAAACAAGACAGAGATCATGACAGCCAGGAGATGACGGGGTGGGTATTAAGAACTTTCAAAACAAGGCAAATAATGCCGATGGTGACACTCTTCAAATCGCTAGTGCTCCCTCACTTAGAATATTGCTCAGTGCTGATGGCCCCATTCAGGGCAGGAGAGAGATCTGAGCTGGAACAAACACAGAGATCGTTTACGACTCACATTGAGCCTGTAAAGCACCTAAACTACTGGGAACGCCTGCAAGGCTTGAACATGTATTCATTGGAGCGGAGGAGAGAGAGGTACATGATAATATATACATGTACCTGGAAGGTACTCGAGGGCCTGCTCCCAAATCTGCACACTGCCATAACAACATACTGGAGTGAGAGATATGGGAGGAAGTGTAAAATAAACCCAGTGAGGAGCAGGGGTGCAGTGGGGACAATAAGGGAACACTATCAACATCCGGGGTCCCAGACTATTCAACATCTTACCAGAAGATATCAGAAACATGGCTGGAAACAGTGTAGAAGCCTTCAAGAGGAAACTGGACAATTATCTTCACCAGGTGCCAGATCAACCAGGCTGTGATGGATGTGTGGGGCAGCGGGCCTCCAGCAGCAACAGCCTGGTTGACCAGGCAAGCACCAGGTGAGCCAGGCTCAGAGAGTAGGTAAACTCTGGAAACTCTTCAAAGGTATATCAAAGGTATATTCAGTAAGTTAGTCAGGTCAATAAGTTATTCAGTTAAGTCAGTGTGTTATTCGCCTCGTTCTATTTAATTGTACGAACTAACACTTCACTATGGCCATAGGCCCTTACTATATCCACCACATGTGAGCCACTCTTAATCCTTTCAGGGCTTCTGATGTACTAGTACATCTTAGGCATCAGGGTTATTGACGTATTAGTACGTGTAACTTCTAGCGCCTCCATCTCTAGCGAGAGAAAGCTGGTAGGCCTACATATGAAAGAATGGGTCTATGTGGTCAGTGTGCGCAGTATAAAAAAAATCCTGCAGCACACAGTGCGTAATGAGAAAAAAAAAAACTCTGACCTTATTTTTGGTTTAAAACAGCGACTTTGCACTGTATTTTCGTATAGTATTTATGGTTGTACGTATTCTAGTTTTCCTGGTCTCATTTTATAGAATGGCAGACATATTACAGAAATTGAGATGATTTTGATTGGTTTCACAATGAAAAGTATCTTGAAATTGAGCTCAAAATAGCAGAAATGTTCGATTTTTGCCAAAGTTCAAAAGTAAACAAATCATGTCATACGTCCAATACATGCCAACTGGTGAGTCTAATATTCTTTCTCAAGTGCTCTGATATTATTTATACCATTTCTACACTAATGCATTAGTCTGCATAACAGTAAATCTTCTATTTTTTGTGAGAATAAAAATTCAAAGTGGAAAGCAAAAGAAATGTAAGAGGGGCCTGGGGATGTGACTGATGAACCGAGGAAATGTGATTTTAGTGCCAGGAATGTCTGTCTTGTTAATTCTGGACCCTATTTGGAAATTGGCATCTTGAAATTTGTGTGAAATTGGCAAAATTGTCAATTTCTGACCACTTTATTGGATAGTTGAAATCAGTAAATGGGTGGTTTCTTGTACTGATTAGATAGAAAAAATAGAGTTGTAGCAAAATAGTTATGATATTTGTCAACTAGTATACTGGAATTGGCCGAAAATAGGGCTCAAAGTGGGCAAAATCACCAATGCGTAAACATCGTTGAGACCGCTAACTTTGCGAGAGCTTAATTCCATAAGTTTTCCATCAGATTTCATACTTTTGGTGTCATGATCGGAGAAAGATTCTCTATCATTTTGTAAGAAAAAATAATTTTTTTTTTTTTTTTTGAAAAATTTTCGACCCTGAGATATCTAATATCTCGATTTTCTTCGTAATTCCTAGACTTGAACGCTTAAACCTTTTCTTGTCACTGGCGGGAACACTTGTATACTTACTGGGTGCCATTATTGCTTGGCAGATTTAACAAATGGCAATGAAATTTAGGAAATATACATATAAATAATCACAGCGAGCTTATCGAGTATCGTCTTTGACTCACTGGTAAGATAAGATAAGATATTTTCTTTGGACTTTTAACCACGGAGGGTTAGCCACCCAGGATAACCCAAGTCAGTGCGTCATCGAGGACTGTCTAACTTATTTCCATTGGGGTCCTCAATCTTGTCTCCCAGGATGCGACCCACACCAGTCGACTAATGCCCAGGTACCTATTTGCTGCTAGGTGAACATGACAACAGGTGTAAGGAAACACGTCGAAATGTTTCCACCCCGCTGGGAATTGAACCCGGCCCCTCCGTATGTGAAGCAAGAGGTTTACCCACAGACCATCCCGCCCAGCTGGTGACCGCGCGCTCAAAATTTTTTCCCCTCCCGCAATGTGTTAAACTAATTTTATGAAGTGTTAAAAATATGCCGCAATTCTGCTACAGCAATCGTGCTATAACCAAAACATGCAAGACAAAACCGTGTTAAATGATGGTCTACTGTACTACAAACTCTGATCATACAATTGAGTGGAAAAATAATGTCAGGAACCTGGGAATGGTAATGTCTGAAGATCTCACTTTCAAGGATCACAACAGTGCCATGATCACAACTGCAAAGAAAATGATGCCAAGCCAATGATGATCCTTTTCAAATCACTTGTTCTTTCTAGGCTGAAATATTGCTGTACATTAACATCTCCATTCAAAGCAAGTGAAATTGCAGACCTAGAGATTGTACAGAGAAACTTTACTTCACATATAAGTTCTATCAAACACCTCAACTACCGGGAATGCTTGGAAGCACTTGACTTGTACTCGCTGGAATGCAGTTGAGAGAGGAATATCATAATCTACACTTGGAAAATCCTAGGAGGAATGGTCCTGAATTTGCACATAGAAATCACTCCCTGGGCAGGTGGTGCAAAATACCCCCAAAGAAAAGTAGGGGTGCCACTGGTACACTAAGAGGAAACACCATAAGTGTCCAGGCCCTAAGACTGTTCAATAGTCTCCCACCATGCATAAGGGGAATTACCAATAGGCCTCTGGCTGCCTTCAAGAGGGAGCTGGACAGATACTTTAACCCTTTGACTGCTGAGACCCCAAATCCTAAAGTGTCTCTTTGTTGCAAAATATTAAAAAAAAAAAAAAAAAAAAAAATTATGAAAAGATAGAGAATCTTTTCCTGATGGTAATGACACCAAAAGTACGAAATTTTATGGAAAACTTGCATGATTACGCTCTCGTGAAGTAAGCAATCTCGGCGATATATATGCATCGGTGATTTCACCCAATTTGAGCCCTATTTTTGGCCAGTTCCATTGTTCCAGTCGACCAAACTCATAGCTATTTCTTTAGAACTCTATTTGTTCTATCGATTGAGTACAAGAAACCACCCATTTACCGATTTCAACTACCCAATAAAGTGGTCACAAATTGGCAATTTGGCCAATTTCATGCAAATTAAAAAATTGCCTATTTCAAAATAGGGTCCAGAATAAACAGCGCAGACATTCCTGGCACTAGAATAACATTTTCTCTTATATTACTCTTGCTTTCTATTTTGAATTTTTATTTACACAAAAAATAGAAGATTTACTGTTATGCAGACTACTGCATTATTGTAATAATTGTATAAATAATGTCAACCAATTAGTGACTGCATATTGGAATGGCTAGTTGAACACTTATTGGACAGTGATGTCATTTGTTTACTCTTGAACATTGGCTAAAATCAAACATTTCCACTAATTTGAGCTGAATTTCTAGGTCCTTTTCATCGTGAAACCAGTCCAAATCATCTCTGTTTCTGTAATATGTCTTCCATTCTATTGACCCTTTCAGGGTCCAAGGCCAAAATCTGAAGTGGTGCCCCAATGTCCAAGAAATTTTGAAAAAAAAAAAAATATTTTTTCTTACAGAATTAAAGATAATATTTTTGTGAAGGTAATAAAACAAAAAAAAAATTTCTGATCAGTACTTACCGAGATGCAGCGGTGGGAAGTTGACCCAAAATGACTGGGTCGCGGCAACATCAGTGACTTCCGCAAAATCCCATTTTTTTATTTTACGTTTTTTATATTTTTTCTTTTCTTTTTTAATTTTTTCTTTTTCTAGTAACATTTGTGGCCTGTGAGACCAGTATAATGTATATTATATAAGTGTACACTCATTGTATTCAACACAATAACTGCACTAATTTGTTTATCATTATATTGCTTACAAAACTTCTTTACAAGTTTATTGTAAACAAAATGATGAAAATATTAGTGCGGTTATTGTGTTGAATACAATGGTACCATATAGTACCATAAGGTACAATGGTGCCATAGGGTACAATGGTACCATATGGTTCAATGGCACCATATGATACAATGGTACCATATGGTACAATGGCATATGATACAATGGTACCATATGATACAGTGGTACCATATGGTACAATCACACCATTTGGTACAGTGGTACCATATGATACAATGGTACCATATGGTGCAATGGTACCTTATGGTACCATATGGTGCAGTGGTACCATATGGTGCAATGGTACTATATGGAGTTGAATAACTATAGGCCAATATCCAATTTACACCCTCTCTCAAAAATCTTCGAAAAATTAATTCATAAACGAATCTACTCCTACCTCATCTCCCAAAACATTCTCAACCCCTGCCAATTTGGATTCAAGCCTAATAAAAATACTAATGATGCTATTGTACACATGCTAGAACATATATACACTGCAATAGAGAAAAAAGAAGTCCCACTGGGGATCTTCATTGACTTACGTAAAGCTTTTGATACAGTTGACCATGACTTGCTCCACGTAAAATTGTCACACTATGGTATTAGAGGGCACTCCCTCAACTACCTCAAGTCTTGCCTCAGCAACAGAAGCCAATATATGTACGCAAATGGGGCAAGCTCTTCCGCACAACCAATTACAGTTGGTGTCCCACAGGGAAGTGTCCTTGGCCCTCTTCTCTTTCTCCTATACATAAATGACCTACCAAATGCTTCGCAATTACTCAAACCCACACTTTTTGCAGATGACACTACATACGTCTTCTCTCACCCGAGCCCAGTCATGCTAGCCAATACTGTAAACACCGAATTACAGAAAATATCTACCTGGATGAGGACTAACAAACTTACACTAAACATTGACAAAACCTACTTCATTCAGTTTGGTAACAGAGCTACAGATGTACCTCTTAACATAACAATAAATGGATCACCTATCACAAAGCTAACAGAGGGAAAATTCCTAGGAATCCACCTCGATAATAGACTCAAATTTCATACACATATACAACAAATTTCTAAGAAAATCTCCAAGACTGTAGGCATACTATCGAAGATACGGTACTATGTTCCACAGTCAGCCCTCCTGGCCCTTTATCACTCTCTTATTTACCCCTATCTCACCTATGGAATTTGTGCATGGGGCTCAACAACAATTAACCATCTCAGACCACTAATTACCCAACAAAAGGCTGCAGTTAGAATGATAACAAATTCTCACTACAGGCAACACACTCCACCAATATTCAAAACACTCAACCTACTCACCATACAAAACATCCATACTTATTATTGCACCTATTACATACATAGAACACTTAACTCTGATATTAACCCTCCCCTCAAACATCTCCTTGCCAACCTCAACAGAACACATGACCATAACACAAGGCACAGATCACTCTTTGATGTTCCTCGTGTCCATCTCACACTATGCAAAAACTCACTGCACATAAAAGGCCCTAAAATCTGGAATTCATTACCTGTAAATATAAAAGAAACACTACCTGTTCATAAATTCAAGTCTCTTCTCAAAGATCACTTACTCACTCAAAACCAAATAAATACTGAATAACTGAACCTTATAAATTGTATATCCTATATGTTACTCACAATTATATCACACAAATGTTAAACCTAGGACCCAATCTAACTTTATTATTTTTTTAAATACACTACCTAACAGAATACAGTGGACCCCCGCATAGCGACCTTAATCCGTGCAAGGGCTGGTTGTTATGCGAAATGTTCGGTATGCGAATGAATTTTCCCCATAAGAAATAATGGAAATCAAATTAATCGGTGCAAGACACCCAAAAGTATGAAAAAAAAAAAAAATTTGCCACATGAAATGTTAATTTTAACCCTTTGACTGTTTCAGGCCCCTCTCTGAAACTGTCATTCTATGTCGCTCAATTTTTGAAAAAAAAAAAATTATTTTTTCTTATGAAATGATAGAGAATCTTTTCCCGATGGTAATGACACCAAAAGTTCGAAATTTGGTCGAAAACTCGTGGAATTATGCTCCCGCGAAGTTAGCGGTCTCGGCGACATATGCGTATCGGCGATTTCGCCGACTTTGAGCCCAATTTTCAGCCAATTCCATTGTTCCAGTTGACCAAACTCATAGCTATTTCTTTAGAACTCCATTTTATCTATCAGCTGAGTACAAGAAACCTCCCATTTACTAATTTGGACTACCCAATATGGTGGTCAGAAATTGGCAATTTGGCCAATTTCACGCAAAATAAAAAAGATGCCAATTTCAAAATAGGGTCCAGAATAAACAAGGTAGACATTCGTGGCACTAAAATAACATATGCTCTGTTCATTAGTCACATCTCTAGGCCCCTCTTATATTATTATTGCTTTCTATTTTGATTTTTTATTCATACAAAAAAATACAAAATTTACTGTTATGCAGACGACTGCATTATTGTAAAAATGGTATAAATAATATCAGTGCACTAGTGAAAGAATATTAGACTCCCCAGTTGACGTGTATTGGACGTGTGGTGTGATTTATGTACTCTTGAACATTGGTAAAAATCGAACATTTCCGCTACTTTGAGCTCAGTTTCAAGGTCGTTTTCATCGTAAAAGTAATGAAAATCATCTCTATTTCTGTAATATGTTTTCCATTTTATCACCTAAGACCATGAAAACGCGAATACAACGATAAATACTATACGAAAATACACCTCAAAGTCGGCGTTTTATTCCAAGAAAACGATCAGAGTTTTTTTTTCTCATTACGCAATGTGTGCTGCAGGATTTTTTTTATGTGGTGCACACTGACCACACAGACCCATTCTCTCACATGTGGGCCTACCAGCTTTCTCCCACTTGATTTGAAGCCGCTAGAATTATTGAGTATATATACGTCAGAAACATTGGCTCGTAAGACGTATTTATACGTCGAAAACAGTCAAAGGGTTAATACACACAAACTGAAAAAGGCATGCACAATTACATGACACTTACTTTTATTGAAGATCTGGTGATGATTGATGGGATGGGAGGAGGGGAGAGAGAGTGTTAGTGTTTAGAAGGGGAATCCCCTTCCATTAAGACTTGAGGTGTCGAGTCCTTTTCTGGGGTTACTTCCCTTCTTCTTTTAATGCCACTAGGACCAGCTTCAGAGTCACTGGACTTCTGTCGCACAACATATCTGTCCATAGTGGCCTGTACCTCTCGTTCCTTTATGACTTCCCTAAAGTGTTTCACAACATTGTCAGTGTAATAGTCACCAGCACGGCTTGCAATAGCTGTGTGAGGGTGATTTTCATCCATGAAGGTTTGCACTTCAAGCCACTTTGCACAGATTTCCTAAATCTTTGTAGTAGGCAATTTCTTCAATTTCTCTCTCCCCTCCTTCGAACCAGTTTCCTCAGGTCTGGCCTCTTGCTGTTGAAGTTGATCTATCAGCTCATCAGTGGTTAGTTCTTCATTGTCCTCCTCCACCAACTCTTCCACATCCTCCCCACTAACCTCCAACCCTAAGGACTTTCCCAATGCCTCAGTGGATTCCTCAACTGGCATAATCCTCTCAGGGTTAGCCTCAAACCCTTCAAAATCCCTTTTGTCTACACATTCTGGCCACAGTTTCTTCCAAGCAGAGTTCAAGGTCTTCTTAGTCACTCCCTCCCAAGCCTTACCTATAAGGTTTATACAATTGAGGATATTAAAGTGATCTCTTCAAAAGTCTCTTAGAGTCAGTTGAGTTTCTGAGGTCATTACAAAGCACCTTTCAAACAGAGCTTTTGTGTACAGTTTTTTGAAGTTTGCAATAACCTGCTGGTCCATGGGCTGCAGGAGAGGAGTGGTATTAGGAGGCAAAAACTTCACCTTAATGAATTTCATGTCCCCATAAAGTCGCTCTGCCACGTCTGTAGGATGACCAGGGGCATTGTCTAACACCAGGAGGCACTTAAGTTCTAATTTCTTTTCAGTTAGGTAATCTTTCACATTGGGGGCAAATGCATGGTGTAACCAGTCATAGAAAAAGTCCCTAGTGACCCATGCCTTACTGTTTGCCCTCCACAACACACACAAATTCTCCTTGAGGACATTCTTTTGCCTGAACGGTCTGGGAGTTTCAGAGTGATACACTAATAAAGGCTTCACTTTGCAATCACCAGTAGCATTGGAACACATCAACAGAGTAAGCCTGTCTTTCATAGGCTTATGTCCTGGGAGTGCCTTTTCCTCCTGAGTAATGTAGGTCCTGCTTGGCATTTTCTTCCAAAACAGGCCTGTTTCATCACAATTAAACACTTGTTCAGGTTTCAGTCCTTCACTGTCTATGTACTCCTTGAATTCCTGCACATATTTTTCAGCTGCTTTGTGGTCCGAACTGGCAGCCTCACCATGCCTTATCACACTATGTATGCCACTACGCTTCCTAAATCTCTCAAACCAACCTTTGCTGGCCTTAAATTCACTCACATCATCACTAGTTGCAGGCATTTTTTTAATTAAATCCTCATGCAACTTCCTAGCCTTTTCGCTTATGATCGCTTGAGAGACGCTATCTCCTGCTAGCTGTTTTTCATTTATCCACACCAATAAGAGTCTCTCAACATCTTCCATCACTTGCGATCTCTGTTTCGAAAACACAGTTAAACCTTTGGCAAGAACAGCTTCCTTGATTGCCTTTCTGTTGCCCACAATAGTAGAGATGGTTGATTTGGGTTTCTTGTACAACCTGACCAGGTCGGCGACACGCACTCCACTTTCATACTTATCAATGATCTCTTTCTTCATCTCTATTGGAATTCTCACCCTTATTGCTGTAGGGTTGGAACTAGAAGCTTTCTTGGGGCCCATGGTCACTTATTTTCCAGATAAAGCACCGAAAACACTGTAATAATGCGAAATATTCCGATTGTATGCTTGGATGTTACCGCGGAGGCTGGCTGGTAAACAATGCCACCGGCGGAACATATGAGGCTGGCTCAGGCCCCACATTGGACGCGTCTCGGACGAAGGGCGGTGAGCGGGTTTTTGGGCAGTGTGCGAGGCAAAATTTTAGCGATCAAAGCGTCCGGTATGCGGATTGTACGGTATGCAATGCGTACGGTATGCGGGGGTCCACTGTACTCCATTCGACTGAACGTACAGCAATGCAAGCAATCATATGACCTGTCTTTGTAATACTCATTTGTGCTTTATAGTTATCTGTTTACAATAATGTTTTATCACTGATTTCATCATTGCTTAGTTAATCTTAAGTTAATTTTAAGCCAGCCTGTAATGCTATGCATATAAGTGGCTTTGGCATGCTGCTCTTACCTGTATTTTTTGTACCTCTGTTTGTATGCTTAAATTACTAAATAAATAAATAAATACAGTACAATGATACCATATGGTTCATTGTACCATATGGTACTGTTGTATTCAACACAATAAACACACTAATATTTTCATTATTACATGTATTTTGTTTACAATAATTGTTTACAACAAAAATATTCAAAAATATTGTATATTAGTAATGTTCTATTATATATATTTACAAATGTACAGGAACTTGATGTGTTCCTTGAGGTGGATGACAAAGCACTTAGTCTTGGAAACTGCGGAGTCAGTAGCTAGCTTGTGTCGCCACTAACTCAGTCTTGGCTGGTGTCTCATGCCTCGAACACCTGTTGACCATATGGTACATGGTATCATATTAACCGCTAGGAACCGGCAGCGGCGGCAGCGACTTCCAAGCTCCGTACTTTTCTCCAACTATCATAGCTACCAATGCTCCTATGAAGACCTAGTTACAAGCAAAACTGCACTACCCAACGTAGCACCCAGAATGACTAAAGATTACCAACAGTGAAACCTACAAATCGAAAATAATAGAGATCAAAGGAAGACTGCCCACAAACCGAAAGCAACACCCCGCTGCCAGCCGAACAACGTAACCCTAAGCTTTGTATAACTACAACTTCTTCTTAACTACAACAATTCCTGTAGTATTATAAGGCGCAATCTAAGAGGAAACAGCACCAAGGCCAGCAAGAAAACACCGAAAAATCAACTATTCAACAAGTGTAGCCAGGAGGACGCCGGCCCAGCAACCACCCCTCTCACCACTGCTCAAGGCCACACTACAACAATAACAACAAACATGGCTGCCATCAGCCCATCCTCCCCTCTCTTCCCCAGATTCAACCTACCAAGTAGTCTCTCAGGTATGACCAACGATCCAGATACCCTAAAGACATGCATCTCCAACTTAGTTATTGAAAATATGAATCTTCGAGACACGCTAACAAAACAAGACACCAGGATGACACAACTCGAGAACAAAATCCTCAGTCTTGAACAAAAGTTATCAACACCAGGAATGACTAACTGTGACAAGACCATCCAAGCAGTCATAGATAGCCATACCCAACAAATAATATCTCTTAATACAAAGGTTGAAGAAGCAGTAAAAGAATGGAAGAACAACTTAGATAACCAGTTCAGTGACTACTTTGCTCTCCAAGAAGATAAAACTGAACAAGATAAACTATCGGATGCAGTAATAGTTAACAGTCCACTTTTTCCCAGTGATATGAACCAAACAAACAGTAAAGAAATTACTCTGCAGATCATAAAGGACCAAACAAGTGTTATTGTACCAGAGTCTGAAATAAAAGAAGCCAGGTTACTAGGATCCCATGGTAGAAAAAGTGTTATGCTTAGATTCCACTCACATGACAGGAAAAAAGACTTAATTATTGCATCTATTAAAGTAAAGAAAGAGGTATACATAAACGAGTGTCTTACCAAAAAACGTCAGAACCTCCTGTATAGAGTCAGAAAACTTAAGCGGGAGAATAACCACACAATACACCAATGCTTCACACGGGATGGGAAAATTCTTGTTAGGAAAACAAATGTAGGTCAACTGTACACAATCACGAACGAGAATGATCTATCACGATTTCTCAGGGATACTAATCTTAGAGAATAACTAAACAATGTCCAACTTAAAAGCCTACGTAGTGTAGTGTATGTTTTGCTCCATTATTGTTCAAATTTCATTGTACAATCTCTTAGTAATTAAATAATCAACTACCTCATTTTGTGATTTTACTAGTAAGCATAAGTCACCTTATGTAATTTTCTTATTTACTATTGTTTGCTTAAACATTATCTGAATTGATACTTTCTCTGTCCATATTACTACCTCATATTTTTTTTAAATACTATCAATTGATATTACTTACTAAAATTAATAATTATAATTTTTACTATAATTTCAATTTACTCTTAACATTTTTGACATTTAATAACCATTACTTGTCTAATTACCTTTACCTGTTTTAATACCACATTTACTATCTTAGAGTACTCTTAATTACCTTGTACTGCCATATAACCTCTAGTATAACTGCCAGTGCAATATTGAATGAAATAAACATTACTTTTTCACTTTTTTTGTAATCATTATTACTTACTAAAATTTTATTAAACACCATATTTACTACCAGTCAATTTTACTTTTGTACATTAAACATTATTTTATACTTCCCATAACATTTTGTTGCCAAATTTACAAGTTTGTATATTCAACTCCAACCTTTATATTATCCTTTGTACCTGTGTACCTGTGCACCTGTATACCTGTCTACCATCTTACTATCATATTATAACCAAGACATTACCATTGTTATTTTTTACTATTATTCTTTTGGTACTTTAATTGTGAATTTTATTTTGTCAATTTAAATCTAGTTATACTCTTGATCTTGTCAACAACCTATACCAGACTCTAGTGCAATTGCAAGTACCATTTCAATTTGTATTTTTATATTATAAGTTTATATTATAATTCCTACTCTAAGATTGTTTTCATATCTTAGTGACTATATTGTGTGTGCAATTAGTGTATATTTCAATTATATTATTGTTCAAGGCCCTTAACTATCTTTTGCTAACTAGTACCAACTACCTCATATATCTTTTTTTTTTTTTTCTACTTTTTTTTATTCTTTTGCTACCTTAACTTGTATATTTTATCTCGTCAATTTAAATCTAGTTATACTCTAATTCTTGTAAACAACTTATATAACACCTTAGTGCAATTACAATTGAGAGTCTTGTGCCTTTTTTATATTATTAGATTAAACTCAGTTGTACTATAGTCAATACCAAATTCATTTTATTAGACCATATTGCAATTACTAGTGAGAGACTGGTGCTATTTTTAATTTGTATTTTTATATTATTAGATTAAATCTAGTTGTACTATAGCTCATTCTAGCTCAAAACATAGACTCCACAAAAGTCATTATATTAGACCTTAGTGCAATTACAAGTGAGAGTCTTGTTCTATTTTAAATTTGTATTTTTATATTACTAGTTTATACCTAGTTGTACTTTAGTTCATTCCAGCACAACACATAGACAACATCAACTTCATTATGTGTAGTAGTGACTATACTCTATATGACCAAAATACTCTAGCTATATACTTATCCAAGCTTCCCACCAATACAGATATCAGTACTAGAACTCATCACATAACTCAGGATATAAATAACCATAATTTAAACCTAGAAGATGATTGATCACGTTGACCCTGATCTAAACCTCCATAATCTGACACCCAATCAAAACCTATTGGAAAGTAACTGCCTTTATTACACAGCATCACAAGCCAGCACTATCCTAAACAATGCTAAAAGCCTATCAGTACTTAACTACAACATCAGGTCCTTAAGCAAACACTATGATGACCTCCTGGCACTCCTTGAATCACTAAAGACACCCTTCTCCTGCATTATTCTTACTGAGACCTGGCTTAAGCAGGACAAAATAGATATCTACCCTCTACCAGGATACACAGCAATTCACAACTGCAGACCAAACCAAGTTGGGGGTGGTGTTGCAATCTATTACTCTAACCAATTAACTTGTATTAGCACCACTTGCTTTAGTGATGAATATGGGGAATACATTTTTGCTAATTTTACTGTAAAAAACCTTAAGACACCTATAACAATCGGTGCCATTTACCGGATACCTCACACAAACATCCCAAATTTCAGTGAGAAATTAAAGTCACTAATAACAAACAGACAAATGAATAAGCACCACCTTCTCTTAGCTGGAGACTTCAACATCAACCTTGGCTTACTAGATGATCAGCCTGTAACTGATTTCATCAACAATATGAACAACACACTTCTTATACCAACAATAACTAAACCAACCAGGCTCACTGAGACAAGTGCAACCATAATAGACCACATATGGACCAATATACTAGCCCCCCTTAAATCAGGGATAATCACAGATGGCACTACAGACCACTACCCTACCTTCCTCCTGACAAACATTAATAAACCACTACTTGAATACAACAAAGTCTCATTTAGACTCCATGACGAGGCCTCAATAAGGAAGTTCACAACTGACCTAGAGATTGTTGACTGGCCTACAGAATTCTCCAAGGCCAATGGCATTGATGACTGGACAAACAACAAACATTGTCCTATAAAAACGAAACAGATCACAAACAAACGGCTTGGTTGCCCATGGCTAACCAGCACCATTCTGAAATCCATTGACAAGAAACACCAATATGAAAAGCAATATAGACAGGGCTTAATACACAAAGATATTCTTAAACACTATTCATCAGTTCTCACCAAAGTAATAAAGACACACACTAGAGGAGATATAAAAAAGACCTGGAAAACACTCTCTCAGATTCTAGGGACCCACAAACTGAAAAAAAACAAGAATATTGTCCTAACTAAACCTAATGAAACACCACTACATCCCACTGACACAGCTAACAAGATAAACGACTTCTTCTCAACCATAGGGTCAAATTTCGCCAATAAAATCCCACATACTAATGCCCATGCCGGGGACTACCTAGATGGGAATTTCCCAAATTCCTTCTATCTTGCACCAACTGAGCCCTCGGAAGTCACCGAGATTATAAAGTCACTTAAAAACAACTCAGGGAATCTGTCTAATGTCCCACCATTACTGTACAAGCGAGCGGCCCATATCCTTTCGCATGCTATTTCATTACTTTTTAACAAGTCACTAGAAACTAGTACCTTCCCGAAACTACTCAAGATGGCAAGGGTTACACCAATACATAAAGGTGGTGACCCTACAGACTTAAACAACTATAGGCCAATATCAAACTTACCATTGCTATCCAAAATCTTTGAGAAACTCGTGCACAGGAGACTATATTCATTTATAACAGCACAAAACATACTCAACCCCAGCCAATTTGGATTTAGGAAAAATAAAAGCACTAATGATGCAATCATAAAAATGCTAGATCTGCTTTACACAGCATTGGAAAATAAGGAATATCCACTAGGAATTTTTATTGACCTAAGAAAAGCTTTTGACACAGTAGACCACGACATCCTACTCCACGAACTTGACCATTACTGTATAAGAGGCCATGCGCTTGCTTATTTCAAATCTTACCTTACTAATAGGTATCAGTATGTTACCATTAAAGACAGCATCAACAACACGGCCACTTGATACTGGAGTTCCGCAGGGAAGTGTCCTTGGTCCCCTGCTCTTCCTCATATACATCAATGATCTTCCAAACGTATCCCAACACCTGAAACCCATTCTCTTTGCTGACGACACGACTTATGTCATCTCTCACCCTAATCTTGCCACCCTCAACACCATTGTTAACGAGGAGCTGATCAAAATATCGATTTGGATGACAGCCAATAAACTTACGCTTAACACTGACAAAACCTACTATATTATGTTTGGTAGCAGAGCAGGAGATGCACAAATTAACATTAAGATTGACAACACTCTAATTGCCAGACATAATGAGGGCAAATTCCTAGGCCTATACCTTGACAACAACCTGAATTTCAGCACCCATATCCAACACATAACCAAAAAAGTATCCAAAACAGTTGGGATCCTCTCCAAGATACGATACTACGTGCCGCAAAATGCCCTTCTCACACTATACCACTCACTTATTTATCCATACCTCACCTATGCTATTTGTGCTTGGGGATCAACTGCAGCAACACACCTAAAGCCAATAATAACCCAACAAAAAGCTGCAGTAAGAATAATCACTAAATCTCATCCCTGGCAACACACCCCCCCACTCTTCATAGATCTAAACTTACTCCCTGTTCAGTACATCCACACTTACTACTGTGCAGTCTACATCTACAGGACCTTAAACTCCAATATCAACCTTGACCTAAAATGCTTTCTTGATAGTTGTGACAGAACCCACAGGCATAACACCAGACACAAACATCTCTACGACATTCCCCATGTCCGACTAAACCTTTACAAAAATTCAATGTATGTCAAAGGCCCTAAAATCTGGAACACCCTACCGGAGAACTCTAGAACTGCAGACACATTCATCACCTTCAAAACTACCATTAGAAAACATATTATCTCCCTGATAAACCCCATCAACTAACTACACGAATACCACCTGGTGGTTCACACTTACACTCACTCACCCATTTGACCATAAACAGAAATATTAATCTCAATCTTAAAATAATGAATCCTATGATATTCCAATACTGAAACTATGTACTGTGCCAAAACAAAAGCATTCACATTGCTAAACTCACAAACTAGTATTCAGTCACTTAGCCATAATACCAACTTACCTCATAATTTGTAATATTTTAAAATAAAGAATTAAACTAAGTCTGCCTGAAATGCCTAGCCATGCTAGGCATTCTAGTGGTACACTCTGTAATCATTATTTAACTACATGTAAACCACACAACAACCAAATTCTGTAAATTCAACATTGTAATCATTATAGAGAATAAACTTTGAATTTGAATATGGTATAGGGTACCATGCAGTACAGGATAACATATGGTGCAGGGTACCATATGGTGCAGGGTACCATATGGTATAGGGTACCATATGGTACAGGGTACCATACAGTACAGGGCACCATATGGTACAGATACAGGGATAACTATGGAAATAAGTCACCATGACTAATTTTGGGTTATCCAAGGATTTTATACGTATGCTGCTAAGATAAGAGAGATAAGATTTCATTCGGATTTTTAACCCCGGAGGGTTAGCCACCCAGAATAACCCAAGAAAGTCAGTGCGTCATCGAGGACTGTCTAACTTATTTCCATTGGGGTCCTTAATCTTGTCCCCCAGGATGCGACCCACACCAGTTGACTAACACCCAGGTACCTATTTGCTGCTAGGTGAACAGGACAACAGGTGTAAGGAAACGTGTCGGAATGTTTCCACCCACCGGGAATCGAACCCGGGCCCTCCGTGTGTGAAGCGGGAGCTTTAGCCACCAGGCCACCGGGGCACCTGCCACCATGTAATTGTATTTCTGTACACCTGAATAAACTTACTCAAGTGCATGTGGCATCATAAGTAAGTTTATTTAGGTATACACAAATAAAGTTACATAGAATATCATACTTAGCAGCATATGTTTGGAGAACCTAGGATAACCCAAAAAAGTCAGACAGACTTATTTCCATTAGGGTCCCTGTACCATATGGTATAATGTACCATATGGTACCATTGTACCATATGATACCATTGTACCATATGGCACAATGGTACCACATGGTTCAAAACCATAGAATTTGTCTTCAGCTTCACTTCCATCAGTCTTAGAACTGTAAGTTGTGAAGAGGAGAGTCAGAATTCGCCCGGAGAGTGAGTGGGGAGTGAGAGCTTCCTTGCCGCCAGGCACGATGAACAAAGCTACTTTGTCGGCGTTCCCACAATGCCATGCAGGCGTCCAGATTTTTTTCTATAGTGTGCACACTGACCACCCAGACCCATTCTCTCAGATGTAGGTCTACCAGCCTTCTTGCGCTAAATTTGACGCCGCTAGAATTTTGGCATAGATCTACAGTTTGGACCCTGAATGTAAAGCCGTAGATCTACGGGACGGACCCTGAAAGGGTTAACCCTTTCAGGGTCCAGAGGCCTAATTTCAAAGTGCACACCAGGGTCCAAAATCAAAATCGGCAATTTTGCCGACTTTGACTTCCATTTTAGGCCAATTACATTATTCCAGTCGACCAAATTCTTAGCTATTTCACTAGTATTACATCTATTCTATCGATTGATCACAAGAAATTGCCAAGTCAACTGTTTCAACTACAAAATAAAGTGATCGGAAATTGGTAATATGGCCAATATAGCACAAAGTTCAAAATATTCCAATTTCAAAATAGGGTTCAGAATAAACAATGCAGGCATTCCTGGCACTAAACTAACATTTCCTCTGTTCATTAGTTATGTTTTGAGGCTTTACAAATGAATTCATTTTGATTTTTTATTCATATAATGAATTTTTATTCTAACCAAAAAATAGAAGATTTAATTGTATAAATATCATCACCACATTTGTGAATGTATATTAGACCCACCAGCTGGCGTGTATTAGACATGTGAGGTCGTTTGTTTACTCTTGAACATCGGCAAAAATTTAACATTTCCGCTACTTTGAGCTCAGTTTCAAGCCTTTTCCATTGCTAAAACCAAAATCAAAATCATCTCTATTTCAGTAATATGTCTTCCATTCTATCAAATGAGACCAAGAAATTGCAAATACAACCATAAAAATCATATGAAAAAACACTGCAAAGTCGCTGTTTTAATCGAAAATTATGGTCTCGGGTTTTTTTCTCTCATACACTATGTGCTGCAGGATTTGTTTTATGTGGTGCACACATACCACATAGATGTATTCTCTCATATCTAGGCCCAAATTTACCACTCACAGCTTATCAGAGTGAGCTGAGCTCATGGCATAGATCTATGGTTTGGACCCTGAACATAAAGTCGTAGATCTACGGCACGGACCCTGAAAGAGTTAAATGAGACCAAGAAAACGAGAATACACCCATAAATACTATAAGATAATACACCTCAAAATTTGTGTTTTAATCCAAAAGCACCGTCGGAGTTTTTTTTTTCCTCATATACTGCATGCTGCAGAATTTTTTTTATACTGTGCACACTGACCACACAGACCCTTTCTCTCACATGTGGGCCTACCAGCTTTCTCCCTCCAGATTTGAAGGCGGTAGAATTTTGGCATATTAATACGTGAGAAACACTGGCTCGTAAGATGTATATACAGTGGAACCTCAAAATTCGAACGTATCACATATCGAACGCTTCAAAAATAGAACCCTTTTTTTCGAACCAACTTTGTCCCAATTATCGAACGCGCCCCTATTTTTGGACCACCGGGTACCAGACTTGTCCGCCAGCTCGCTCTGTCCGCGTCCCTCCACAGGCACCATGAGCCAGTCTGGCTTTGTTTATGCTTGAGTGAACACTAACCTGCGCTCTCGTTCAAACATTTTACGATTATTTCATTGTGTTTAGTGCTTGTGGAACTGTGAAATAAGCTACCATGGACCCAAAGAAACTTGCTAGTGGTACCCCTGTGGTAAAGAAAGTGAGAAACACCATAGATGTGAAGAAGGAAATAATACAGAAGTGGAATGATGTCCAAATATTTGTGGAGAAGTACCACCCTGAGCAAGCTGAAACAAGCCATCTTTGCAACAAGTTCAGTGACAGAACCATGTCCCATTTTTGGGAAATGTTAAAAGAGGCGCCAGAAACAGAGGACTGTGGACAGTTATTTTGTGAGACAGGGGTCCAGTGACTCTCTAGCTGGTCCTAGTGGCATTAAAAGACAGAGAAGGGAAGTAACCCCAGAGAGGGCTTTACCTGAAGTCCTCATGGAGGGGGATTCTCCTTCCAACACTAACCCCAACTCCCTCTCTCCTCCTCCAGATGCCATCACCAATCTTCAATAAAGGTAAGTAAAAATGTTATTTTATATTTATATACAGATAAGGCATTTATGGATTTGGAAAAGGCGTATGACAGGGTGGATAGGGGGGCAATGTGGCAGATGTTGCAGGTGTATGGTGTAGGAGGTAGGTTACTGAAAGCAGTGAAGAGTTTTTACGAGGATAGTGAGGCTCAAGTTAGAGTATGTAGGAAAGAGAGAAATTATTTCCCATTAAAGTAGGCCTTAGACAAGTTTGTGTGATGTCACCGTGGTTGTTTAATATATTTATAGATGGGGTTGTAAGAGAATTAAATGCGAGGGTCTTGGCAAGAGGCGTGGAGTTAAAAGATAAAGAATCACACATAAAGTGAGAGTTGTCACAGTTGCTCTTTGCTGATGACACTGTGCTCTTGGGAGATTCTGAAGAGAAGTTGCAGACATTGGTGGATGAATTTGGTAGGGTATGCAAAAGAAGAAAATTAAAAGTGAATACAGGAAAGAGTAAGGTTATGAGGATAACAAAAAGATTAGGTGATGAAAGATTGGATATCAGATTGGAGGGAGAGAGTATGGAGGAGGTGAATGTATTCAGATATTTGGGAGTGGACGTGTCAGCGGATGGGTCTATGAAAGATGAGGTGAATCATAGAATTTATGAGGGGAAAAGGGTGAGTGGTGCACTTAGGAGTCTGTGGAGACAAAGAACTTTGTCCTTGGAGGCAAAGAGGGGAATGTATGAGAGTATAGTTTTACCAACGCTCTTATATGGGTGTGAAGCATGGGTGATGAATGTTGCAGCGAGGAGAAGGCTGGAGGCAGTGGAGATGTCATGTCTGAGGGCAATGTGTGGTGTGAATATAATGCAAAGAATTCGTAGTTTGGAAGTTAGGAGGAGGTGCAGGATTGCCAAAACTGTTGTCCAGAGGGCTGAGGAAGGGTTGTTAAGGTGGTTCGGATATGTAAAGAGAATGGAGCGAAACAGAATGACTTCAAGAGTGTATCAGTCTGTAGTGGAAGGAAGGCGGGGTAGGTGTCGGCCTAGGAAAGGTTGGAGGGAGGGGGTAAAGGAGGTTTTGTGTGCGAGGGGCTTGGACTTCCTGCAGGCATGCGTGAGCGTGTTTGATAGGAGTGAATGGAGACAAGTGGTTTTTAATACTTGACGTGCTGTTGGAGTGTGAGCAAAGTAACATTTATGAAGGGGTTCAGGGAAACCGGCAGGCTGGACTTGAGTCATGGAGATGGGAAGTACAGTGCCTGTACTCTGAAGGAGGGGTATTAATGTTGCAGTTTAAAAACTGTAGTGTAAAGCACCCTTCTGGCAAGACAGTGATGGAGTGAATGATGGTGAAAGTTTTTCTTTTTCTGGCCACCCTGCCTTGGTGGGAATCTGCCAGTGTGATAATATAATATAATAACTGAACACTATAGTATTTGTTGCGTTTATGTAAAACTGTAATTAATCTCTATAAAATGTATTTTTTTTGTGAATATTTTTGGGTTTCTGGAACGGATTGTATTTCCATTATCTCTTATGGGAAATAATGCTTCGATTTTCAGACTTTTCGAATTTAGAAATAGCTCCTGGAACCAATTAAGTTCGAAATTTGAGGTCCCACTGTATACGACACTGACAGTGAGAGGGTTAAGTCGGTGCCGGATCAGCCAGGCTGTGGTTTTTACGTTGGACTATGTGCGGTCAGCAGTAATAGCATGGTTGATCAGGCCCTGATCCACTGGGGCGCCTGGTCGTGGACTGGGCTGCGGGGGCGTTGATCCCTGGAATGCCCTCCAGGTAGGCCCCTTCCCTCCAACCTTTCCTAGGCTCACCCCTACCCTGCCTTCCCTCCAAGTCATTCTTATTGTTCCATCCTCTCTACATGTCTGAACTACCTCAACAACCCCTCCTCAACCCTTTGGACAATAGTTTTCATAATTCCGTACCTCCTAATTTATAAGCTACGGGTTCTCTGCATTACGTTAACACCACATATTGCCCTCAAACACGACATCTCCACTGCCTCCTTGTTGCAGGATTCACCACCCATACCTCACACCCATAGAAGAATGTTGGTATAGCTATGCTCTCACACATTCCCCCTCTTTGCTTCCATGGATAATGTCCGTTGCTTCCACAGATTCCTCAGTGCACCACTCGCCTTTTTCCACTCATCAGTTACATGATTCACCTCATCTTTCATTGACCCATCTGCTGACACGTTCACTCCCAGATATCTGAATACATTCGCCTCCTCCATGCTCTCTCCCTCCAATCTTATATCCAATCTTTTGTTACCTAAATTTTCTGTTATCCTCATCACTATATTTCCTATATTCACTTTTAATTTCCTTCTTTACATACCCTAACAAACTCATCCACCAACCTCTGCAACTTCTCTTCAGAATCTCCCAAAAGCAGTGTTATGAGCAGAGAGCAACTGTGACAACTCCCTCTTTGTGCTTGATTCTTTATCTTTTAACCCCATACCTCTTGCTAACACACAAGCATTCACTTCTCTCGTACAACCCCATTTATAAATATATTGAACAACTATGGTGACATCACACATCTCTGTCTAAGGTTTACTTTTACAGGGAAATAATCGTTCTCTCTCCTACATACTCTAACCCGAGCCTCACTGTCCTCGTTAATACTCTTCACTGCTTTCAGCAACGTACCTCCTATTCCATACATTTGCAACATCTGCCACATTGCCGCCTGTCCACCCTGTCATATGCCTTTTCCAAATTCATAAATGCCTCTTTACCCTTATCTAAATACTGTTCACCTATATGTTTCACTGTAAACACTTGGTCTACACACCCCCTGACCCAAAAAGAAAGGAAAACCCCAAAAAGGAAGAAAAAACCCAGAATGAAAGAAAAAACTTTCATCATTCAACACACTCACTATCATTCAACATTTTTCACCATCACTCATACATAATCACTGTCTTTGCAGAGGTGCTCAGGTATAGCAGTTTAAGTGTCCCTCCAAACTACCAATATCCCAGACCCCTCCTTTAAAGTGCAAGCATTGTACTTCCCATTTCCAGTACTCAAGTCCAGCTAACTGGTTTCCCTGAATACCTTCACAAAATATCTTGCTCACACTCCAACAGCTTGTCAGGTCCCAAAATCCATTTTCTCCATTCACTCTTATCTAACATGCTCACACAAACTTGCTGGAAGTCCAAGCCCTACTCTGCCTTCCTTCCCCAACAAATTTATATGCACTCCAAGTCATTCAACTTTGTTCCAGTCTCTCTAAATGACCAAACCACCTAAACAACCCCTTTTCAACCCTCTGACTAATACTTTTAGTAACTCTACACCTCCTAATTTCCACACTATGAATTCTCTGCATAATATATAAAAACCTACGTTGCCCATAGACACAACATCTCCACTGCCTCCAGCCTCCTCCTTGCTGCAGCATTTATAACCCATGCTTCACACCCATACACCCATATAAGAGTGTTGGTACCACTATACTCTCATACATTCCCTTCGCTGCCTCCATGGATGACGTTTTTTTTTTTTTCTCCACAGATGCCTCAACGCACCACTCACCTTTTTTCCTTCATCACTTCTATGGTTAACCTCATCTTTCGTAAACCCATCTGCTGACAAATCAACTCCGAAATTTCTGACAACATTCACTTCTTCCATACTCCCCCCCTCCAATGTGATACCCAATTTTTCATTATCTAAATTGTTTGATAACCTCATCACCTTTCTCTTATCTGTGTTCACTTCTACCTTTACACACCCTCCCAAACTCCTTCACTAACCTTTGTGAGGTATGCACATATTTATATTGAGTAGATTGAAGGTAGTGGAAATGTTGGGTCTGAGACCAGTGTGCAATGTGAATTATGCATTACATTAGGTATGACAAGAAAAGTATACAGTGGAATCTCGGTCATTGTCATTAATTCATTCCAGAAAGTCTGACAAAGATCAAATTCGACGAAAACTGAAGCAATATTTCCCATAAGAAATAATGTAAATCCAATTAATCTGTTCCAGACACCCAAAAGTATTAACAAAAAATATATATTTTTTTAAGAACAACTATAGTTTTACATACAGAAAACAATGAGAAGTAAATATAAAGGACTAATGAAATAGATAAATGAACTTTTAACATCACTTTTACCTTTATTGAAGACTCTTGTTAGCATATAGAAGACAGCGAGGAGGGGAGAGGGAGGAGAGGTTATCTTTACCACCACCCTCTACCACCATCACTACCACCCTCTACCAGCATCTCTACCACCCTCAACCACCCTCACTACCACCCTCTACCACAATCACTACTACCCTCTACCTTTGTAGAGGGTGGTAGTGATATTTCTCCACAAAAGTTTGCAACTCTTTCCACTTTCGTACTTTGCTACAAGTTCTTTCTTGAATTCTATTGTGTTTCTAACCTTCTTTATCAAAAGGCTGGCACTCAGAACTTTCTTTGGCCCCCATGGTGGCTTATTTACCAGTCACACTCAATAAACAAGTACAAAAAACAATGGATGGGATGCTTGGTGTGGGTGTGGGCAGGCAGACACATTTGGTATGGCAGACCACTGTCAACTCTACGAAAACTGAGGTGATGAACAAAAACAGGGATAAAATTTTGAAGAAAAAAATCATTGAAAAACGGATTCGACAAAAACTAGGGCAAATGAAAACCGAGGTTCCGCTGTAATTAAGAGCGAAATGTTGAGATGGTTTGTTTATGGAGTAAGGATGAAGCATGACCAGCTGACAAAGAGATATATAAAATTACAGCTGATGGTAGCTTAAAATTTAATGGATGGATGGAATGAAAGTGATATTAACCCCTTCAGGGTCCAAGGCCAAAATCTGAAGTGGTGCTCCAGTGTCCAAGAAATTTTGAAAAAAAAAAAAATTATTTTTTCTTACAGAATTAAAGAGCATATTTTTGTGAAGGTAATAAGACAAAAAAAAATTCTGATCAGTACTTACCGAGATACAGTGCCAAGAAGTTTGGCGAAAATGATGTGGTGGTGGCAACATCGACGAATTCTACATACGCGCATTACATTATTTTGCGGTTTTTGTTGTTTTTTCTTTTCTTTTCCAATTTTTTTCTATTCCTACTAACATTTGGGGCCTGAGAGACCAATACTGTATATAATGTATATATATAAACTCACTGTATTGAACACATTAACTGCACTAAAGTTATTATCATATTATTTTTACCACTGTTGTTTATTACAATAAACATGCACAAATCTTGTATAATACTAATGTTCTATCATATATTTACATATTTACAATCACTGGACATGGTTTTAGAACTGCTGGAGCTTGTGGAACTCCTTGAAACAAGGCACCATGCACAGAGGCACCTTAAATTCCTCACACATAAACCGAGTGTCTTTGCGTCTTTGTTGCCATCGTTTTGTTTGTGCACAGACGATGCATCTCTTTTGAGCAAATTTCTTCTGAGTTGAAGGAAGTTGTATTATGAAATGATCACCTTCCCTCCTCAAACGCTTGGGTATATCCTGAGGAATTCGAGGACCGTGTTGTATAGCAGGTGTTGTTACCTGGTACTTCATTATGAGTTGTCTGACAACAGACAAACAAAATTCACCATACGGTGGCCTGTTGCCAGTCTTTATTTGGTACATATTATATGCATTGAGCATTGAAATGTCCATGAGATGGAAGAAAAGTTTCATGTACCACTTGTAACTCTTACGAACACAGTCACCAAAACCAATCTGCATGTCACATTTGTCAACCAAGCGCATGTTTTGTGTATAATCAATCACTGTCACTGGTTTTCGAATACGTTCATTAGTCACTCGATCAACTTTGCCACTGTCTTGCATTTCATTACGGTGAATGGTTGTCAACAATGTGACATCTCGTTTGTCATGCCACTGTAATGCCATGATGTCATTGGGTAAACACCTGCACGTCATCACCACGAGCACCTGCGTTGAGCCTGGGCATATGTTTACGATTAGAACGCACTGTCCCACACACATCTGTCTTGTTCACTTGCATGAAATCACTGAGTAATGGGCTTGTGTACCAGTTATCGGTATATAATGTATGCCCCTTACCAAGATAAGGTGCCATCATGTTTCTCACTACGTCACCTGAGATACCCAATAACATCTTGGTATCTTTCATTGTTTTACTACCCGTGTATACAACAATATCCAACACCAGGCCACTGTCACAATCACAGAGTACAAACAGTTTTATACGAAAGCGTTTCCTCTTGCTCGGTATATACTGCTTGAATGACAGTCTACCTTTGAACAAAATCAAAGACTCGTCAATTACAAGATTCTTGAATGGATAAAAGTATATGCTGAACTTTTGTTTGAGATACATGAAAACATTTCTAATCTTGTATAACCTGTCACTTCTGTCAGGCCTGGTTTTGTCAGAGAAGTGCAACATACGTAAGAGTAAGATAAACCTGTTCACTGGTATTATTTCACTGAAGACCGGGGTAGAAATTAGCCGATCTGTGGACCAGTATGCTTTTATATTATGCTTATAGACGTGAGGCATAAGCATTATTGTTGCAAAAAGCAAATACATTTCTGCAACAGTCATCTCTTTCCACCTGTGTAGTCTTGACTGTGGTGATAAGATCGTATTTGCCATGGTGTACTCAAAATACTTATTACTTTCCCTGACAATAATTTCCATCAATGGCTGGTCAAAGAATAATTCAAAGAATTCCAGTTCATTGGCCGTGGTTCCAAGGGGACAAGTAGGTAGAATTCCACTTTGAGAGTCATCAAGGTTGTGAGGCTTGGGAACAAAATTGGGATTTTGCTGCCAATCCCACATACGGTTTGTTGGTGGATACTGGACATCATAGGCTGGTTGTGTGGGTGGTTGTGGTGGGCTGGTGGCTGGCACTCCGCTTTGTTCTTGAACTGACGAGTCAGCAGCATGGGTCCCAGTGTGGCCTGGTGAGTCACGCATGGCGGTGCCACTACCATCACCACTAACACCATCCACTGATGCCTGTGGTCTATCCATGCCAAGTGTAGCCACATCATCCTCACTATCACTACCTAAAACTGGTGTTGGGCCACGGGATGTACTCCGGGATGTACTTCGGGATGTACTCCATCCCCTGGGCACAGCATAGGGTACACTACCCGAGCGCATGCAGTGGCGAACATACCGACGCTTCACTGGTGAATATGATTCCTCACTATCACTACTGGAATGATCGTCGAGCGCAATAAAATCACAGTTCACGTCACTATCATCATCATTACTGAAGTCAGAGGCCTGGCCACGCGAAAATATTAGTTTTCTCTTGCGATGAGGAACAACTGACCGTGAGTCACGAGTGCCCACACCAGAGGTAGAAGGTTGAGGATTGTCAGGGTTTTCTGCACTATTATCGATATCCTGGTCATTCTTTTCGGTCACTAACTGATCAAAGCCGTAGAATTCGTCTTCATTTCCACTTCCATCAGTGTCAGAACTATCAGATAGGAAGAGGAGAGTCCCAATTTTCCGTGGAGTGAGAGCTGACTTGCGACGAGGCATGGTGAACAAGGGTAACTGAGCCAGCGTTCCCACAATGCTATGCGGGCACCTAGATTTTTTGTTTATGGCGCACACCCACCACGCAGACCCGTTCTCTCACATGTAGGCCTATGAGCATTTTCACGCTAAATTTGACGGCGCTAGAATTTTGGTGTAGATCTACGGTTTGGACACTCAACGTGAAGCCGTTGATCTACGGGACGGACCCTGAAAGGGTTAAGAGGAGTAGGTTTCAACATAGTATAAATATTACATTGGAGGAAGTGTGAAGAAGGTTCAGTGGGTTTACATTTGGCCATGGTGTTTGGTGCCTTGCTAGCAGCTAGAGGAGAACTGATGTCTTTTTCTTTTTCACCTTGCTATGGTTGAAAATCATCAATCAAACTTGTAGCTATTTCACTAGTATTCCTTCTATTCTATTGAATGAGTACAAGAAACTGCGCATTTTTTCTGTTTTAACTACCTGATGAATTGATCAGACATTGGTTATTTGGCCAGTTTCACATGAAATTAAAAAGTTCCCAATTTAAAAATAGTGTCCAAATAAAGAACATAAACATTCCTGGTACTGAAAAAAACATTTCCTCTGTTCATTAGCTATGTCTCCAGGCTTCCTATACAGCCTCTCCTCACTTAACTAGGGAGTTCTGTTCCTAAGACCATGTCGGTAAATGAATTCATCACTAAGTGAGGAACATACTATAATGGTAGTGGGTTTGTGTCAACGATCGTTGATATTGTTTTAATGTCACTTTTGCACCATTTATAACATTTCTGGTATATTTTTAAATGTTTATACAATAGTGTACTGTACATTGAAATAAAAAGAATAGAGGAAGTCAGCTCAAATATACATTATTTAGGTTTGCATACTAGTCAGAGAGCCTGTCGTAAGTCCGAGGCGTCGGTAAACGAATACATCACTAAGTGAGGAGAGGCTGTATTTTGCTTGTTTTCCATTTGGAATTTTTATTCACACAAAATAGAAGATTTACTCTGATGCAGACTATTGCATTACTGTAATAATTGTGTAAATGTCAACACATTTGTGAATGCATATTAGACCAACCAGTTGGATGCGTACTAGATGAGTGACGTAATTTGTGTACTTTGGAATATCGGCAAAAATTGAATATTTCCACTGTCAGCTCTATTTTAAACTACTTTCAGTCCTGAAACCAATCAAAATCATTTCCATTTCTGTAATAGATCCTCCATTCAGTCAAGTGAGACCAAGAAACCGAGGATATAATTATAAAAAACATCGTGACTCATTTATATAGTGCTTGTTTCAGCTTACATAGGAGACTTTTTCTGAGGATAATGAAACCAAAAGTACAAAATTTGATGGAAAGCTTACGGAATTATGCTCTAACAAAGTTGGCGGTATTATTTATGCATCGGCGATTTCGCCCACTTTGAGCCTTATTTTTGGCCAATTCCTTTGTTCCAGTTGACAAAACTCATAACTGTTTCACTAGTATTCCTTCTATTCTATCGATTGAGTACAAGAAACTACCTATTTACCCATTTCAACTACCCAATAAAGTGATCAGAAAGTGGTAATTTTGGCCAATTTCACAAAACATTAAAAAATTGCCAGTTTCAAAATTAGGTCCAGAATAAACAATGTAGACTTTCCTGGCACTTAACCCTTAAACGGTCCAAACAGATTGACGTTCAAATTCGTAGTGCTACAAAAGTAGATCTACTTTTTTTTTACATATTTTCAAATATAACAAAAAAAAATGTAGATAAAAGTTTTTTTAACACGTTTTCACATATAAAACAAACAAAAAAAAGATCTACATTTTTTTACATACTTTCAGATGTTGAAAAAACGTATATATACGTTTGGACCATTTAAGGGTTAAACAACATTTCCTCTGTTCATCAGTCACATCCTCAGGCCTTTCCTATATTACATTTGCTTTCTATTTTGAATTTTTATTCATATAAAAAATAGAAAATTATTATTATGCAGACTACAGCATTATTGTAATGTATAAATAATGTTAGCACATTTTTGGACACACATTAGACCATTTTTATGAACATTTCCTGTGCTTTCAGCTCAATTTCAATCTACTTTCAGTCCTGAAACCAATCAAAATCATCTCTATTTCTGTAATATAACTTCCATTCTATCAATGAGACCAAGAAACTGAAAATATAACTATAAAAATCCATAGGAAAATACAGTTCCAAGTTGCTGTTTTAAACCAAAAACATGGTTGCAATTTTTTCCCCATTGTGCACTGCTTGCTGTAGGATTTTTTTACATAGACCCATTCACATCTAGGCCCAAATTTACTGCTCACAGCTTATCTGAATGAGCTGAGCTCATGGAGTAGAACAATGGGGCCAACCTGCGCTTGAAAGCTGTAAAACTACGGGACCCACCCCGGAAGGGTTAATTATTGGGGCTTACTCATTCTGTAAATTGTAAAATTTTCAATATTATGTCCAGTATCTTGTAAGTTAAGTACATCATAGAATGCAAAATTCAGAGCTGAAGCAAAAATATTTTGTACATTATTTATAAGGAGCATTTATAAATTACTGTATGCTGCAGTATATTTTCTTATGCATAATTTAGTTTTAAAATGTTTAAAAAATATTAAAAACATGTTTCTTGGGAAAATACTGATAATAAGGTATAAAAAGTTTAGCAGTTGGTATAGCTAAGGAACACATTTCACATTGCTAGTGTTAAGTGGAGATTTGAAGTATGGTTTATTTTCTTATTTTTGGGATTTAAAATTAATGTATTTTTACAAAACAGAGGACGTCTTCCAGACACCGATGAACTGCTCTTAAAAGAAGAGACGGTGAGGTTAAAGCGTTGTATCTATGCTGCAGAAAGAAAGTCTCTACCTCCTATCACCACACACAACGTTTGTGATGATAAAACAGATCCAGTGCTTTCTGCTCTTCGTAGGTGTCGTCTCTTCAATGACCCCCATGATCGAGTTAAGGTAATGAAGAAATTTTATATAGTGAATATTTATGCCATAGTAAACCATGCATGTCATAGAGGGTGACTAAAATGGCAGAGGCAGTCTAGATGCATTTTAGCTGCTAGACTGTACTAGAAAGGTATCTCATGTACTATTGCCTAAGCCTAGCCCAGGGTACCTTATTCCATGTAAAAGTTATAGCATAGAATGTGGCATAAGTTTTGAATGCAGTTAGATATCAGTGTTGAAGATTTAGAGCTGATCAGAATATATGTTCACAAGTTGCATGAAAGCTAATTTCTCCATTTCTTTAATAAAAATGTTAAATAAGAAATAAAATAATATTTTGTTTCTTAGGAATCTAAATAATCATGGGAATTATAATTGATGAGTTTGTTTATTATTTGGTTGTACAGTAGACTGGTTACGGTTACATCATGTACATCATCTAGCATATATTAACCCTTTGACTGTTTTGGTCATATATATACGTCTTACGAGGTAACGTGTTTGACATATATACACCTACCATCCGACTTATGACCTGCTCGACTTACGACCGTGTTTTTTATGCCAAATTTCTGGGAAATAAACAACTATTTGTGTTGTACACAGTGTTTATCCTAAACCTTACAGTATAAAATACAGTACTAACAACATAAAAAGTGAAGTAAAACATGAAATACCAAAATAAAACAATAAAATAAAGTCATTACAAAAATGTTTTGTTGATATTCAGTAGTAAAGTTCGACTTACGACCGGTTTCTTGGAACCGAACTCGGTCGTAATTCGGATGGTAGGTGTATACTCATAAATTCTAGCGGCTTCAAATCAAGCAGGAGAAAGCTGGTAGGCCCAAGTGTGAGAGAATAGGTCTATGTGGTCAGTGTGCACCATATAAAAAAATTCCTGGAGCACGCAGTGCATAATGAGAAAAAAAAAACTCCGACCGTGTTTTTGGATTAAAACGCCAACTTTGAAGTGTATTTTCGTATGATTTTTATGGTTATATTCTCGTTTTCATAGTCGCATTTAATAGAATGGAAAACATATTATAGAAATAGAGGTGATTTTGATTGGTTTTGCTAAGAAAAGGACCTTGAAATGGAGCTCAAAGTAGGGGAAATATTTGATTTTTGCCGATGTTTATGAGTAAACAAATGATGTCATTGTCCAATAAATGTCCAACTAGCCATTCTAATGTGCAGTCATGAATTGGTTGATATTATTTATACAATTATTACAATATTGCAGTTGTCTGCATAACAGTAAATCGTATATTTTTTGTTCGAATAAAAATTCAAAATAGAAAGCAAGAGTAATATCAGAGGGGCCTGGAGACATGACTGATGAACAAAGAAAATGTTATTTTAGAGCCAGGAATGTCTGCATTGTTCATTCTAGATCTCATTTTGAAATTTTCATATTTTTTAATATTCGTCAAATTGGCCAAATTGCAAATTTCTGACCATGTTCTTGGGTAGTTGAAATCAGTAAATGGGCAGTTTCTTGTACTCAATCGATAGAAAAAATGGAGTTCTGAAGAAGTAGCTATGAATTTGGTCAACTGGCACAATGGAATTAGCCGAAAATAGGGCTCAAAGTGGGCAAAATCGCCGATTTGTAAATATTGCTGAGGTCGCTAACTTTGCTAGAGCGTAATTCCATCAGTTTTCCATCAATTTTTTTTTGGGGTGTCATTACAATCGGGAGAAGATTCTCTATCATTTCATAAGAAAAATAATAATTTTGTTTTTTTTTGAAATTTTGCAACACCATGAGACACCTCAGGATTGGGGGTTGCGACAGCCAAGGGGTTAAACTAAGACAGCAGTGCTTAAGCATATGTAACAAAGCAAGCAGATTACTGGGATTTATGTCTAGAAGTGTAAGCAACAAAAGTCCAGCGGTTATTTTGCAGTGGAAATAAATGGTATAAAATACCGACACAATGGAAATATAAACACATATGCAGTATAATGTGATCCTTTATTGACAACATTTCGCCCACACAGTGGGCTTTTTCAAGTCACAAACAGATCTACCTGGGGTGGAAGGTACGTGAGTATTTATAGTCAGGTTCAGAATGATGGGTCAGGTGGAGAATGTTGCATGTGATGATCTACCGAGTGGGATTATAGAGTAAATTCTTGAGTAGCTGGGAAGGGAGATTGGATAAGTATGTAAGAAGACCTTCTGCAGTGTTCCTCCATTCCTATGTTCTTATTTGGGAAAGCGATGAAGAAGTTTCTTGGCAAGTGGTTCAGCTATGTTATAGAGGTCATTGTTCTCGTTGAAGTTGTTGGTCATAGAGATAAGCGATGATTCCAGGATTCCTTGGTATTGAGTGTTGTCTTCTCTGGCAATAAGTCTTGAGTTTCTGTAGTTGATTAAACGTTTGTGTGAATTGCGATGTTGTTCATAGACATTCCTTGGATCGTCAGACCTGCTTTCGGTTATTTTACAGCTTTATACATCATTAGTAAGGCCTCACCTAGATTACACAGCTCAGTTCCAGTCTCCATATTACAGAATGGATATAAATTCGCTAGAAAACATGCAGCATAGAATGGCCAAATTAATACATAGCAATAGAAATCTTCCGTTCAAAGAACGATTGAAGACTCTTAAACTACATTCACTTGTAAGATGAAGAATGAGGGGAGACCTAATCAAAGTGACGGTGACCTCGCTCAAGAGGTGACGGTGACCTCGCTCAGTGGTGACGGTGACCTTACTCAGTGGTGACGTTGAACGTGCTTATTCCATGGGTGGAGTGGAAAGTGGGTTGGGCAGGGGTTTTCGTTTGTAGGTCTGGTTTTGAGTTTAAGGGGGACCTGCCTAGCGTTGGCCACCTGGCCTGATGCAGTATTGGGTGGGTGGAGTGGAAAGTGGGTTGGGCAGGTGTTTTCGTTTGTGGGTCTGGTTTTGGGTTTAAGGGGGACCTGCCTAGCGTTGGCTGCCTGGCCTGCTCAGTGGTGATGTGTACTTAGCTCTGTGAAGACCTGTTTGTGTGCTCTCTGTGAATCTGAACCAGAATGCCCTCTCTTGAGCAACTTTACCAGCAGCTGAAAGAAGAGCTTAGGGTTGCTAAGCTGGAGATACGGTGATAAACGGAGGAGAACAAGAGGATTCATAGTAATCCTCCTGTTGTGAGTCCCCAAGTTAAGAGGGGAACTTGGTCAGTGGCCGGGCAACATGGAACCATTATTAAAATGGTATAAAATACCGACAGGTTGTTAGGTAAGGCACATATGTAACAGTTAGATATCTTCATTTCGAAACGTTTCGCCTACACAGACTTCTTCAGTCGAGTACAGAAAAGTTGATTGAAGAGACATGAAGACGATGTGATCAGTCCATCACCCTTGAAGTTTTGAGGTGGTCAGTCCTTCAGTCTGGAGAAGAGTATCGTTCCATAGTCTGAAACAATATGGAGTTCAGGTGACAGGATGGAGCCTTATATACCGCCAGGAGGCGAGATGAAGGTCACTAGTAGAGGTAAGAATGTAGTCGTTGGGAGGTCACGTCCCTCTCAAATCCAGCCATTTTCACTAGTAGAAGTTGTCCAAGTTGTCCGACTCCATATTGTTTCAGACTATGGAATGATAATCTTCTCCAGACTGAGGGACTGACCACCTCAAAACTTCAAGGGTGATGGACTGATTACATCGTCTTCACGTCTCTTCTATCAACTTTTCTGTACTTTACTGAAGAATCCTACTGTGTAGGCAAAACGTTTCGAAATAAAGATACCTAACTGTTGCATGTGTGTCTTACCTAACAACCTGTTGGTATTTTATACCATTTTAATATCCACTCTGTCCATATCCACCATATCCATATTTAATATCCACTCTATATAATGTTTGCCCTTCATTTTGAATTTACACAAATAATTAAAGTTTTACCTTCTTCTCATCTAATGAAATATAACCAAGAATGATTGCTAATGGCTTAGGTCGTCCAGATAATTGAATCAGACCTCAGAAAAGGAAGTAAAATGGGGGAACACCGACCCTTCCTCAGGGAAATCACCCATTTCAGGCCTCTTCTGACCAAAAACTTTTCCATTTCAACATTGTCTTCTCTCTTGTTAATTAACACTAAGAAATATCCAATAAAACCATGAAAATTACCCTTGAAAATTCCTCTCTTCCTGTCATCCACTGCCCGGGGTTAGAATTTTGTTTTATACTATGCACACTCCCAGTACAGACTCATTTTCTCATGTCTAAGCCAAAATTTTCCACTCTGCATATTTGAAGTGCTATAATTAACACTGATCATCATAAGTGACACTAGCCTTAATGATGCAGATCTACATGAGGGACAAAGAAATGGGTTAAAATGTTAGGTTGATAATTTTTAGGAAGGGATTCACAGAAACCAGGTAGCCAGGTTCTAGTCTTCAAGGGTGGGTGGGCCGTGGAGGTGTTGACCCCTGGAACAACTTCCAGGTAGATTCCAGGTAAACCTTCATACCCTTCTTGTGGCCACTAGTAAAATGAAAATGAGGCACATAATGGACCCAGAGACTTAGCTTCAAAGTTTGATAGCTAAGGAAGTCACTAGTAATAAATTATGTACATGTGTGTGCTGTTGATGTAGTTACAGTCAGGCCTATACATAAGAATTGGGTGGGGCTTTTATAGTTCAGTGGCTGTCATTGCAGCATGAGATGCATGCATTCCTGCAAAGACGGCAAGGAAGCAAGTTATGATTTTTTTCCTTCCTTCAATTATGCTGTCTTAGTAGGAAATGACATTTGTGTTATAATAATAATAATGACACACACTAAGTACAGTATTCCTTTGCCAGGTGATCTTTCATCCTGAATTCCTTTCTGTGACAAATCCCTTGTTTGGTATGGACTATGAAGAGTTTGTGCGTGGGTGCCACCTAGGTGTCTTTCCTTCATACTATGAGCCATGGGGCTACACACCAGCTGAATGTACTGTTATGGGTATTCCTTCAGTCACTACTAACTTATCTGGTAAGTTTTAATAATCTGAATTTTCTAAAACATTGAATTTATTTATTTATTTATTTATTTATTAATTTGAACATGATACAGAGAAGTACAGAGGAATACAGTTATTAACCCTTTGACTGTTTCAGGCCCCTCTCTGAAACTGTCATTCTATGTCGCCAAATATTAGAAAAAAAAATTATTTTTTTCTTATGAAAATGTTAAGACTATTTTTCTGAGTGTTTTAGTCCAAAAAAAAAATTTTTGCCATCAGTACTTACCGAGATATAGAGTTGTGAAGTTTGCAGAAAATGAGCCGTGTATGGCAACAGCGGCGACTGCCGCTCACCAGGTAAACTTTAGTTTACTTGTATTTGAAGGTTTGTTGTTTTTTTCACTATTTTATTTTTTCCACATAACTTAAGTGGCCTATGAGACCAAAGTAAGGTGCAATGTACATATATACACTTGTTGTATACAACACAATAAGCACACAAACATAATTATCAATATATTGTTTACAAAACTTGTTTACAAAAACAAACAATACAAAAAATTGTTTATTACTATTGTTCTATAATATATATACCAATGTATAGTCACTGGACATATTCCTAGAAGTTCTGCAGCTTGTGGAACTCTTTGAAAGATGGTGTCATACACAGTGGTGTTTTACACTCTCACACATGAAACATGGTGTCATACACAATGGTGTTTTACACTCCTCACACATAAAACATGGTGTCATACACAATGGTGTTTTACACTCCTCACACATAAAACATGGTGTCATACACAATGGTGTTTTACACTCTCACACATAAAACATGGTGTCATACACAATGGTGTTTTACACTCTCACACATAAAACATGGTGTCATACACAATGGTGTTTTACACTCCTCACACATAAAACCAGTGTGTGTGCATTTTTGTGGACTTTTTTTTTATGTGCAAAGACAAAACACCTTCTCTGAGCAGTTTTCTGCAAAGTATTAGCAGGCAGTTGTGTCATGTAGTTATCCTAGGTAAATGGTTGTGTGTCATCATTCCTTCCATCCTACTTTCCTGATGACGCAGTCTTGTGGCTCTTTCTGAGACAGAGAGCTAGACCGATAGACAGGGACCTTGACAGACAGACAAATA
>NC_091301.1:46298123-46355623 GCF_038502225.1 Cherax quadricarinatus
CAAATGAGGCAAGCTCTTCCGCACAACCAATTACAGTTGGTGTCCCACAGGGAAGTGTCCTTGGCCCTCTTCTCTTTCTCCTATACATAAATGACCTACCAAATGCTTTGCAATTACTCAAACCCACACTTTTTGCAGATGACACTACATACGTCTTCTCTCACCCGAGCCCAGTCACGCTAGCCAATACTGTAAACACCGAATTACAGAAAATATCTACCTGGATGAGGACTAACAAACTTACACTAAACATTGACAAAACCTACTTCATTCAGTTTGGTAACAGAGCTACAGATGTACCTCTTAACATAACGATAAACGGATCACCTATCACAAAGCTAACAGAGGGAAAATTCTTAGGAATCCACCTCGATAATAGACTCAAATTTCATACACATATACAACAAATTTCTAAGAAAATTTCCAAGACTGTAGGCATACTATCGAAGATACGGTACTATGTTCCACAGTCAGCCCTCCTGGCCCTTTATCACTCTCTTATTTACCCCTATCTCACCTATGGAATTTGTGCATGGGGCTCAACAACAATTAACCATCTCAGACCACTAATTACCCAACAAAAGGCTGCAGTTAGAATGATAACAAATTCTCATTACAGGCAACACACTCCACCAATATTCAAAACACTCAACCTACTCACCATACAAAACATCCATACTTATTATTGCACCTATTACATACATAGAACACTTAACTCTGATATTAACCCTCCCCTCAAACATCTCCTTGCCAACCTCAACAGAACATATGACCATAACACAAGGCACAGATCACTCTTTGATGTTCCTCGTGTCCATCTCACGCTATGCAAAAACTCACTGCACATAAAAGGCCCTGAAATCTGGAATTCATTACCTGTAAATATAAAAGAAACACTACCTGTTTATAAATTCAAGTCTCTTCTCAAAGTTCACTTACTCACTCAAAACCAAATAAATACTGAATAACTGAACCTTATAAATTGTATATCCAAAATGTTACTCACAATTATATCACATAAATGTTAAACCTAGGACCCAGTCTAACTTTGTTATTTTTTTAAATACACTACCTAACAGAATACTCCATTCTACTGAATGAACAGCAATGCATGCAATCATATGACCTGTCTTTGTAATACTCATTTGTGCTTTATAGTTATCTGTTTACAATAATGTCTTATCACTGATTTCATCATTGCTTAGTTAATCTTAAGTTAATTTTAAGCCAGCCCGTAATGCTATGCATATAAGTGGCTTTGGCATGCTGCTCTTACCTGTATTTTTTTTTGTACCTCTGTATGTATGCTAAAATTTCTAAATAAATAAATAAATTACTCACTCCCCCTACCACCTGTCAAAACAATGGGGTCGGATGCTGCTTCCCCTCCATTCTATGTAATTATCTTTCTCCCTCATTCTGTCTCTTTCAATCTGTCTCTCTTTCTATCTGTCTGTCTATCTCTGTCTCACAGGTACACATAAATACAAGTATACATAGTGTAAATTACCTAGGATAACCCAAGAAATCCAGACAAAGTGCTATACTCTGCTTGAAGATGTGAGTAAACGTGATGATGACACAGTCTTGTGGCTCTCTGAGACAGAGAGCTAAATGGACAGACAGGGACCTTGACAGACAGACAAATAGACACAGAAATGTTTGTGTACCAGCAAAAACAAAGGGAGGGCGATGGTCATCTAATATTTCCTTATCAGCTCCACCCTCGTTTATGCTCATCAAAGTCAGCTCTTATCAGATGTTATCTCCCCTTATCTTGTCACTGTCATAGGGTGGACTTTTTTTTTTCTTGCTTCAAGGGAACAATATTATTATATCATCATCATCTTCTACTTCCTCCTCCTCCTCCTCTTCCTCCTGCTCTTCTCCTCTTCCTCTTCCTCCTCTTCTCCTTTTCCAATTCCTCCTCCTCCTCCTCCTCCTCCTCCTCCTCTTCTCCTCCTCCTCTTCCTCCTCCTCTTCTCCTCCTCCTCTTCCTCCTCCTCTTCCTCCTCCTCTTCCTCCTCCTCTTCTCTTCCTCTTCCTCCTCTTCCTCCTCCTCCCCCTTTTCCTCCCCTCCTCCTCCTCTTCCTCCCCTCCTCCTCCTCCTCTTCCTCCTCCTCCTCCATTGCTTTTGGTCTCAAACTCCTCCAAATCATGAAATTGATCTTCACTGACACTTCCATCTGTGTTAGAGCATCACTTGGGAAGAGAAGAGTCCCAGATTTGCTGGGGAATCACATATTTCTTACCGCTAGACATGCTGAAAAAGGACAACTAAAATGGCATTCCCACCACTGGCTCCCCGATTTTTTTTATATGGTGCACACTGACCATGGAGACCCATTCTCTGACATGTGGGCATACCAGCTTTCTCCTGCTTGATTTGAAGCCGCTAGAATTTATGGGTATAAATACGTCAGAAACAGTGAAACAGTGGCGCGGTAATGTAATTAAAAAATAGCAAAGTTTGATTGGGTCACAGGTTAGACATTTATGAGATTCAATAATGAGAAACATTTATGAGATACAATTTATGAGATACAGTTATTCAGTATTTATTTAGTTGTGGGTGAGTAAGTGATTTTTGAGAAGAGACTTGAATTTATAAACAGACAGTGTTTCTTTTATATTCACTGGTAATGAATTCCAGATTTTAGGGCCTTTTATGTGCATTGAGTTTTTGCATAGCGTGAGGTGGACACGAGGAACATCAAAGAGTGATCTGTGCCTTGTGTTATGGTCATGTGTTCTGTTGAGGTTGGTAAGGAGATGTTTGAGGGGAGGGTTTATATCAGAGTTAAGTGTTCTATGTATGTAGTAGGTGCAGTAAAAAGTATGGATGTTTTGTATGGTGAGTAGGTTTAGAGTTTTGAATATTGGTGGAGTTTGCTGCCTGTAGTGGGAATTTATCATTCTGACTGCAGCCTTTTGTTGGTTAATTAATGGTCTGAGATGGTTTATTGTTGTTGAGCCCCATGCACAAATTCCATAGGTGAGGTAGGGGTAAATAAGTGAGTGATAAAGGGCCAGGAGGGCTGACTGTGGAACATAGTACAGTGGACCCCCGGTTTGCGATATTAATCCGTTCCTGAGAGCTCATCGTAAACCAAAATTATCGGAAAGTGAATTAATTTTCCCCAAAAGAGATAATGGAAATCAAATTAATCCGTGCAAGACACCCAAAAGTATGAAAAAAAAAAAATTTTTACTACATGAAACTGAAGAAGACATGCACAGTTTGTAGCATGTACTCTACTAACAATAGAATACATGACACCTTTAATGAAGTTCTGGTGATGATTGATGGGATGAGAGGAGGGGAGAGTGTTGAACTTATTGTTTAGAAGGGGAATCCCCTTCCATTAGGACTTGAGGTAGCAAGTCCTTTTCCAGGGTTACTTCCCTTCTTCTTTTAATGCCACTAGGACCAGCTTCCTCCTGAGTAATGTAGGTCCTGCTTGGCAATTTCTTCCAAAACAGGCCTGTTGTGTCGCAATTAAACACTTGTTCAGGTTTAAATTCTTCACTGTCTATGTAATCCTTGAATTCCTTCACATATTTTTCAGCTGCTTTTTGGTCCGAACTGGCAGCCTCACCATGCCTAATCACACTATGTATGCCACTACGATTCTTAAATCTTTCAAACCAACCTTTGCTGGCCTTAAATTCACTCACATCACCACTAGTTGCAGGCAATTTCTTTACCAAATCGTCATGCAACTGCTTAGCCTTTTCACAAATGATTGCTTGAGAGATGCTATCTCCTGCTATCTGTCTGTTATTTATCCACACCAATAACAGTCTCTCAACATCTTCTAACACTTGTGGTCGCTGTTTCGTAATCACAGTTGCACCTTTTGCAAGAACAGCTTCCTTGATTGCTGTTTTCCTTGTCACTATAGTAGAGATGGTTGATTGGGGTTTTGTATACAACTTGGCTAGCTCCGACACATGCACTCCACTTTCGTACTTTGCAATTATCGCTTTCTTCATTTCAATAGTCATTAGCACCCTTTTTCTCGAAGGGTTGGCACTAGAAGCTTTCTTGGGGCCCATGGTGACTTATTTTGCAGAAACAAGCATCAAAAACACTGATAATATGGAATGTACCAAATGTATCCTTAGATGTGAGCACACTGGCTGGCATGTAAACACTGGCACACATGGGGCAGTTCAGGCCACACGTGGACATGTCTCAGATGAATCGCGTATATGTACTGGGTTTTGTAAGGGGAACCGAGGCAAAATTTTTGTGATACAGTGCATCGAATACCGGATTTATCGGATACCGATGGCATCGCGAACCGAGGGTCCACTGTACCGTATCTTCGATAGTATGCCTACGGTCTTGGAAATTTTCTTAGAAATTTGTTGTATGTGTGTTTGAAATTTGAGTCTATTATCAAGGTGGATTCCTAAGAATTTTCCCTCTGTGAGTTTTTTGATAAGTGATCCGTTTATCATTATGTTAAGAGGGACGTTTGTAGCTCTGTTACCAAACTGAATGAAGTAGGTTTTGTCAATGTTAAGAGTAAGTTTGTTAGTCCTCATCAAGGTAGATATTTTCTGTAATTCGGTATTTACAGGATTGGTTAGCGTGACTGGGCTCGGGTGAGAGAAGACGTATGTAGTGTCATCTGCAAATAGTGTGGGTTTGAGTAGTTGTGATGCATTTGGTAGGTCATTTATGTATATGAGAAAGAGAAGAGGGCCAAGGACACTTCCCTGTGGGACTCCAACTGTAATTGGCTGTGCGGAAGAGTTTGCCCCGTTTGTGTACACATAATGGCTTCTGTTGCTGAGGTAAGACTTTAGGTAGTTGAGGGAGTGCCCTCTTATACCATAGTGCGACAATTTTATATTTTATATGGAGCAAGTCATGGTCAACTGTATCAAAAGCTTTACGTAAGTCAATGAAGATCCCCAGTGGGACTTCTTTTTTATCTATTGCAGTGTATATATGTTCTAGCATGTGTATAATAGCATCATTAGTATTTTTATTAGGCCTGAACCCAAAGTGACAGGGGTTGAGTATGTTGTGGGAGATGAGATAGGAATAGATTCGCTGATGAATTAATTTTTTTGAAGATTTTAGAGAGAGGGTGTAAGTTGGATATTGGCCTATAGTTATTCAAGTCTGTTTTGTCTCCTCCTTTATGGATCGGGGTGACCCTTGCTATTTTGAGAACTGTAGGGAAGGTAGAGGATTCTATGGATTTGTTAAAGAGCATTGCAGTGATTGGTGATAGCACTTGTGATGCTTTTTTGTATATAAAGGGTGGTAAGGTATTTAAATCTCCTGTCTTGTTTTTTAGTGTGTTGATAATAAGGGAAACTTCAGTAGGGTTAGTTGGAGCTAGGAACTGTGTGTTTGGGTAGTTGCCAGTGAGGTAATCATTGGGTGGGGTATCTGAGCTTGGGATTTTATTTATCTGGAGAGAGTTCCGGGGGTCAACGCCCCCGCGGCCCGGTCTGTGACCAGGCCTCCTTAGGTCAGTGTCCCAGGATGCGACCCACACCAGTCGACTAACACCCAGGTACCCATTTTACTGATGGGGAACATAGACAACAGGTGGAAAGAAACACGTCCAATGTTTCTACTCTGGCTGGGAATCGAACCCAGGCCCTCACCGTGTGAAGCGAGAGCGTTAACCACCAGGCCACCAGGTTTTTTTCCTATAGTGGAGAAGAAATTATTGAGTCTGCTGTTTCAGTTGGTGGGAGTTGGTGTTCATCTGGTTTTGTTAATTCAATTTTGCAAATTTGTGATATCTTTTTTGTTCCTAAAATTTCTGATAGGGTTTTCCAGGTCTTTTTATATCATCTCGTAAGTTGGATAATCTGTTCTCATAATACAAGTTTTTTGCCCTTCTTATCAGGCTGGTTAGGATTGACGAGTAACGTTTTGTTTGGTCTCTTGTTATGCAACTCATTCTGTACTGTTTTTCATATAGGTGCTTTGTATTTATGGCTTTGAGGATGCTGGGTGTTAGCCAGGGACTGTTCAGTCTCTTAGCTGTCATCTGTTTAGTTTTTTTTGGGGCAGTGCTTGTTATAGAGGTATTGGGTCTTTTTTAGAAAATTGTTAATACACTCATCAATATCTGTATAGATTTCTAGCTCAGTGTGCCAGTCAATGTTTGTCACTTCTGCTGTGAAGTTATTAATGGCTGTCTCACTGTGAAGTCTGAAAGTGACTTTAGTAGTGTCTTGGGGTAATTTGCCAAGATTTGTTATGAGGAAGGTAGGGTAGTGGTCTGTGGTATTATCTGTGATTATGCCTGATTTTAAAGGGGATATGGTGTTGGTCCAGATGTGGTCTAGTAGGGAAACACTAGTCTCTTTAACTCTTGTAGGTTTTGTTACTGTTGGTAGCAACATGCAGTTACTCAGTGTTTGTGAATTCAGTAACTTGTGGGTCCTGGTCTTGCAGGAGATTTATATTGAAGTCACCTGAGAGTAGTAAGTGAAGTCTTTGTTCATGTGTGCATCAGTTATCATACTTCCTAGGTTTTCACTAAAACGGCTAATGTTTGACTTTGGTACTCTGTAAATGTTTATCACTGTGAGAGATTTTTGTAGGTATTTGGATTTGAATTTAGCTATTGATGGAACTTCTAGAACAGTACATAGAAACAATTTATATAATGAATTCGCTTCTTAAAATATTAAAATATTTTTGTTAAAAAGCAAATTTATAGTGAAATATTGCATTACGAAATAATGCTGTTATGGGGAAATTCCTGTTAGTTACAGTTTTACAGTAAAAATTAAAAGTGGAGGGAAAGAAACTGAATGTTCAGTATGAATTGAGCAAATTAAGTGTTAGCAGCTTGAGAAATATTGTTGAATTATTCCAGAAATAATAGAGAGAATGTTTAATCCTTAACCCTTTGAGGGTCGACAGGCCCTCTCCGAGACTCGTTCTCAGGGTCGGCCAAATTTAACCCTTTGAGGGTTTTGGTCGTACTAGTACGTCTTACGCGTAGGGGTTTTTGTCGTACTAGTACGCATAAATTCTAGCGGCCTCAAATCTCACAGGAAAAGGCTGATAAGCTTAGATGTGAGAGAATGGGTCTGTGTGGTGGGTGTGCGCAGTAGGAAAAAAATCTGGGACCCAGTGGTGCATTGTGGGAATGCCATCATAGTACACAATTTCCACCGTGCCCTGTGGTAAGAAGTTCCTCACTTCTCGGCGAATTGGGACACTTTTGTTCCCCAGTGACAGTTCTAATACAGATGGAAGTGACAGTGAAGATGAGTTTCAAGGTTCTGGTGAGGTTTTGACTGAAACTAATGACCATAATATGGGTAATAGTGAGGAAAACCCAGACAACCCACAGCCTTCCACCTCTGGTGATGGGCCATCTTGTTCACGTTCAGTTGTACCAGAATCAAAGAGGAAACTCCTATTTTCCAAAATCCCAGACTCAGATGTGAGCATTGGTGATGATAGTGATAGTGATTATGAACTACAAGCTCTTCAAACTTGTTCCAAGAATGGAGGAGGAGGAGGAGGCAGAGGAGGAGGAGGCAGAGGAGGAGGAGGCAAGAGGAGGAGGAGGCAAGAGGAGGAGGAGGCAAGAGGAGGAGGAGGCAAGAGGAGGAGGAGGCAAGAGGAGGAGGAGGCAAGAGGAGGAGGAGGCAGAGGAGGAGGAGGAGGAGGAAGAAGAAGAGGAGGAGGAGGAGGAGGAAGAGGAGGAGGAGGAGGAGGAGGAGGAAGAAGAGGAGGAGGAGGAAGAAGAAGAATACGTAATGATAACAATAATACATAATAATAATAATACATAATAATAATAATACATAATAATAATAATACATAATAATAATACATAATAATAATAATAGGTAATAATAAATGTTCACCCATGACAGTAACAAGATAAGGGGAGATAACATCTGATAAGTGCTGACGTTTGATGAGGGTAAATGAGGGTAGAGCTGATGCCAAAAGATGAGATAAACATCTCCCTCCCTTTGTTTTTGCTGGTATACTAACATTTCTGTCTGTCTATTTGCCTGTCTGTCAAGCTCCCTGTCTATCCCTCTAGCTCTCTGTCTCAGAGAGCCACAAGACTGTGTCATCACTTTTACTCACATCTTCAAGCAGAGTATAGCACTTTGTCTGGGTTTCTTGGGTTATCCTAGGTAATTTATACTATGTATACTTGTATTTATGTGTACCTGTGAGACAGAGATAAAAAGACAGATAGAATGAGGGAGAAAGATAATTAGATAGAATGGAGGAAGGGAAGCAGCATCCGACCCCATTGTTTTGACAGGCGGGAGGGGGGAGTGAGTAATGAGATAATATGTCATTTTGACAGCTGCCGACTCCTGGTAATTTATACTATGGAGGAGGAGGAGAAGGAGAAGGAGGAAGAGTAGGGGGAAGAGGAAGAAGAGGAGGAGGAAGAGGAGGAGGAGGAAGAGGAAGAGTAGGAGGAAGAGGAATAAGACGAAGAGGAGGAGGAAGAGGAATAGTTGGAGGAAGATTAGGGGGAAGAGGAGGAAGAGGAAGAGGAGGAGGAGGAGGAGGAAGAGTAGGAGGAAGAGGAAGAGTAGGAGGAAGAGGAAGAGTAGGAGGAAGAGGAAGAAGAGGAGGAGGAGGAGGAGGAAGAGGAAGAGTAGGAGGAAGAGGAAGAGTATGAGGAAGAGTAGGGGGAAGAAGAGGAAGAGGAGGAAGAGGAAGAAGAGGAGGAGGAGGGTGGAACACTAGTACACTGGTACTGGTACACTAACATTTCTGTCTGTCTATTTGTCTGTCTGTCAAGCTCCCTGTCTATCTGTCTATCCGTCTAGCTCTCTGTCTCAGAGAGCCACAAGACTGTGTCATCACTTTTACTCACATCTTCAAGCAGAGTATAGCACTTTGTCTGGATTTCTTGGGTTATCCTAGGTAATTTATACTATGTATACTTGTATTTATGTATACCTGTGAGACAGAGATAAAAAGACAGATAGCAAGAGAGAGACAGATTGAAAGAGATAGAATGAGGGAGAAAGATAAAACACCATTGCGTATGACACCATGTTTCAGAGTTCCACAAGCTGCAGAACTAATAGGAATATGTTCAGTGACTGTATATTGGTATATATATTATAGAACAATAATAATAAACAATGTTTTGTATTGTTTGTTTTTGTAAACAAGTTTTGTAAACAATATATTGATAATTATGTTTGTGTGCTTATTGTGTTGTATACAACGAGTGCATATATGTACATTGCACCTTACTTTGGTCTCATAGGCCACATAAGTTATGTGAAAAAATAAAATAGTGAAAAAACAACAAACCTTCAAATACAAGTAAACTAAAGTTTACCGGGTGAGCGGCAGTCGCCGCTGTTGCCATACGCGGCTCATTTTCTGCAAACTTCATGCATCCATATCTCCGTAAGTATTGATGGTAAATTTTTTTTGTTTATCCTATAATGTTTAGAAAAAAAAAACTCTATTTTTTCATAAGAAAAAATAATTTTTATTTTTTTGAAATTTGGCCGACCCTGAGAACGAGTTTTGGAGAGGGCCTGTCGACCCTCAAAGGGTTAAAAAAAAAATAATTTTTTCTTATGAAAAGATAGAGAATCTTTTCCCGATCATAATGACACCAAAAATATGAAATTTGATGGAAAACTTAAGGAATTATGCTCTCGCAAAGTTAGCGGTCTCGGCGATGTTTACGGATCGGCGATTTTGCCCACTTTGAGCCCCATTTTCGGCCAGTTTCACTGTACTAGTCGACAAAAAACAAGAATATTTCGCTAGAACTCCATTTTTTCTATTGAATGAGTGCAAGAAACCACCCATTTACCAATTTCAACTATCCAGTACAGTGGTCAGAATTTAGCAATTTTGCCAATTTCACACAAATTTCAAAAGATGCCAATTTCTGAATAGGGTCCAGAACAAACAAGAAATACATTCCTGGCACTAAAATGACATTTCCTCTGTTCATTAGTCACGTCTCAAGGCCCCGCTTACATTCTTTTGCTTTCCACTTTGAATTTTTATTCTCACAAAAAATAGAAGATTTACTGATATGCAGACTACTGCATTAGTGTAAAAAATGGTATGAATCATATTCTGCTACTTTGAGCTCAATTTCAAGGTACTTTTCATTGTAAAACCAGTCAAAATCATCTCAATTTCTATGATATGCCTTCCATTCTATAAAATGAGACCAAGAAAACTAGAATACAATAATAAATAACATACGAAAATACAGTGCAAAGTCGCTGTTTTATTCCAAAAAAACGGTCAAAGTTTTTTTTTTCTCATTATGCACTGTGTGCTGCAGGATTTTTTTTATACTGTGCACACTGACCACATAGACCCATTCTTTCATATGAAGGCCTACCAGCTTTCTCCCACTAGATTTGAGGGCGCTAGAATTTAGGCATACTAGTACGTCAAAAACCCTGGGTCGTAAGCCGTACTAGTACGTCCGAAACCCTCAAAGGGTCCAAGGCCCAAATCTGGAGTCACGCACCAGTGTCCAAGAATTTTCAAAAAAAAAATTTGTTATTTTTTCTTATGAAATCGTAGAGAATCTTTCTGTGAAGGTAATAAAACAAAAAGTACGAAATTTGGTGGAAAATTGACGAAATTATGCTCTCGCGAATTTTGATGTGTCAGCGATATTTACGAATCGGCGATTTTGCCGACTTTGACTCCCATTTTAGGCCAATTACATTATTCCAATCAACCAAATTCTTAGCTATTTCACTAGTATTACTTCTATTCTATCGATTGAGCACAAGAAATCGCCAAGTCAACTGTTTCAACTACAAAATAAAGTGATCGGAAATTGTTAATTTGGCCAATTTAACACAAAGTTCAAATTATTCCAATTTCAAAATAGGGTCCAGAATGAACAATGTAGGCATTCCTGGCACTAAACTAACATTTCCTCTGTTCATTAGTTATGTTTTGAGGCTTTACAAATAAATTCCATTTTGATTTTTTATTCACATAATGAATTTTTATTCACACCAAAAAATAGAAGATTTACTCTTATGCAATACTGTAATAATTGTATAAATATCATCACCATATTTGTGAATGTATATTAGACCCACCAGCTGACGTGTATTAGATGTGTGAGGTCGTTTGTTTACTCTTGAATATCGGCAAAAATTTAACATTTCCGCTACTTTGAGCTCAGTTTCAAGCCATTTCCAATGCTAAAACTAATCAAAATCATCTCTATTTCTGTAATATGTCTTCCATTCTATCAAATGAGACCAAGAAATCGCAAATACAACTATAAAAAACATACGAAAAAACACTGCAAAGTTGCTGTTTTAATCGAAAAATCATGATTTCATTTTTTTTCTCTCATTATACACAGTGTGCTGCAGGATCTGTTTTATGTGGTGCACACATACCACATAGATGTATTCTCTCATATCTAGGCCCAAATGTACCACTCACAGTTTATCAGAGTGAGCTGAGCTCATGGCGTAGATCTACGGTTTGGACCCTGAACGTAAAGCCGTAGATCTACGGGACGGACCCTGAAAGGGTTAAACTGTCCAAACATAGATCTACATTTGCTCGCGTAGCACTCTGAACGTAGATCTACGTTTTTTTACATTGTTTCTTATGGACAAAATCAAGGTCTGAGCGCTATGCCTGCAAACGTAGATATACATTTGGACAGTTTAAGGGTTAAAGGAGGTTTTGTGTGAGAGGGGCTTAGACATCCAGCAAGCAAGGATTAGAGAAGAATGACTTTTATGACTTGATGTGCTGTTGAAGTGTGAGCAATATAACATTTATGGAGGGATTCTGGGAAATTAGTCAGCTACTTGAGTCCTAGAGGTGAAAAGTACAGTGCCTGCACCCTGAAGGAGGGATGGAGATATTTCACCTTGGAGGGACATTTGAACTGTAATGTCAGTGCACCTCTGGAAAGACTGATGGTGAAAGTGAATCTTCTTTTTCGGGTCACCCTGCCTCAGTGGAGATGGCAGGTGTCTTAAAAAAGTCTCATTTTGTTTATTCATAAATTTTTCATCTGTCATTTTAGGCACTGGCATATCACTGTTGTTCTTTGAAGAGCCAAGAATAATGTTATTAATATGTAGTATTCCAAAATTCAAGCAGACTATCTTAAAATACTATACTATCTTGTAATACGAGAAAATTGTTAGGTTAAGTGGGAGGAGGGAGGAAGACTATCAATACAGTTGTTATTTCTGGACACATTCCGGATCCAGGATAGCCTTGCCTTACTAAGCAATGTGAACTCATACCTCACATTGCATGCTAACCACTGGAAAGTGTAATTACTAACATAGGTAAATGCCACTTGCTGACCTGTAGATAATACTTGTCTCATTTCATTGATTTCTTAAATATGTCTATCTGTATCCCTTTGTGGCATTTGGCTCTTCTGACTGTCTCAACCTGTATTGAATTAAATATTAGATATAAATATTTGCACATAGGAAAGAGCAAGGTGATGAGGATAAAAAAAAATATGTAATGAACGATTGGATATCAGATTGGAAGGATGGGGTATGAAGGAAGTAAATGTGTTCAGATATTTGGGAGTAGACTTGTCAGCAGATGGGTCTTTGAAAGATGAGGTGAACCATAGAATTGAGGGGAATAAGTAAAGAATAAGTGAGTGGTACATTGATGCATTTATGGAGACATAAAATGACACTAGCTTCAATGAATCAGATCTACATATGTTAGCACAGGTATTGTTTTTGCTATTATATTATTATTATTAACACATTGGCCATTTCCCACCAAGGCAGGGTAGCTCGAAAAAGAAAAACTTTTATCATCATTCACTCCATTACTGTCTTGCTAGAGGCATGTCTACACTACAGTTATAAAACTGAAACATTAACACCCCTCCTTCAGAGTGCAGACATTGTACTTCCCATCTCCAGGACTCAAGTCTGGCTTGTCAGTTTCCTTGAATCCCTTCATAAATGTTACCGTGCTCACATTCCAACAGCATGTCAAGTTCTAAAAACTGTCTCCATTCGCTCCTGTCTAGCACGCTCATGCACGTTTGCTGGAAGTCCAAGCACCTCTCACACAAAATCTCCTCTATCCCCTCCCTCCAACCTTTCCTAGGCTGACCCTTACGCCGCCTTCCCTCCACTACAGATTTGTATACTCTCGAAGTTGTTCTATTTTGCTCCATCCTCTCTACATGTCCAAACCATCTCAACAACCTCTCCTCAGCCCTCTGGATAATAGTTTTGGTAATCCCACACCTCCTAATCTCCAAACTACAGATTCTCTGCATCATATTTACACCACACATTGCCCTCAGACATGATACCTTCACTGCCTCCAGCCTTCTCCTTGTTGCAACATTCACAACCCATGCCTCACACCCATACAAGAGCATTGGTATAACTATACATACTCTCATACATTTCCCTCATTGCTTTCATGGATAAAGTTCTTTGTCTCCACAGACTCCTCAGTGCACCACTCACCTTTTTTCCCTCGTCAATTCTGTGATTCACCTCATCCTTCATAGACCCATCTGTTTGACACGTCCACTCCCAGATATCTGAACACATTCACCTCCGCCATACTCTCTCCCTCCAGTCTGATATCCGATCTTCGTATCAGCCCTCCACATGCATTCCCAGATCAACGGGCAATAACAGCTACAGGAACATGTTTTCTGGGACCTAGAGCAACTCATAATGCTTTACCATCAGCTGTATAAAGTACTATTGGGTAAAAGAGACCAAAGACATATTAATAGATTATCTACTGTATTTATTTACTTAATTTTCATATATATTCATGTTCAGCCTACGATATTTTTTACTTACGGTGGGTTCATTAGTACATAACCCCATCAGAAGTTGAGGTACAAATGTACTAATGGAAGAGTGACTTTTTTTTTTTTTTAACACATCGGCTGATTTCCACCAAGGCAGGGTGGCCAGAAAAAGAAAAACTTTCATCATCATTCACTCCATCACTGTCTTGCCAGAGGAGTGCTTTACATGAGTTATAAAACTAAAACATTAACACCTCTCCTTCAGAGAGCAGACATTGTACTTCCCATCTCCAGGACTCAGGTCCGGCCTGCTGGTTTCCCTGAATCCATTCATAAATGTTACTTTGCTCACACTCCAATAGCATGTCAAGTATTAACCCTTTCAGGGTCCCCAGGCCCTCTCCCAGACTTGTTCTCAGGGTTGCCCAAATTTCAAAAAAAAAAAAAAAGATTTTTTCCTATGAAAAGATAAAGAATCTTTTCCCGATCACAATGACACCAAAAGTATGAAATTTGATGGAAAACTTATGGAATTATGCTCTCGCGAAGTTAGCGGTCTCAATGATGTTTACGCATCGGTGATTTTGCTCACTTTGAGCCCTATTCTTGGCCAATTCCAGTGTACTAGTCGACAAAAATCATAACTATTTCGCTAGAAATCCATTTTTTCTATCGAATGAGTACAAGAAACCACCCATTTACCAATTTCAACTATCCAATACAGTGGTCAGAATTCAGCAATTTTGCCAATTTCACACAAATTTCAAAAGATGCCAATTTCCAAATAGGGTCCAGAATAAACCAGACAGACATTCCTGGCACTAAAATAACATTTCCTCTGTTCATTAGTCACGTCCCCCAGGCCCCTCTTACATTCTTTTGCTTTCCACTTTGAATTTTTATTCTCACAAAAAATGGAAGATTTACTGTTATGCAGACTACTGCATTAGTGTAGAAATGGTATAGATAATATCAACGCACTTGTGAAAGAATATTAGACTCACCAGTTGACGTGTATTGGACGCTTGGCATAATTTGTTTGCTATCAAACATTTCTACTTCTTTGAGCTCAATTTCAAGGTACTTTTCATTGTAAAACAAGTCAAAATCACCTCAATTTCTGTAATGTTTTCCATTCTATAAAATGAGACCAGGAAAACTAGAATAGAACAATAAATACCATACGAAAATACAGCTCAAATTCGCTGTTTTAATCCAAAAACACAAAGTTTTTTTTTTTCTCATTACGCACTGTGTGCTGCAGGATTTTTTTTTATACTGCGCACACTGACCACATAGACCTATTCTTTCATTTGTTGGCTTACCAGCTTTCTCTCACTAGATTTGAGGGCACTAGAATTTAGGTGTACTAGAACGTCAAAAACCCTGGTGCGTAAGCCGTACTAGTAAGTCCGAAACCCTGAAAAGGTTAAAAACCTTTTGTCCCCATTCACTCCTATCAAATACGCTCATGCATGCTTGCTGGAAGTCCAAGCCCCTCACACATAAAACCTCCTTTTCCTCCTCCCTCCAACCCTTCCTAGGCCAACCCCTACCCCGTCTTCCCTCCACTACAGATTTATACACTCTCGAAGTCATTCCGTTTTGTTCCATTCTCTCTACATGTCTGAACCACCTCAACAATCCCTCCTCAGCCCTTTGGATATTAGTTTTGGTAATCCCACACCTTTTCTTAATTTCCAAACTACGAATTCTCTGCATTATATTCACACCACACATTGCCATCAGATTTGCCATCTGCACTGCCTCCAGCCTCCTCCTTGTTGCAACATTCATCACCCATGCTTCACACCCATACAAGAGTGTTGGTACAACTATGCTCTCATGCATTCCCCTCTTTGCTTTCATGGACGAAGTTCTTTGTCTCCACAGACTCCTAAGTGCACTACTCACCCTTTTCCCCTCATCATTTCTATGATTCACCTCATCCTTCATAGACCCATCTGCTGACATGTCCACTCCTAAATACCTGAATACATTCACCTCCTCCATACTCTCGCCCTCCAATCTGATAGCCAGTCTTTCGTTTCCTAATCTTTTTGTTATCCTCATCTCCTTACTCTTTCCTATATTCACTTTTAATTTTCTTCTTTTGCATACCCTACCAAATTCATCCACCAACCTCTGCAACTTCTCTTCAGTATCTCCCAAAGGCACAATGTCTCCCATCTAGGCAAGGTAACCCAAAAAACAAAGAAAATCATCATTCAATCATCATTCAACACTTTCACCTCACTCACACATAATCACTGTTTTTGCAGAGGTGATCAGAATACAACAGTTTAGAAGCACATACGTATAAAGATACACAACATATCCTTCCAAACTGCCAGTATGTCAAACCCCTCCCTTAAAGTGCAGGCATTGTGCTTCCCATTTCCAGGACTCAAGTCCGGCTATATAAAATAACCAGTTTCCCTGGATCCCTTGACTAAATATTACCCTGCTCACACTCCAACAGCTCGTCATGTCCCAAATACCATTCATCTCCATTCACTCCTAACTAACACTCTCACGCATGCTTGCTGGAAGTCCAAGCCCCTCACCCACAAAACCACCTTTACCCCCTCCCTCCAACCTTTTTTGAGGACGACTCCTACCTCGCCTTCCCTCCCCTACAGATTGAAACTCTCTCCATGTCATTCTACTTTGATCCATTCTCTCTAAATGACCAAACCACCTCAACAACCCCCTCTTCAGCCCTCTGACTAATACTTTTATTAACTCCACACCTTCTTCTAATCTCCACACTCCAAATTTTCTGCATAATATTCACACCACACATTGCCCTTAGACAGGACATCTCCACTGCCTCCAACCGCCTCCTCGCTGCAGCATTTACAACCCAAGCTTCACACCCATATAAGAGTGTTGGTACTACTACACTTTCATACATTCCCTTCTTTGCCTCCATAGATAACATTTTTTTGTCTCCACATATACCTCAATGCACCACTCACCTTTTTTTCCTTCACCAATTCTATGATTTACCTCATCCTTCATAAATCCATCCACTGACACGTCAACTCCCAAATATCTGAAAACATTCACTTCTTCCATACTCCTCCCCAATTTGATATCCAATTTTTCTTCATCTAAATCATTTGACACCCTCATCACCTTATTCTTTTCTATGTTCACTTTCAACTTTCTACCTTTACACACACTCCCAAACTTGTCTAGTAACCTTTGCAATTTTTCTTTAGAATCTCCCATAAGCACAGTATCATCAGCAAAAAGTAACTGTGTCAATTCCCATTTTGTATTTGATTCCCCATAATTTAATCCCACCCCTCTCCCAAACACCCTAGCATTTACTTCTTTTACAACCCCATCTGTAAATATATTAAACAACCATGGTGACATTACACATCCCTGTCTATGACCTACTTTTACCTGAGCCTCACTATCCTCATAAAACTCTACAGCATTTAGTAACTTGCCACCTATTCCATATAATTGTAACATCTGCCACATTGCTTCCCTATCCACTCTATCATATGCCTTTTCTAAATCCAAATATGCAATAAAAACTTCCCTACCTTTATCTAAATACTGTTCACATATATGCTTCAATGTAAACACTTGATCTACACATCCTCTGCCCACTCTAAAACCTTCTTGCTCATCTGCAATCCTACATTCTGTCTTACCTCTAATTCTTTTGATAATAACCCTTCCAACTTATTCCCCTATAATTTTTGCACTCTCTTTTATCCCCTTTGCCTTTATACAAAGGAACTATGCATGCTCTCTACCAATCCCTAATACCTTACCGTCTTCCATATATTTATTAAACAATAGTACCAACCACTCCTAAATTATACCCTCACCTGCTTTTAACCCTTTCAGGGTCCAGAGGCCAAATTTCAAAGTGTGCACCAGGGTCCAAGAATTTTCATAAAAAATTTTGTTATTTTTTTCTAATGTAATGGTAGAGAATCATTTTCTGATGGTAATAAAACAAAAAGTACGAAATTTGATGGAAAATTGACGAAATTATGCTCTTGCGAATTTTGATGTGTCAGCGATATTTACCAATCAGCGATTTTGCCGACTTTGACTCCCATTTTAGGCCTATTACATTATTCCATTCGACCAAATTCTTAGCTTTTTCACTAGTATTACTTCTATTGATTGAGCACAAGAAATCGTTAAGTCAACTGTTTCAACTACAAAATAAAGTGATCGGAAATTGGTAATTTGGCCAATTTAACACATAGTACAAAATATTCCAATTTCAAAATAGGGTCCAGAATAAACAATATAGGTATTCCTGGCACTAAACTAACATTTCCTCTGTTCATTAGTTATGTTTTGAGGCTTTACAAATGAATTCCATTTTGATTTTTTATTCACATGATGAATTTTTATTCAAACCAAAAAATAGAAGATTTACTGTTAGGCAATATTGTAATAATTGTATAAATATCATCACCACATTTGCGAATGTATATTAGACCCACCAGCTGGCGTGTATTAGACGTGTGAGGTCGTTTGTTTGCTCTTGAACATCAGCAAAAATTTAACATTTCCGCTACTTTGAGCTCAGTTTCAAGCCATTTTCAGTGCTAAAACCAATCAAAATCATCTGTATTTCTGTAATATATCTTATGTTCTATCAAATGAGACCAAGAAATCGCAAATACAACTATAAAAAACATAGAAAACGCTGCAAATTTGCTGTTTTAATCGAAAATCACGGTCACAGTTTTTTCTCTCATTATACACTGTGCTGCAGGATTTGTTTTATGTGGTGCACACATACCACATAGATGTATTCTTTTATATCTAGGTCCAAATTTACCACTCACAGCTTATCAGAGTGAGCTGAGTTCATGGCGTAGATCTACGGTTTGGACCCTGAACGTAAAGCTGTAGATCTACGGCACGGACCCTGAAAGGGTTAACATTTCTATCTTTATCCCATGAATCCCAGCTGCCTTACCCCTTTTCATTCTACCCACTGCCTCACAAATTTCTCCCACGCTCACAACTGGCTCTTCCTCACTCCTACAAGATGTTATTCTTACTTGCCCTCTACACGAAATCACAGTTCCCTATCTTCATCAACATTTAACAGTTCCTCAAAATATTCCCTCCATCTTCCCAATACCTCTAACTCTCCATTTAATAACTCATGTCTCCTTTTTTTAACTGTCAAATCCATTTGTTCCCTAGGCTTCCTCAACTTATTAATCTCACTCCAAAACTTTTTCTTATTTTCAACAAAATTTGTTGATAACATCTTACCCACTCTCTCATTTGCTCTCTTTTTAGATTGCTTCACCACTCTCTTCAGTTCTCTTTTTCTCTCCATATACTCTTCCCTCCTTGCATCACTTCTACTTTGTAGAAACCTCTCATATGCAATGTTTTTCTCCCTTACTACTCTCTTTACATCATCATTCCACCAATCGCTCTTCTTCCCTCCCGCACTCACTTACCTGTAACCACAAACTTCAGCTGAAAATACTAGCACTGCATTCTTAAACCTACCCCATGTTATTAATGAAAGGGGGTAAGGCAGCCGGGATTGATGGGATAAAGATAGAAATGTTAAAAGCAGGTGGGGATATAGTTTTGTAGTGGTTCTTGCAATTATTTAATAAATGTATGGAAGAGGGTAAGGTACCTAGGGATTGGCAGAGAGCATGCATAGTTCCTTTGTATAAAGGCAAAGGGGACAAAAGAGAGTGCAAAAATTATAGGGAGATAAGTCTGTTGAGTATACCTGGTAAAGTGTATGGTAGAGTTATTATTGAAAGAATTAAAAGTAAGACGGAGAATAGGATAGCAGATGAACAAGGAGGCTTTAGGAAAGGTAGGGGGTGTGTGGACCAGGTGTTTACAGTGAAACATATAAGTGAACAGTATTTAGATAAGGCTAAAGAGGTCTTTGTGGCATTTATAGATTTGGAAAAGGCATATGACAGGGTGGATAGGGGGGCAATGTGGCAGATGTTGCAGGTGTATGGTGTAGGAGGTAGGTTACTGAAAGCAGTGAAGAGCTTTTACGAGGATAGTGAGGCTCAAGTTAGAGTACATAGGAAAGAGGGAAATTATTTCCCAGTAAAAGTAGGCCTTAGACAAGGATGTGTGATGTCACCGTGGTTGTTTAATATATTTATAGATGGGGTTGTAAGAGAAGTAAATGCGAGGGTCTTGACAAGAGGTGTGGAGTTAAAAGATAAAGAATCACACATAACCTGGAGTTTACCTGGAGAGAGTTCCGGGGGTCAACGCCCCCGCGGCCCGGTCTGTGACCAGGCCTCCTGGGAGTTGTCACAGTTGCTCTTTGCTGATGACACTGTGCTCTTGGGAGATTCTGAAGAGAAGTTGCAGAGATTGGTGGATGAATTTGGTAGGGTGTGCAAAAGAAGAAAATTACAAGTGAATACAGGAAAGAGTAAGGTTATGAGGATAACAAAAATATTAGGTGATGAAAGATTGGATATCAGATTGGAGGGAGAGAGTATGGAGGAGGTGAATGTATTCAGATATTTGGGAGTGGACGTGTCAGCGGATGGGTCTATGAAGGATGAGGTGAATCATAGAATTGATGAGGGGAAAAGGGTGAGTGGTGCACTTAGGAGTCTGTGGAGACAAAGAACTTTGTCCTTGGAGGCAAAGAGGGGAATGTATGAGAGTATAGTTATACCAACACTTTTATATGGGTGTGAAGCATGGGTGATGAATGTTGCAGCGAGGAGAAGGCTGGAGGCAGTGGAGATGTCATGTCTGAGGGCAATGTGTGGTGTGAATATAATGCAGAGAATTCGTAGTTTGGAAGTTAGGAGGAGGTGCGGGATTACCAAAACTGTTGTCCAGAGGGCTGAGGAAGGGTTGTTGAGGTGGTTCGGACATGTAGAGAGAATGGAGCGAAACAGAATGACTTCAAGAGTGTATCAGTCTGTAGTGGAAGGAAGGCGGGGTAGGGGTCGGCCTAGGAAAGGTTGGAGGGAGGGGGTGAAGGAGGTTTTGTGTGCGAGGGGCTTGGACTTCCAGCAGGCATGCATGAGCGTGTTTGATAGGAGTGAATGGATACGAATGGTTTTTAATACTTGACGTGCTGTTGGAGTGTGAGCAAAGTAACATTTATGAAGGGGTTCAGGGAAACCGGCAGGCCGGACTTGAGTCCTGGAGATGGGAAGTACAGTGCCTGCACTCTGAAGGAAGGGTGTTAATGCTGCAGTTTAAAAACTGTAGTGTAAAGCACCCTTCTGGCACGACAGTGATGGAGTGAATGATGGTGAAAGTTTTTCTTTTTCGGGCCACCCTGCTTTGGTGGGAATCGGGCAGTGTGATAATAAAAAAATAATAAAAAAAACAAGATATGATGTAGGGCAAAATGACAGTAGTTTGTTGGATTATGTATTTAACCCTTTCAGGGTCCGTCCCGTAGATCTACGGCTTTACGTTCAGGGTCCAAACCGTAGATCTACGCCATGAGCTCAGCTCACTCTGATAAACTGTGAGTGGTACATTTGGGCCTAGATATGAGAGAATACATCTATGTGGTATGTGTGCACCACATAAAACAGATCCTGCAGCACACTGTGTATAATGAGAGAAAAAAAATGAAATCATGATATTTCGATTAAGACAGCAAATTTGCAGTGTTTTTTCGTATGTTTTTTATAGTTGTATTTGCGATTTCTTGGTCTTATTTGATAGAATGGAAGACATGTTACAGAAATAGAGATGATTTTGATTGGTTTTAGCACTGGAAATGGCTTGAAACTGAGCTCAAAGTAGCAGAAATGTTAAATTTTTGCCGATATTCAAGAGTAAACAAACGACCTCACACATCTAATACACGTCAGCTGGTGGGTCTAATATACATTCACAAATATGGTGATGATATTTATACAATTATTACAATATTGCATAACAGTAAATCTTCTATTTTTTGGTGTGAATAAAAATTCATTATGTGAATAAAAAATAAAAATGGAATTTATTTGTAAAGCCTCAAAACATAACTAATGAACAGAGGAAATGTTAGTTTAGTGCCAGGAATGCCTACATTGTTCTTTCTGGATCCTCTTTTGAAATTGGCATATTTTGAACTTTGTGTTAAATTGGCCAAATTAACAATTTCCGATCACTTTATTTTGTAGTTGAAACAGTTGACTTGGCGATTTCTTGTGCTCAATCGATAGAATAGAAGTAATACTAGTGAAATAGCTAAGAATTTGGTTGATTGGAATAATGTAATTGGCCTAAAATGGGAGTCAAAGTCGGCAAAATCGCCGATTCGTAAATATCCCTGAGACATCAAAATTTGCGAGAGCATAATTTCGTCAATTTTCCACCAAATTTCGTACTTTTTGTTTTATTACCTTCACAAAAAGATTCTCTACAATTTCATAAGAAAAAATAACAAATTTTTTTTTTTTTGAAAATTCTTGGACACTGGTGTGTGACTCCAGATTTGGGCCTTGGACCCTGAAAGGGTTAATAACTCTCTTCTCCTATTTTTAACTGACAAATCCATTTGTTCTCTAGGCTTCCTTAACTTATTAATCTCACTCCAAAACTTTTTCTTATTTTCAACAAAATTTGTTGATAACATCTCACCCACTCTCTCATTTGCTCTCTTTTTACATTGCTTCACCACTCTCTTAACCTCTCTCTCTTTTTCTCCATATACTCTTCCCTCCTTGCATCACTTCTACTTTGTAAAAACTTCTCATATGCTAACTTTTTCTCCCTTACTACTCTCTTTACATCATCATTCCACCAATTGCTCCTCTTCCCTCCCGCACCCACTTTCCTGTAACCACAAACTTCTGCTGAACACTCTAACACTACATTTTTAAACCTACCCCATACCTCTTCGACCCCATATCTTGTATACTTATTTATCCTCTTTTTCTTAAAATATGCATTACCTGTAACTAAACCCTTTTCTATACAAGCTTCAATCAAAGGGCTCCCATTATTATTTACACTTGGTACCCCAAACTTACCTACCACACCCTCTCTAAATGTTTCTCTTACTTTAACATTTAGGTCCCCTACCACAATTACTCTCTCACTTGGCTCAAAGGTTCCTATTCATTTACTTAACATCTCCCAAAATCTCTCTCTCTCTGCTCTACACTCCTCTCTTCTCCAGGTGCATACATACTTATTATAACCCACTTTTCACATCCAATCCTTATTTTAACCCACATAATCCTTGAATTTACACATTTATATTCCCTCTTCTTCTTCCATAACTGGACCTTCAACATTATTGCTACCCCTTTCTTAGCTCTCTCTCAGATACTCCTGACTTAATCCCATTTATTAGACTGACATAAAGATATAAATAGGGTGCTGAGGATGTCCAGCCAGGCAATAACTCAAAAATATGTTTTAAAGTGTGATAAATTCTGATTTAGAAAAATATAGCTAATGGAGCATCTCCTGATAGGAAGTTCACATATAGCAAACCACAAAGTACATATATAATATAATATAAGTATAATACAAGTCCATATATAATATTTAGTGAAGGGATTCAGGGAAACCGGTTGTTTTTATATAGCCGGACTTGAGTTCTGGAAATGGGAAGTACAATGCCTGCACTTTAAAAGAGGGGTTTGGGATATTGGCAATTTGGTGGGATGTGTAATAGGATGGTATACACTGCTAACGATGGCATCACCTTACGTTAAATCCAGCATATGATACATTTTAATGCAAAAATTTTGCCTTGGCTAACTCTAAAAAACTCACCCTACGCGATTCGTTCGAGACGCGTCCACGTGTGGCCTGAGCATACCTCAGTTGTCCCGTGGGTGCCAGTGTTTACAAGCCAGCCAGTGCGGTCGCATCCACGCATACAATCAGGACATTTCATATTTTCACAGTGTTTTTAGTGATTATACCTGCAAAATAAGTCACCATGGGCCCCAAGAAAGCATCTAGTGCCAACCCTGCAGGAAAAAGGGTGAGAATTACCATGGATATGAAGAAAGAGATTAAGGAAATGTGTGCAAAGTGGCTTGAAGTGCAAACCTTTATGGTTGAAAATCACCCTCACAAAGCTATTGCAAGCCGTGCTGGTGACTATTACAATGAAAATGTTGTGAACCACTTTAGGAATGTCATAAAAGAACGGGAGGTACAGGCCTCTATGAACAGATATGTTGTGCGACAGAGGTCCAGTGACTCTCAAGCTGGTCCTAGTGGCATTAACCCTTTCAGGGTCCAAGGCCCAAATCTGGAGTCACGCACCAGTGTCCAAGAATTTTAAAAAAAAAAATTTGTTATTTTTTCTTATGAAATCGTAGAGAATCTTTTTGTGAAGGTAATAAAACAAAAAGTACGAAATTTGGTGGAAAATTGACGAAATTATGCTCTCGCGAATTTTGATGTGTCAGCGATATTTACGAATAGGCGATTTTGCCGACTTTGACTCCCATTTTAGGCCAATTACATTATTCCAATCAACCAAATTCTTAGCTATTTCACTAGTATTACTTCTATTCTATCGATTGAGCACAAGAAATCGCCAAGTCAACTGCTTCAACTACAAAATAAAGTGATCGGAAATTGTTAATTTGGCCAATTTAACACAAAGTTCAAAATATTCCAATTTCAAAATAGGGTCCAGAATGAACAATGTAAGCATTCCTGGCACTAAATTAACATTTCCTCTGTTCATTAGTTATGTTTTGAGGCTTTACAAATAAATTCCATTTTGATTTTTTATTTACATAATGAATTTTTATTCACCAAAAAATAGAAGATTTACTGTTATGCAATACTGTAATATTTGTATAAATATCATCACCATATTTGTGAATGTATATTAGACCCACCAGCTGACGTGTATTAGATGTGTGAGGTCGTTTGTTTACTCTTGAATATCGGCAAAAATTTAACATTTCCGCTACTTTGAGCTCAGTTTCAAGCCATTTCCAATGCTAAAACCAATCAAAATCATCTCTATTTCTGTAATATGTCTTCCATTCTATCAAATGAGACCAAGAAATCGCAAATACAACTATAAAAAACATACGAAAAAACACTGCAAAGTTGCTGTTTTAATCGAAAAATCATGATTTCATTTTTTTTCTCTCATTATACACAGTGTGCTGCAGGATCTGTTTTATGTGGTGCACACATACCACATAGATGTATTCTCTCATATCTAGGCCCAAATGTACCACTCACAGTTTATCAGAGTGAGCTGAGCTCATGGCGTAGATCTACGGTTTGGACCCTGAACGTAAAGCCGTAGATCTACGGGACGGACCCTGAAAGGGTTAAAAGAAGAAGGGAAGTAATCCCAGAAAAGGACTTGATACCTCAAGTCCTAATGGAAGGGGATTCCCCCTTCTAAGCATTAACAACTTCCACACCCCTCCTCCCATCCCATCAGTCATCACCAGATCTTCAAAAAAGGTAAGTGTCAGTTTGTGTGTATTAAAATTAATGGTTTAGAAAGACACGTAAGCAAACACTATAACATATTTATTAGAAAACGTTTCGGTCCTGGAACCTTGATCATGTTTCAGTCCCAGGACTGAAACATTTTCTAATAAATATGTTAGTGTTTGCTTACGTGTCTTTCTAAACCAACTTGTCGGTATTTATTACCAAGGTTTATACCATTAAAATTAATATTTCATGTGGTAAAAATTTTTTTTTTTCAGACTTTGGGGTGTCTTACACTGATTAATTTGATTTCCATTATTTCTTATGGGGAAAATTAATTCAGCTAACGATAATTTCAGCATATGATGAGCTTTCAGGAATGGATTAATATCGTTAGCTGAGGGTCCACTGTATATATACAGTGGTCCCTCAATTATCGTCCTTAATCCATTCCTGGAAGTGGGACTGTTATCGAAATAGACGATTTTTTAATTAATTTTCCCCATAAGAAATAATGTGAATCCAATTAATTCGTTCAAGACACCCAGAAGTATCAACAACAATTTTTTTTTTTACCTAAAAGATAGATTTACATGCACAAAAGAATGAACATTCAACATGACAGTTACCTTTATTGAAGGCTGTTGTTGATGAATGGAAGACAGGGAGGAGGAGAGAGGGAAGAGAGGTTATTGTTTGGAAGGGGAATCCCCCTTCATAAGGACTCTAGGTCACTTCAGGGGTCACTTCCCTAGCATAAATATATATTTACATGCAGAAAAAAATGCCAAATAAATGTAAAGCACTAATAAAATGTATAAATGAACATTGGTAATAGGGGTAATTGATTAGTGGAACAGTCTGCCTAGTAGGGCGATCGAAGCCAAAACATTGGGTAGTTTCAAATTTAGGATGGATAAATACACGAGTGAGAGGGGTTGGATTTGAGTCGGACTTGCACCTGAGCTTATTGCTTGGGTAGCATTTGTTCTGTTAGTGGGTTGGATTTGTGAAGGACCGGCCTAGTATGGGCCAGCAGGCCTGTTGCAGTGTTCCTACTTTCTTAAGTTCTTATTTAGCATCACACTTACCAGTAGGGTGATCGAGGCTAGGACCTTGAGTAGCTTTAAGAAGAGATTGGACAAATATATGAGTTGGAGGAGCTGAGTTTGATTTGTGTCATTGGGTACGGGAGTAAATTCTTGGGTAGCTTTGGGTAGAGGTCATTAAGGACCTGCCTTGTATGGGCCAATAGACCTGCAGTGTTCTTCCATTGTTATGTTCTTAGCGGGAAGGATTGTAAAGGACCTTCCTAGTATGGGCCAGCAGGCCTACTGCAGTGTTCCTCCTTTCTTATGTTCTTATTGGAGAATTGTTTGTGTGAGGGATGGCAAGTTTATTGTTGGAGAATATGACACTAATATCAACTCTATGGCTTATTTATCTATCACAATTCAACTAATATGACATAATAAACAATAGTAATAACATAAAAACATGGAATATACTCTAGAATGAATAAAAATAAGTCATTACGTATGTCACGAGAGGTGTTGTGTTGTGTTGTTGTTGGGTATATAAGGGCCACTGAGCCGTCCATAATGGTGGTGAAGCAGCAGCTGAGGTGGCGGTGTTTTCTGTAGCCCTATATAACTCCAACAACGTTGGAGAAGTTGGTAGAATCGCTGAATCACTAAAGAAGGAACCCTCTACAACCATCATTATGACCTTCTACCACTAGTACAACTGTTACCACCATCACTACTACCTTCTACCACCATCACTACCACCATCAACCACTATCACAACTGCTTCCACTCTACCACCACCACCACCTTTGTATTTTTCTACAAACTTTTTCATAAATTATGTGTTTCTCACATTCTTTACCAAAGGGCTGGCACTAGAAGCTTTCTTTGGAGCCATTGTAGCTTATTTAGCACTTGCAAGCACTAAAATCAAGGGAATATTCTGAAATATTTTGTAGGAGCATGTGAGGGGACCGTCGCTCACTGGTAAACAATGGCACACTGGCTGGGAAGGCAGGCCCAGGCGGCTCAGAGCGTGAGTACCCGTCCCGGACGAAGGACGATTAGCGAGTTAACGGACCATTTGCGAGCCAATGTTTAGACGAAATAATGGGACTATTTCCAAAATGGACGACTTTCAGGCCGGACGATTATTGAGGGACCACTGTAATTGGGGCCATGATATTGTAATTATTTCAGGTCACTTGTTATATTGTATCATTATATAGTATATGCTACTAAACTGTTGTATCTGGATCCCTCTGCAAAAACAGTGATTGTGTGAGTGAGGTGTAAGTGTTAAATGATGATTTTGAAAGTATTTTTGTTTTGGAGATTTTCTCTTTTATGTCACCCTGCTTAGGTGGGAGATGGCCGACTTGTTGAAAAAAACAAAACAATAATATGCATACATCTACCATCTGACTTACGACCTGCTCGACTTACGACCACTCGACTTACGACCACTCGACTTATGACCACTCGACTTATGACCACTCGACTTACGATCGTGTTTTTTATGCCAAATTTCTGGGAAATAAACAACTATTTGTGTTGTTCACAGTGTTTATCCTAAACCTTACAGTATAAAATACAGTACTAACAGCATAAAAAGTAAAGTAAAACATGAAATACCAAAATAAAACAATAAAATAAAGTCATTACAAAAATGTTTTGTTGATATTCAGTAGTAAAGTTCGACTTACGACCATTTCGACTTAGGACCGGTTTCTCAGAACCGAACTCGGTCGTAAGTCGGATGGTAGGTGTACTTTCTTTAATGCACCAGCTGTCTCCCACCAAGGTAGGGTGACCCAAAAAAGAAGAAGCGCTTTCACCATTGCTCACTCCATTACTGTCTTGCCAGAGACACACCAATTTACAGTTCAAAAATGTAAATATTCCCACCCTTCTTTCAGAGTGCAGGAACTGTACTTCCCACCTCCAGGACATATGTCTGGCTAACCAGTTTCCTGTAATGCATTGTCTGCTGTTACATTTTCAGTATCTGTTCCACAAAATTATGAAGGCCTCGCGTATTCAGCAGGTTAGGTTCCAGGCTACCGCTGTACAGTGAAAATCAATGTAAAGTGAAACAGCTTTTTTTTTTTCTTTAAAATGCATATAAAAGCCTGATGACATGTTTACACTATCATATATTATGTGAGCAATAGAGCTAGACCTAAAAATTGCATATGCAGTACACACATTAATTACCTTAAAATATTTTTGTCTTTAGCTTAGAGTGAGTGGTGAATATATTTATTGAAAGAGGTCTGTCTCTCTGTTAGAGAGTTATGGAGAGAGTTATATATAGAGAGAGAGTTATGGAGAGAGTGAGTTTTGGAGAGAGAGAGTTATGGAGAGAGAGAGTTTTGGAGAGAGTGAGAGAGATAGTTATGGAGAGAGTTAGAGAGAGAGAGAGCTATGGAGAGAGAGAGAGCAAGTTATGGAGAGAGAGAGAGAGAGTTATGGAGAGAGAAAGAGAGAGTTTGTATATATATATATATATACATATATATATATATATATATATATATATATATATATATATATATATATATATATATATATATATATATATATATATATATATATATATATATATATATATAGAGAGAGAGAGAGTGAGTGAGTTAGAGAGAGAGGATGATGTCATTTGGGTTCGATAACGTGGATGGGGTAAAAACACTCATGTAGGCTGATTAGTACGTATAATTAACCCTTTGAGGGTCGACAGGCCCTCTCCGAAACTCGTTCTCAGGGTCGGCCAAATTTCAAAAAAAAAAAAAATTATTTTTTCTTATGAAAAAATAGTTTTTTTTTTTCTAAACATTATAGGATAAACAAAAAAAATTTACCATCAATACTTACGGAGATATGGATGCATGAAGTTTGCAGAAAATGAGCCGCGTATGGCAACAGCGGCGACTGCCGCTCACCCGGTAAACTTTAGTTTACTTGTATTTGAAGGTTTGTTGTTTTTTTCACTATTTTATTTTTTCACATAACTTATGTGGCCTGTGAGACCAAAGTAAGGTGCAATGTACATATATACACTCGTTGTATACAACACAATAAGCACACAAACATAATTATCAATATATTGTTTACAAAACTTGTTTACAAAAACAAACAATACAAAACATTGTTTATTATTATTGTTCTATAATATATATACCAATATACAGTCACTGAACATATTCCTATTAGTTCTGCAGCTTGTGGAACTCTGAAACATGGTGTCATACACAATGGTGTTTTATCTTTCTCCCTCATTCTATCTCTTTCAATCTGTCTCTCTCTTTCTATCTGTCTATCTATCTCTGTCTCACAGGTACACATAAATACAAGTATACATAGTATAAATTACCTAGGATAACCCAAGAAATCCAGACAAAGTGCTATACTCTGCTTGAAGATGTGAGTAAAAGTGATGACACAGTCTTGTGGCTCTCTGAGACAGAGAGCTAGACGGATAGACAGATAGACAGGGAGCTTGACAGACAGACAAATAGACAGACAGAAATGTTAGTGTACCAGTACCAGTGTACTAGTGTTCCCCCCTCCTCCTCCTCTTCTTCCTCTTCCTCCTCTTCCCCCTACTCTTCCTCATACTCTTCCTCTTCCTCCTCTTCCTCTTCCTCCTACTCTTCCTCTTCCTCCTCCTCCTCTTCCTCCTCCTCCTCTTCTTCCTCTTCCTCCTACTCTTCCTCCTCCTCCTCTTCTTCCTCTTCCTCCTCTTCCCCCTAATCTTCCTTGTACTATTCCTCTTCCTCCTCCTCTTCCTCTTATTCCTCTTCCTCCTACTCTTCCTCTTCCTTCTCCTCCTCTTCCTCCTCTTCCTCCTCCTCCTCTTCTTCCTCTTCCCCCTACTCCTTCTCCTCCTTGTCCATAGTGTAAATTACAAGGAGTCCGCAGCTGTCAAAGTGACATATTGGCTCATTACTCTTTCCCCCTCGGCCTGTCAAAACAATGGGGTCGGATGCTGCTTCCCCTCCTCCATTCTATCTAATTATCTTTCTCCCTCATTCTATCTGTCTGTCTATCTCTGTCTCACAGGTACACATAAATACAAGAATACATGGTATAAATTACCTAGGATAACCCAAGAAACCCAGACAAAGTGCTATACTCTGCTTGAAGATGTGAGTAAAAGTGATGACGCAGTCTTGTGGCTCTCTGAGACAGAGAGCTAGATGGATAGACAGGGAGCTTGACAGACAGGCAAATAGACAGACAGAAATGTTAGTATACCAGCAAAAACAAAGGGAGGGCGATGTTCATCTCATCTTTTGGCATCAGCTCTACCCTCATTTACCCTCATCAAACGTCAGCACTTATCAGATGTTATCTCCCCTTATCTTGTTACTGTCATGGGTGAACATTTATTATTACATATTATTATTACCTATTATTATTATTATGTTTTATTATTATTATTATTATTATTATTATTATTATTATTATTATTATTATTATGTATTATTATTATTATGTATTATTATTATGTATTATTGTTATCATTACGTATTCTTCTTCTTCCTCCTCCTCCTCTTCCTCCTCCTCCTCTTCTTCCTCCTCCTCCTCCTCCTCCTCCTCTTCTTCTTCTTCCTCCTCCTCCTCCTCCTCTTGCCTCCTCCTCCTCTTGCCTCCTCCTCCTCTTGCCTCCTCCTCCTCTGCCTCCTCCTCCTCTTGCCTCCTCCTCCTCTTGCCTCCTCCTCCTCTTGCCTCCTCCTCCTCTTGCCTCCTCCTCCTCTGCCTCCTCCTCCTCTGCCTCCTCCTCCTCCTCCATTCTTGGAACAAGTTTGAAGAGCTTGTAGTTCATAATCACTATCACTATCATCACCAATGCTCACATCTGAGTCTGGGATTTTGGAAAATAGGAGTTTCCTCTTTGATTCTGGTACAACTGAACGTGAACAAGATGGCCCATCACCAGAGGTGGAAGGCTGTGGGTTGTCTGGGTTTTCCTCACTATTACCCATATTATGGTCATTAGTTTCAGTCAAAACCTCACCAGAACCTTGAAACTCATCTTCACTGTCACTTCCATCTGTATTAGAACTGTCACTGGGGAACAAAAGTGTCCCAATTCGCCGAGGAGTGAGGAACTTCTTACCACAGGGCACGGTGGAAATTGTGTACTATGATGGCATTCCCACAATGCACCACTGGGTCCCAGATTTTTTTCCTACTGCGCACACCCACCACACAGACCCATTCTCTCACATCTAGGCTTATCAGCCTTTTCCTGTGAGATTTGAGGCCGCTAGAATTTATGCGTACTAGTACGACAAAAACCCCTACGCGTAAGACGTACTAGTACGACGAAAACCCTCAAAGGGTTAAACGGAAAGTATGGGAAGCGCCAACAGCCGACCTGCCTCTCTCTGCTCCCTATCTCAGACTGACCCACCAGTGCCCAGCGGGTGAACGGCATTTGAAAACATGCTATGATCAGCAGCAACGTGAATAACAGTCAGTGATTCACACAGACGGTTGGTAGTGAGTCATCTACTGGTACACTGGTTACTGGTAACTGGTTACTAGGAACTGGTACACTACTGAGAGCTCGGCGACGCTAACGTATGTTGTCCCGACATACAGCTATACAAACTAGAGACGGCAGGCGTACGGCTTGGGCTGATTCTATACAATGTCAAAGTACACAACAATTGAACATTATAACATACATAAGTAGAATATTGGAATGGAAGCTTGCGTAATTGACTATAATGAAACTTACTGTAATGAAACTGTAATGCATTATAAGGTATAATATAGCACAACTCATCGAATGAGACTCAACATTGGGATTACACAGTTGAAGTGATAAAAAAAAATTTGATCGATCGATCTGTATTCATGTGATCTACGGATTCTGAGGAAGAAATATATACAAAAAAAGAAGTGCTTAACAGAAAGGCAGATTCGGTGCACTCAAATCTAGACTGTTAACTCTCAGAATTCGGAGAGAACGTGAACACAAAAAAAAATTCTTGAATACTGATAAGTTGATACTGTAATTATTCATCTATACAGGTTATTTATATTTAACCCCAACTCTGCTAGGGTGAGATTGACATATGCAGAATGGGTGTCATCTCTGGTAGGATCAAACTCTGTTGCACTGGCTAACTCATGCTGTATTTGAGGCAAATCTGAATTGGTAGTTACAAATGATACTTGAGGATTTCTCAATACCTGTCGTGTATGTAGGGAATAACAACATTCAGGTTGATCGTCTGACTGAGTATCAGAGGTAGAGAGTACAGGATCAGGAGGATTGTCAGAGTCTGTCACATTAGTCTGGGCTGGAACATCATTATCATCTCATACTAACTTCATATGATCTAAATGCGATTCTTTATACTGACCAGTACTAATTTCTCTAACCTTATACTTATTGCCAGTGATGTGTTCAACTACTCGATAAGAACCAACAAACTTTTGATCAAGCTTTGGCATTGCAGACGTTTTATTAAAGTTAGTCAACATAACTCTCGAACCTATTTTGATTTTGGACGGCTTTGCTCGAGTGTTAGCGACTCTTGTAAATTCTGCTGTTGATTTATGAAGTGTTTCACGGATTCTTCTAAAAACACTTTGAGCTAAGCTGGTACGAGTTGCTATGAAATCATCAGAGTTGTAATTTGGTTTCGGATTAGAATATAGCAACTCATAAGGCAAATGTTTATCTACACCGTACAATGCATAATGTGGAGTGTCACCCATAGAAACATTGTAAGCAGAATTTGTAGCACACTGCACATCAGGTATAACTTCATCCCAAGTTTCACTGTTGGGATTGATAGTGGCTCTCAAGACATCAAGTACTTTCGTATTGGTTTGTTCCGCTAACCCATTGCTGGCAGGATGATGAGGAACAATGGTGGATTTAGAGATCTTGTACAAGGTACACAAATTTTCAAGAATCTCATTACAGAATTCACCTCCATTATCTGTTACTAAGGACTTAGGGGTAGTATGCCTGCAGATAATGCCTTCTTTAAACGCTTTAGCTACTGTCTCGGCAGTCTTATCTGCAATAGGAACTAACTCACAATATCTGGTAAAATAGTCTACCATAACACATAGATGTTTGTTGCCCTGGAGGGAACATTGGAAATTAGTTAACAGATCTAGCGCAACTCTTTCCCACGGTTCGCTAGTAGTTGGATACACTTGGATTGGATTAGGACCATTAGCATTACCTTTATGTTGCATGCAGACACTACATTTCTTAACATACTCAGAAATATCAGTTGCCATACGATGCCAAAAGTATTTCCATCTGGCTTGTTTTACTGAACGATCCATACTAGGGTGCGCAACACCTGGTACATCATGAACTAGCTGTAAGGCTACATTCACTAGTGACTGTGGAATTACTAACTGGTATACTCTTCTGCTAGGAGTACCCAACTCGGCTGTTCGATACAGTAATTCTTGGTTTATGACAAAGTCACTAATGGGTGCTGGTGGCTTCACAGTCAGAATAAGATCTTCCTGGAGCAGGAATCAAATCACACCAGACCACATGGGATCTGCTTGTTGAGCATTCTTTACATCTTCGGCAGTAAATGGAGGGTCAGCGGTTACTATACTAACATGTCGCAATAAGGCATCTGCGACTACATTTGACTTGCCAGGTAAGTGTTCAAAGGTGGGATTGAACTCTTGGATAGTCAAGGTCCATCTGGCTAACCTTCCAGTAGGTTGTTCTGGAATAAAAGTATCAGTGGGGCATGGTCTGTCAAGACATGAACAGAGTATTGATAAATAATGTCTCGGAAGTGCTTTAAAGACCATACTATTGCTAAAGCTTCTTGCTCAGTTACTGTATAATTACGTTCAGCCTTCGTAAGGACTCGGCTAGCAAATGCAGCTGCATTGTACTTGCCATCAGTCTTCTGAGCTAGTACAGCACCTATGCCAATATAACTAGCATCAGTTGTCCGATAGAAGGGCTTAGAAAAATCTGGAAATTTCAAAATTGGAGCAGATGTTAGCTTTTCTTTTAGAGTTTGGAATGCTCTTTCTTGACTGAATGTCCAAACGAAAGGAGCATCTTTCTTAAGCAACTCAGTTAGAGGAGCAGCTATGGAAGAAAAATTGGCAATGAAAGATCTATAAAAATCTGCTAAGCCCACAAAGGATCTTACGGCATCAGCAGTTTTGGGAGTTGGAAAATTTAGTACTGCAGTTACTTTACTTTGGTCGGTCATAACCCCTCTAGGAGTGACTACGTGACCCAGAAACTTAATTTCTGATCTGAAAAATTGACATTTAGACAGTTTGATCTTTAAATTGGCTTCTTCAAGTTTACCAGGTACTACATCAAGTCTTTTCAAGTGTGTATCCACGTCTTTAGACTTGACGATTACGTCATCTAAGTACACCATAAGTGCATTACCTATGAGACCTCTAAAGATATTAGTCATGAGCCTTGAGAAAGTGATAGGGGAGGATCGTAATCCAAATGCCATACGGAGGAAGTGATAATGACCTGTAGGAGTGAAGAATGCAGTTAGCTCTTGGCTCTCCTCGTGAAGAGGGACTTGCCAAAACCCTTGTAACAAGTCCAGGGTTGAAAAGACTTTATCTCCGATGTTACGTAAAAGATCACCCAGTACAGGAAGTGGGAAGCGATCTGGAATAGTTTTCGCATTTAACTTCCTAAAGTCAATCACTGGGCGCCAAGTACCATCCTTCTTAGGCACTAGGATCAAGGGCGCATTCCAAGGTGAATTGCTAGGTGCAATAACTCCATCATCAAGCATTTGATTGATCAATTCTTCTGTGACAGCAACTTGTGAATGAGGCATTCTGTACGCAGGTATATAGATAGGTCTAGTACCAGGTTCAAGTGGAATACGATGGGACAATAAGTTCGTTATACCCATCTTCTCGCCTGGTAAGGCAATGGCTTTACGACGTTTGTTCAACAGAGTTAACAAACGCTTGACCTTGTCTGGGAAGTCAGTGGGAGCTAAGTCTTTCTCCTCAACTGGTGGAACAGATTGATCCAGCGAAGTGGATGAGGTCTCCCTGGTAGAAATAGCACCGACCCACTGGTCAGGTGACAACTCATCCTCTACCTGAACAGGGTAAGGATAGTGAACAAGGTCAACAAGATTGGTATTTGCTGAGACGAACACTGTGACCAGAAGTGTTAGCTAGGAAGAAATGGATCTTACTATCTCTTACAACATGTAAGGATGGTTCAACAAATAGACCTTTTACTTTGCAAGAATCACTGTCAACTAGGACGTTATCACTATCTGGAACACTAGGAGCAACAACAGACACTCTAGTGAGGGCACTAACTGCAACAGAAACGTCTTTCTGCAGACGGCATGTGACATCAACAAGAGATGGCATTACTAGTTGCAAGTAATCATTTTCCGACAAGGCGTCCCCTGTGAAGAAACTACTACTTGAACTAGCAGACATTGCAGAGATAGGCTCAGCACTCAAGGTAGTCAGAGCATCCTCAGACACTTGAGGTAACTGGACACTATCATGCAAGCCTGAAGTTGCAGGAACACAGACAGCAGTGACAGGATCACCAGTGCCTGACTGCTTGGGTACGCTACTGGAAAATGCACTGGCCTGTAAGGACTTAATCCGAATGTCATACTCTGCGGCAGTATGGCAGATCTCGGATCCAAGCTGGTAACCCCAAAATGGTACAATCAAGTCATCAATTTGGGCATGCCGTCGATAAGGGTCGAGCACAATGCGTAAGTCTCGCATGGAAGCAAATCCCAGTAGAAGGTCACCAGGGAAAGTAATCTGGTCGACAACAAGGAAGGAAGCAGTAAAGTCTCTACCTTGGATAGAAAAGGTGAGGGAAGTCCGACCTTGGACACGCAGGTGAGAACCAGCTACTCCACTAAGGGAGGACACATGAGTCGGTTCTACGAGAAGGACATGTCATAACTGCTTATCCCTAAACAAACTAGGCCTGATAATATTGACTTGCGCACTAGAGTCCATGAACAAATGAATGGGCGCATTATGAACAGATGCTTGCACTATAGGGCCTATGGTTGCATTGGAAGTTATGTGCAAACAAAAAGGTGGATTGTCATCAGAAAAGATTTGTTCCACTTCATCCCCAAAATCATCTACATCAGAGACGTGTGAAGCAACGTCATCAGCAGGATTGTCATTCTCGAGACTGCTTAAGGCTTCAAAGGAATTGGGAACGGGGATGGTGTACTCATTATCACCTACTGTCACCATGGGACGGTTTGACTGGGGTGCTCGGATTCCCCCGAATTGGAAGAATGAGCCTGGTTCTGGTTAATCTGAGAACCATGACGTCTGTTTCCTCTCCTGGTTCTGCAGTTGGAACGGCCACGGAAAGATCTAGAGTACTGAAGGTTGTAGAGAGCATTACGCTCAGATGTGTCATGTCCATGTATTCTGTGATAAGTACAGTACGGAAGATCTGACTGGTACTCATCATCAGTACGACGCCTCTTAGGGTGACTATCTGGACAATTAATTGCAATATGGCCACGGAAACCACAGTTGTAACAAGTCCGCTGACTATGGTTACTGAATGTACTATGAATACTACGAGGTTTATAAAGACTCTGTACACTGGTCCTTGGTGGTGATCTCTGCGATGGTTGACGACCACGATTTGTCATTGTGGCACAAACAAGAGGTGGTGCAGACTGAGGCATAGATGTGAAATTACTTTTGATACATGGGAAAGTACCCTGGGGGCACAAGGAACGTACATGATTTAGGGCTGTAAGTGGTTCCATCGTCACAGTTGGAGGATTAGCCTCATAAGCACACACGGAAGCAGGCGGCATTAGTTTTTTGATTGCTCCAAAAGCTGCTATTTTAGCAAACGATGGTGTGGATGGTTTATCCTCATCAGGGACAAAAGCTGAGGACTGGACAGCATTGATAAATGATGATAAAAGTTTGTCTAATCTAACAGCAAATGCACTCAATGATTCATTAGTCATGGGTGTAGCATTCACTAGTTCCCTAAGAATGACATATGGATCAGCTGTTTTTACTGGTACGAGGAAAGAACGAATCAGGTCCTCATTGTGACCACTTAGTAAGATTCCTGAAGTCTCGCATTTCAAGGAGATCAACAACGTGAATGGCAGCAGGGGACCGATGAAGAGCTTCTTTCGCAAGTCTGATAAGACTTTCCTCTGAAGGAGGACCGTCAACTAGAGCATTAACACGAGAACGAATGGCAGTAAACCATGCTTCAAGACTATGTACATGGCCATTGAATAAAGGTAATGCATCAAGGGAATCACGAGTAAAACTATAGTGTCTCAGTGTCTGGGTCGGTCTGTCAGTCGCTAAGGAACTATGAGGACTGATGACAGGAGCAGCAGTAGCCTGAGAGTTCTGAGTGTCGCCATTCACTAAAGTATCACTTGAAGGTATGTGAGACATAATGACAAAGAAGTTGCACAAGAAAAAATAAGGCAAAAATAATGAACAATAAAAATGATACAAAATGCTAAAATTGAAATAAAAGAGATGCAACTAATTCTGCAGAAGTAATAAAAAAAATATCTAAGATACACTGCAAGAGGAAGGACAATTCAACTGGGCAAGATAAAGGAACACATTGAAATTTACAAGCAAAAATATTACTGGAGACTGAATTAAATGCAAAATGAGCTGTCTGTACTCTTGCAAAAAAAAAAAAAGAAATTAACTAATAAAACTGTAAATCAGTGTAAAAAGTATAAAATAAAATCACTAAATTGTATGCAAAGAGAGATAACTGGGAAATTTAAATATTTTCTAAGAGTGCATAAACAAAATTAAAATATAATGCAAAGACAACATGAGGAAAAATAATAAAATGAAAAACAGGAGACTCAAACAATAATGAACTGAGAATAATAATGCATAAAAATATCAATAAAAGAAAATAATTCACTGCAGAACAAGTACAACAAAATAAGATGCAGAAATAATCACTGCAGCAATAAAATTACACTGGGAAAATGTAGGTTAACCCTTTCAGGGTCCGTCCCGTAGATCTACGGCTTTACGTTCAGGGTCCAAACCGTAGATCTACGCCATGAGCTCAGCTCACTCTGATAAACTGTAAGTGGTACATTTGGGCCTAGATATGAGAGAATACATCTATGTGGTATGTGTGCACCACATAAAACAGATCCTGCAGCACACTGTGTATAATGAGAGAAAAAAACTTACATCATGATTTTTCGATTAAAACAGCAACTTTGCAGTGTTTTTTCGTATGTTTTTTTATAGTTGTATTTGCGATTTCTTGGTCTCATTTGATAGAATGGAAGACATATTACAGAAATAGAGATGATTTTGATTGGTTTTAGCACCGGAAATGGCTTGAAACTGAGCTCAAAGTAGCGGAAATGTTAAATTTTTGCCGATATTCAAGAGTAAACAAACGACCTCACACGTCTAATACACGTCAGCTGGTGGGTCTAATATACATTCACAAATATGGTGATGATATTTATACAATTATTACAGTATTGCATAACAGTAAATCTTCTATTTTTTGGTGTGAATAAAAATTCATTATGTGAATAAAAAATAAAAATGGAATTTATTTGTAAAGCCTCAAAACATAACTGATGAACAGAGGAAACGTTAGTTTAGTGCCAGGAATGCCTACATTGTTTATTCTGGACCCTATTTTGAAATTGGAATATTTTGAACTTTGTGTTAAATTGGCCAAATTAACAATTTCCGATCACTTTATTTTGTAGTTGAAACAGTTGACTTGGCGATTTCTTGTGCTCAATCGATAGAATAGAAGTAATACTAGTGAAATAGCTAAGAATTTGGTTGATTGGAATAATGTAATTGGCCTAAAATGGGAGTCAAAGTCGGCAAAATCGCCGATTCGTAAATGTCGCTGACACATCAAAATTCGCGAGAGCATAATTTCGTCAATTTTCCACCAAATTTCGTACTTTTTGTTTTATTACTTTCACAAAAAGATTCTCTATGATTTCGTAAAAAAAAATAAAAAAATTTTTTTTTGAAAATTCTTGGACACTGGTGCGTGACTCCAGATTTGGGCCTTGGACCCTGAAAGGGTTAAATAATAAAAATAAAAATATGAAGAAAGAATGATTGAACACTTTAACTCTTAATTGTAAATTAGACAAAACAATTTACTCAGAGTAAAGAAAACACTTTACTTTAAAAAAAGAAATTGAAATTACACCAAGAGTGAATTTGTTCAAAGAAATAAGAAAAATATGAATAAAAATAAAACAAGAAACAAAACTGGAAGTATAACACTTACAAGTGGTGGGGCACACAACAAGGATTGTACACTTATTTATCAATTATGTTCTTACAACAATATCTTGCTGTGACTGATTCGACAAAAATTTCTGGCAAAAATAATGGTACACAAATCTGCGAAGAAATCAAGGGAATGAGACACTGCTGGGCATATGAAAAAAAAACAAGGTACACATAGAAATAAATGTATAATTTAGTATACTGGGGTGAATAGCACTGCATGAACTATAATAATAATGACAAATACTGGAGAATACAATGCTGAAAGAACACAAGATAAAAAAAGAAACACGAAAGATGAGTGATAACTCTGAAAAATAATGTAAAAATAATGAGTCAAAGAAACACTGAGTCTACACTGAAAACACAAGACTTAGAGTACACAAGAAATTCACTGTAAATGTCTCACACACGCAAATGTCTTTAAATGCAAGGAAAATGTCTTTAAACAGAAAATTATCACTGAAGTCTGGAGTGGTAGACGGTGGTGACGAGTGATGAGGGGAAGACGGTCCTGTGGGCGGGTGGTGATTCCTCACACTGTTGTGAAGAAATGCGCTTTCTAGGTGAACTCGCATAACTGGCTTTATCATTGGTGCTCAGCTACATTCTCTTGACCAATTATGTGAGCCAAAACAGTACTAGGACCCGGTACAAGGGTGGAAAAAGCCACAGGAAGATGAGGTGGGGAGTGGGTGGCGGGTGGGTGGAGCGTCAACTCGCTGGCGCTCACTGCCGCACAGTCTCACCACTCACGAAGGTGGCTTAATTAACCCCTTCAGGGTCCAAGGCCCAAATCTGAAGTGGTGCCCCAGTGTCCAAGAATTTTCAAAAAAAAAAAAATTGTTATTTTTTCTTATGAAATGGTAGAGAATCTTTTTGTGAAGATAATAAAACAAAAAGTACGAAATTTGATGTAAAATTGACGAAATTATGCTCTCGCGAATTTTGATGTGTCAGTGATATTTACAAATCGGCGATTTTGCCGACTTTGACTCCCATTTTAGGCCAATTACATTATTCGAGTCAATTCTTAGCTATTTCACTAGTATTACAGTGGACCCCGCATAGCGACTTTAATCCGTGCAAGAGGGCTCATTGTTATGCGAAATGATCGGTATGCGAATGAATTTTCCCCATAAGAAATAATGGAAATCAAATTAATCTGTGCAAGACACCCAAAAGTATGAAAAAAAAAATTTTTACCACATGAAATGTTAATTTTAATACACACAAACTGAAAAAGGCATGCACAATTACATGACACTTACTTTTATTGAAGATCTGGTGATGATTGATGGGATGGGAGGAGGGGAGAGAGAGTGTTAGTGTTTAGAAGGGGAATCCCCTTCCATTAAGACTTGAGGTGTCGAGTCCTTTTCTGGGGTTACTTCCCTTCTTCTTTTAATGCCACTAGGACCAGCTTCAGAGTCACTGGACTTCTTTCACACAACATATCTGTCCATAGTGGCCTGTACCTCTCGTTCCTTTATGACTTCCCTAAAGTGTTTCACAACATTGTCAGTGTACAGGTTGCCAACACGGCTTGCAATAGCTGTGTGAGGGTGATTTTCATCCATGAAAGTTTGCACTTCAAGCCACTTTGCACAGATTTCCTTAATCTTTGTAGTAGGCAACTTCTTCAATTTCTCTCTCCCCTCCTCTGAACCAGTTTCCTCAGGTCTGGCCTCTTGCTGTTGAAGTTGATCTATCAGCTCATCAGTGGTTAGTTCCTCATTGTCCTCCTCCACCAACTCTTCCACATCATCCCCACTAACCTCCAACCCTAAGGACTTTCCCAATGCCACAATGGATTCCTCAACTGGCATAATCCTCTCAGGGTTAGCCTCGGACCCTTCAAAATCCCTTTTGTCTACACATTCTGGCCACAGTTTCTTCCAAGCAGAGTTCAAGGTTTTCTTAGTCACTCCCTCCCAAGCCTTACCTATAAGGTTTACACAATTGAGGATATTAAAGTGCTCTCTCCAAAACTCTCTTAGAGTCAGTTGAGTTTCTGAGGTCACTACAAAGCACCTTTCAAACAGAGCTTTTGTGTACAGTTTTTTGAAGTTTGCAATAACCTGCTGGTCCATGGGCTGCAGGAGAGGAGTGGTATTAGGAGGCAAAAACTTCACCTTAATGAATTTCATGTCGCCATAAAGTCGCTCTGCCACGTCTGTAGGATGACCAGGGGCATTGTCTAACACCAGGAGGCACTTAAGTTCTAATTTCTTTTCAGTTAGGTAATCTTTCACATTGGGGGCAAATGCATGGTGTAACCAGTCATAGAAAAAGTCCCTAGTGACCCATGCCTTACTGTTTGCCCTCCACAGCACACACAAATTCTCCTTGAGGACATTCTTTTGCCTGAACGGTCTGGGAGTTTCAGAGTGATACACTAATAAAGGCTTCACTTTGCAATCACCAGTAGCATTGGAACACATCAACAAAGTAAGCCTGTCTTTCATAGGCTTATGTCCTGGGAGCGCCTTTTCCTCCTCAGTAATGTAGGTCCTGCTTGGCATTTTTTTCCAAAACAGGCCTGTTTCATCACAATTAAACACTTGTTCAGGTTTCAGTCCTTCACTGTCTATGTACTCCTTGAATTCCTGCACATATTTTTCAGCTGCTTTGTGGTCCGAACTGGCAGCCTCACCATGCCTTATCACACTATGTATGCCACTACGCTTCTTAAATCTCTCAAACCAACCTTTGCTGGCCTTAAATTCACTCACATCATCACTAGTTGCAGGCATTTTTTTAATTAAATCCTCATGCAACTTCCTAGCCTTTTTGCTTATGATCGCTTGAGAAACGCTATCTCCTGCTAGCTGTTTTTCATTTATCCACACCAATAAGAGTCTCTCAACATCTTCCATCACTTGCGATCTCTGTTTCGAAAACACAGATAAACCTTTGGCAAGAACAGCTTCCTTGATTGCCTTTCTGTTGCCCACAATAGTAGCGATGGTTGATTTGGGTTTCTTGTACAACCTGGCCAGGTCGGCGACACGCACTCCACTTTCATACTTATCAATGATCTCTTTCTTCATCTCTATTGTAATTCTCACCCTTATTTATTTATTTATTTATTTATTTATTTAAAAATTTGTGCACACATACAGAGGTACAAAAAATACAGAAAAGAGCAGTATGCCAAAGCCACTTATACTATGCATAGCATTACGGGCTGGCTTAAAATTAACTTAAGATGAACTAAGCAATGATGACATCGGTGATAAAACTTTAATGTAAACAGATTACTATAAAGCACAAGTGAGTATTACAAAGACAGGTCATATGGTTGTATGCATTGTTGTACATTCAGTAGAATGGAGTATTCTGTTAGGTAGTGTATTTAAAAAATAATAAAGTTAGATTGGGTTTTAGGTTTAACATTTATGTGATATAATTGTGAGAAACATTTAAGATATGCAATTTATAAGGTTCAGTTATTCAGTATTTATTTGGTTTTGGGTGAGTAAGTGATCTTTGAGAAGAGACTTGAATTTATAAACAGGTAGTGTTTCTTTTATATTTACAGGTAATGAGTTCCAGATTTTAGGGCCTTTTATGTGCATTGAGTTTTTGCAAAGTGTGAGATGGACACGAGGAACATCAAAGAGTGATCTGTGCCTTGTGTTATGGTCATGCGTTCTGTTGAGGTTGGCAAGGAGATGTTTGAGGGGAGGGTTAATATCAGAGTTAAGTGTTCTATGTATGTAATAGGTGCAGTAATAAGTATGAATGTTTTGTATGGTGAATAGGTTTAGTGTATTGAATATTGGTGGAGTGTGCTGCCTATAGTGAGAATTTGTTATCATTCTAACTGCAGCCTTTTGTTGGGTAATTAGTGGTCTGAGATGGTTACTTGTTGTTGAGCCCCATGCACAAATTCCATAGGTGAGATAGGGGTAAATAAGAGAGTGATATAGGGCCAGGAGGGCTGACTGTGGAGCATAGTACCGTATCTTCGATAGTATGCCTACAGTCTTGGAAATTTTCTTAGAAATTTGTTGTATATGTGTATGAAATTTGAGTCTATTATCAAGGTGGATTCCTAAGAATTTTCCCTCTGTTAGCTTTGTGATAGGTGATCCGTTTATCATTATGTTAAGAGGGACGTCTGTAGCTCTGTTACCAAACTGAATGAAGTAGGTTTTGTCAATGTTTAGTGTAAGTTTGTTAGTCCTCATCCAGGTAGATATTTTCTGTAATTCTGTATTTACAGTATTGGCTAGCGTGACTGGGCTCGGGTGGGAGAAGACGTATGTAGTGTCATCTGCAAATAGTGTGGGTTTGAGTAATTGCGAAGCATTTGGTAGGTCATTTATGTATAGGAGAAAGAGAAGAGGGCCAAGGACACTTCCCTGTGGGACACCAACTGTAATTGGTTGTGCAGAAGAGTTTGCCCCATTTGCATACACATATTGGCTTCTGTTGCTGAGGTATGACTTGAGGTAGTTGAGGGAGTGCCCTCTTATACCATAGTGTGACAATTTTACGTGGAGCAAGTCATGGTTAACTGTATCAAAAGCTTTACGTAAGTCAATGAAGATCCCCAGTGGGACTTCTTTTTTCTCTATTGCAGTGTATATATGTTCTAGCATGTGTATAATAGCATCATTAGTATTTTTATTTGGCCTGAATCCAAATTGGCAGGGGTTGAGTATGTTTTGGGAGATAAGGTAGGAGTAGATTCGTTTATGAATTAATTTTTCGAAGATTTTTGAGAGAGGGTGTAAGTTGGATATTGGCCTATAGTTATTCAACTCTGTTTGGTCTCCTCCTTTGTGGATCGGGGTGACCCTTGCTATTTTGAGTACTGTGGGGAAGGTGGAGGATTCAATGGATTTGTTAAAGAGTGTTGCAATGATTGGTGATAGCACTTGTGACACTTTTTTGTATATAAAGGGTGGTAAGGTATTTAAATCTCCTGCCTTGTTTTTTAGCGTGTTGATAATAAGGGAGACTTCGTATGGGTTAGTCGGAGCTAGGAACAGTGTGTTCGGGTAGTTGCCAGTGAGGTAGTCATTTGGTGGGGTATCTGAGCTTGGGATTTTATTGGCAAGGTTTTGTCCTATAGTGGAGAAGAAGTCATTGAGTCTGTTTGCTGTTTCTGTTGGTGGGAGTTGGGGTTCATCTGATTTTGCTAATTTTATTTCGCTATTTCGTGATATCTTTTTTGTTCCTAGAATTTCTGATAGGGTTTTCCAGGTCTTTTTTATATCACCTCGTAAGTTGGATAATCTGTTCTCATAATACAATTTTTTTGCCCTTCTTATCAGGCTGGTTAGGATTGACGAGTAACGTTTTGTTTGGTCTCTGGTTATGTGACCCATTCTGTACTGTTTTTCATATTGGTGTTTTGTATTTATGGATTTGAGAATGCTGGGTGTTAACCAGGGACTGTTCAGTCTCTTAGCTGTCATCTGTTTAGTTTTTTTAGGGCAGTGCTTGTTATAGAGGTATTGGGTCTTTTTTAGAAAATTATTAATACATTCGTCAATATCTGTATAGATTTCTAGCTCAGTGTGCCAGTCAATGTTTGCTACTGCTGTTGTGAAGTTATTAATGGCTGCCTCATTGTGAAGTCTGAAGGTGACTTTAGTAGTGTCTTGGGGTAATTTACCAAGAGTTGTTATGAGAAAAGTAGGGTAGTGGTCTGTGGTATTATCTGTAATTATGCCTGATTTTAAAGGGGATATGGTGTTGGTCCAGATGTGGTCAAGTAGGGAAACACTAGTCTCTGTAACTCTTGTAGGTTTTGTTACTGTTGGTAGCAACATACAGTTACTCATTGTGTTTCTGAATTCAGTAACGTGTGGGTCCTGGTCTTGCAGGAGATTTATATTGAAGTCACCTGAGAGTAGTAAGTGATCTTTGTTCATGCGTGCATCAGTTATCATACTTCCTAGGTTTTGACTAAATTGGCTAATGTTTGACTGTGGAACTCTGTAAATGTTTATCAATGTGAGAGGTTTTTGTAGGTATTTGGATTTGAATTTGGCTATTATATATTCCCCATGTTCATCCCTTGTGCAAGTATTAGTGATACATTCTAGTTGGTCTGAGTAGTATATGGCTGTGCCACCCCCTTGTTGGTCTGGCCTACAGTTGTGTATGGCTGTGTAACCAGGAATGGCATAGACATCTGTACTATCAGGCTTTAGCCAGGTTTCAGTTAGTGTAATGATGGACATATTGGCATGTAAGGAATTTAGTAATGCTATGAGGTCATCGTAATGCTTGCTTAAAGATCTGATATTGTAGTTAAAGATAGTTATGTTGTTGTTGGCACTGAGAAGTGCCTTTGATTGTTCTGCAGTGTAGTAATTACAGTAACTGTTTGAATCATTTAAGTCGTTAAATAAGAGGTTGGTATCAGGATCAATGCTTGTAATCATAAGATTTGTAGTGAATCTATAGTTAGAATTAAGTATAAAACAAAGTAAATAGTCTTAAGCTAAAAAATAGCACCTGAATTATTTAACAAATGTAAAATAATGAGCTAAGGTAGTTTTGGAATATAATGGCAAAGTTGTGAACTTATTCTACTTTAGCACCTGAGAATAGCACCTTGATTATTTTAACAATTGTGAATGTATAAACTAGGGTAGTTATATAAAGCTAAAATAAAGGAGAAAGTATATGAGGGACTAAAATTAAGTAATGGTAAACAAAGTTAAATGGACAGGTGGTCACTATGAAATAATATTGGTTTAGGAGTAAGATCTGATTTGTAATATTAAATAAATTGAGCAGTTTATTGCACAATAAAAGTAAAAAAAATGAGGTAGTTGGTACTAGCTAGCAAAAGATAGTTTTGGTACTTGCAAAAAAGTAATTGGAATATACACGAAGAGCGGTGAGCGGGTTTTTGAGCGGTATGCGAGGCAAAATTTTTGCGATAAAAGCGAGATGTATGCGGATTGTACGTTATGTGATGGCGACGGTATGCGGGGGTCCACTGTACTTCTATTCTATCGATTGAGCACAAGAAATCGCCAAGTCAACTGTTTCAACTACAAATTAAAGTGATCGGAAATTGTTAATTTGGCCAATTTAACACAAAGTTCAAAATATTCCAATTTCAAAATAGGGTCCAGAATAAACAATGTAGGTATTCCTGGAACTAAACTAACATTTCCTCTGTTCATTAGTTACATTTTGAGGCTTTACAAATAAATTCCATTTTGATTTTTTATTCACATAATGAATTTTTATTCACACCAAAAAATAGAAGATTTACTGTTATGCAATACTGTAATAATTGTATAAATATCATCACCATATTTGTGAATGCATATTAGACCCACCAGCTGGCGTGTATTAGACATGTGAGGTCGTTTGTTTACTCTTGAATATTGGCAAAAATTTAACATTTCTGCTACTTTGAGCTCAGTTTCAAGCCATTTCCAGTGCGAAAACCAATCAAAATCATCTCTATTTCTGTAATATGTCTTCCATTCTATCAAATGAGACCAAGAAATCGCAAATACAACTATAAAAAACATAGGAAAAAACACTGCAAAGTTGCTGTTTTAATCGAAAAATCATGATTTCAGTTTTTTTTCTCTCATTATACACAGCGTGCTGCAAGATCTGTTTTATGTGGTGCACACATACCACATAGATGTATTCTCTCATATCTAGGCCCAAATGTACCACTCACAGTTTATCAGAGTGAGCTGAGCTCGTGACGTAGATCTACAGTTTGGACCCTGAACGTAAAGCTGTAGATCTACGGGATGGACCCTCAAAGGGTTAACTAAGCCACAATATGCCACAGGGATGGTGAAGACCACTCTTACCAGCATCCAAGCACAAGCGATATATGAGACAATACTTCAGAACTTGCGTGGCTTACTTCCCTCTCAGCTGGGTTAGGAAGCTGGGTTGGCTGACTGGCTTAACCCACGAGAATAGCTGACTGGAAGACGTGTAATGATGCACACAGCATGAAGGAGCAGGTGGATGACAGGAGACAGGCTGGATGGTAGGCTGAGGCAGGCTGACTAGCGTTCACTTCCACAGTCTGGCTTACTGACTGGCTTAATTGCAAAATCCGGGTAACCCCTCGGAGATTGAAGCAATTAGCACACAAACTAAGCCAGGAAGCTTGAAAAGCGGCTGCAACAGGCTTGCAGGCTCGAGTACACAGGGTGGAGGTGAGTGAGGGTAACTGCTAGCTGGAGGTGGCAGACGGTTCTCCTCTGACCTGCCGGCACCCCACAAACAATCTTCTAACATCTGAAATACCCGTATCCATGCCCACACCGCTGTCACCAATTTGTCATGTGGGTTCGATAACATGGATGGGGTAAAAACACTCACGTAGGCTGGTTAGTACGTATAATTAAACGGAAAGTATGGGAAGCGCCAACAGCCGACCTGCCTGTCTCTGCTCCCTATCTCAGACTGACCCACCAGTGCCCAGCGGGTGAACAGCATTTGAAAACATGCTATGGTCAGCAGCAACGTGAATAACAGCCAGTGATTCTCACAGACGGTTGGTAGTGAGTCATCTACTGGTACACTGGTTACTAGGAACTGGTACACTACTGAGAATGACTTGAGTTTGGAGCACATTCGTACAGCATTATGATGTCAACAAAATAAAGTCAGTTGATCAAATGAAAATGCTGACTCACAGATGGCTCCAACTTCATCCTGTTCCCTACTTGTATGTCTCATAACAATAAAAATGCTTTCAAATGAGCTGATGTAGGTAACAACTCTTAGCTTGTCAATAAAGTTAGGAATCTTTAACCTGTAAATAGCTTGTCAATAAAGCTAGGGATCCTTAACCGTTAAACCCTGTGTAAAAAAAAAGAGTGAGTGAGTGAGTTAGGTCTGCCAGCCGGCCAGCTGAACTCATTTTACATGCTACAGAATCACTTCTCTTTACTTAGGGCATAGGTGACAGGATATTCTGGTAGGATAACACTACCAGTGGTATCAAAATTGAAAGGATGTTACACAAATGCTGCACATGGGTTATATAAATTCTAAGTTCTTGATATTTCCTCGACTACATGTGGCCACATCCATCTCAGAGCCACTAAACTCGGAGTCAGCATCACTTTCCTCCTAAAAGGGAAGTGTTAATATGACATGGCATTAGTGAATCCTGGGGGTTTGCCACGCCTTTTGCACAAGCTGGCACTAAGCTGAACTGGTGCTCCCACAAGGTACTAAGTGGTGGCAGATTTTTTTTAATACTGTACACACTAAGTGTTAAGACCCCTATGAGGCCTCTAGTGCCAAATTTGAAGGCAGGAAAAATAAAATGTTGATCTACATTTGAAAGGCTACCAGTAAGAACATAAATCTGTGTTTGGACAGATAAAGGGTTAAACTGTCTTTTAAAATAATCGGCAGTCCATTTATGATATAAAAAAGTAATGTTAATTATTTCTGGAAACACATCTAGAAGAGATGGAGGGAGAAGAGGTTAGAAAGAACTTCGAGTCATAGGGTCTTGAATATCTAACTGGTTTGTGTGAGCATCTCTGATTGTTGAGAATGTAGATGAGTAATTTTTTTGACTTGTTGTTGGAGTGTGAACAAGATAACATAAAGAGGTTCAGATAAACCAGTTAGCCAGACTTGGGCCCTGGAAATGGGAATGATGGTGCCTCACTTGATGGGGATTGAGAAGTTGCAATTCAGTGAGTCACCTGAACTGTTATGTCAACTCAAAATTCATTTAACCCTTAAACTGTCCACACGTACATATATGTTGACGTGCAGCAGGCTCTGAACGTAGATCTGTTTTTTTTTTTACATGCTTTCAAATGGGGAAAATCAAGGTTGGAGTGCTACGCACGTGAACATAGATCTACGTTTGGACAGTTTAACCTTTTGACTGTTTTGGTTGTATATATATGTCTTACAAGCCAGTATTTCGGACGTATTAATACGCATAAATTCTAGCGGCTTCAAATCAAGCAGGAGAAAGCTGGTAGGCCCACATGTGAGAGAATGGGTCTGTGTGGTCAGTGTGCACCACATAAAAAAAATCCTGCAGCACGCAGTGCATAATGAGAAAAAAAAACTGACCGTTTTTTTGGATTGAAACGCCGAGTTTGAGGTGTATTTTCGTAGAGTATTTATCGTTGTATTCTCATTTTCATGGTCTCAAGTGATAAAATGTAAAACATATTACAGAAATAGAGATGATTTTGATTAGTTTCACGATTAAAACGACCTTGAAATTGAGCTCTAAGTAGCAGAAATGTTCGATTTTTACCAATGTTCAGGAGTAAGCAAATCACCCCACACGTCCAATACACGTCAACTGGGGAGTCTAATATTCTTTCACTAGTGCACCGATATCATTTATACCATTTTTACAATAATGCAGTAGTCTGCATAACAGTAAATTTTGTATTATTTGTATGAATAAAAAATCAAAATAGAAAGCAATAGTAATATAAGAGGGGCCTAGAGATGTGACTAATGAACAGAGGATATGCTATTTTAGTGCCAAGAATGTCTACATTGTTTATTCTGGACCCTATTTTGAAATTGGCATCTTTTTTAATTTGTGTGAAATTGGCCAATTTGCCAGTTTTTGACCATTTAATTGGGTAGTTCAAATCGGTAAATGAGCGGTTTCTTGTACTGAACTGATAGAAAAAATATAGTTCTAAAGAAATAGCTATGTGTTTGGTCAACTGGAACAATGGGATTGGCAAAAAAACAGGGCTCAAAGTCGGCGAAATCGCTGATGCGTATATGTCGTCAAGACTGCTAACTTTGCAGGAGTGTACTTCTGTGAGTTTTCGACCAAATTTCATACTTTTGGTGTCATTACCATCGAGAAAAGATTCTCTATTATTTCATAAGAAAAAATAATTTTTTTTTTTTCCAAAAATTTTGCGACATAGAATGACAGTTTCAGAAAGGGGCTTGTGACAGTCAAAGGGTTAAGGATTAACTGCAAGACAGCAGTTCAGTGAATTGTGGTGAATGGTTTCCTTTTTTGAGGTCACCCTACTTTGATGGGCGATGACTGGTATGTTTAAACAGCAAAAACTAGACTTTTATTTATCATTCATCTATGGCTGTTGGAAATCCTAGTTGTTAGTTGAGTGCTAAGTACATGTATTTGTAATAAATTATTGAAGTAGAGGTAAGGTGGAAAATTTCTTTAGCATCTTTCACCTCCTTCATTTCAATAATTTTATGATCATGAAGTTCTTTATTAGGTCTTTCACATTTAGTTTTATTTTTATATTAATATTTATAGAGGTTATACAGGTCCAGATTCCTTTATCCGAAGCCCTTGGGGCCAGTAGTGTTTTGAATTTCAGAATTCTTTGAATTTCAGAATGAAGTTGGGGTCTAGGGCAGCACCCAGTAATCAAACAGTACCCCGTAAACGGTCCAAATGTATATATATGTTCTTACTGCTAGTGCCCCGAATATTTTGAAAAAAAAAAAATTATAAAAACAAAGGGCACATTTTTGTAAGTGTTATAGGATAAAAAAAATTAGGGTCAGTACTTGCAGAGATATGAGGACGCGAAGTTGGCACTTGGTAATCACCTGACAACATTGAGTCCTGCCTCTTGCACAGAAGTGTTGCCGATATACCTTTTTATCTCATTTCTAAATTATTTTATATAATTTTTATGTTCTGATAATTACAATACTTAGTAGTTCTTGTCATTTCATAACCAATCTTTGTTCTGACACTAATATTAGGTACTGAAATTGTACTCAAATTATTGCAAACACACTGACAGATGGACATTTACACCTGCCTTGGTCATTTACTATTGTCTAGGAATATATACAAAGTATTTATAAGTCCCAGCAGTGTTTTGGATAAGTGGAGTATATAATAACAAGGAAGAAGGAAGGAGAAGAAGGAAGGAGAAGAAGGAAGGAGGAGGAGGGAGAAGAAGGAGAGAGAAGAAGGAATGAGAAGAAGGAAGGAGAAGAAGGAAAGAGAAGAAGGAAGGAGAAGGAAGGAAGGAGAAGGAAGGAAGGAGAAGGAAGGAAGGAGAAGAAGGAAGGAGAAGAAGGAAGGAGAAGAAGGAAGGAGGAGAAGGAAGGAGAAGAAGGAAGGAGGAGAAGGAAGAAGAAGGAAGGAGAAGAAGGAAAGAAGAAGAAAAGGAAGGAAGAAAAATAATAATAAAAATAAGAAGTAGAAGTTCCCTTGAAGCATGATGTAAGATGAGTGTCAGTGACAAGCTCTGAGAGGGTGCGTAACATTTGATGAGTGCAGGCGAGAGTCCAGTCATAAGATGAGATAATTGGTCACATTTGATGAGTGCAGGCGAGAGTCCAGTCATAAGATGACATAATTGGTCACATGTGATGAGTGCAGGCGAGAGTCCAGTCATAAGATGACATAATTGGTCACATGTGATGAGTGCAGGCGAGAGTCCAGTGATAAGATGAGATAATTGGTCACATTTGATGAGTGATGGCATCTCTGTTTCTCCTTATCTGTCTCTCTGTCTGCTTGTCTCTCTGTCTGTCTCTGCTTGTCTCTCTGTCTGTCTCTGCTTGTCTCTCTGTCTGTCTCTGCTTGTCTCTCTCTCTGTCTCTGCTTGTCTCTCTGTCTGTCTCTGCTTGTCTCTCTGTCTGTCTCTGCTTGTCTCTCTCTCTCTCTCTGCTTGTCTCTCTCTCTCTCTCTCTGCTTTCTCTCTCTCTCTCTCTCTGCTTCTCTCTCTCTCTCTCTCTCTCTGCTTCTCTCTCTCTCTCTCTCTCTCTCTCTCTCTCTCTGCTTGTCTCTCTCTCTCTCTCTCTCTGCTTGTCTCTCTCTCTCTCTCTCTCTCTCTCTCTGCTTGTCTCTCTCTCTCTCTGCTTGTCTCTCTCTCTGCTTGTCTCTCTCTCTCTCTGCTTGTCTCTCTCTCTCTCTCTGCTTGCCTCTCTCTCTCTCTCTCTCTCTGCTTCTCTCTCTCTCTCTCTCTCTGCTTCTCTCTCTCTCTCTCTCTCTCTGCTTCTCTCTCTCTCTCTCTCTCTCTCTGCTTCTCTCTCTCTCTCTCTCTCTGCTTCTCTCTCTCTCTCTCTGCTTGTCTCTCTCTCTCTCTCTCTCTCTCTCTCTCTCTCTCTCTCTCTCTCTCTGCTTGTCTCTCTCTCTGCTTGTCTCTCTCTCTCTCTGCTTGTCTCTCTCTCTCTCTCTCTGCTTGTCTCTCTCTCTCTCTGCTTGTCTCTCTCTCTCTCTCTCTCTCTCTCTGCTTGTCTCTCTCTCTCTCTCTGCTTGTCTCTCTCTCTCTCTGCTTGTCTCTCACTCTGCTTTCTCTCTCTCTCTCTCTCTCTCTCTCTCTCTCTCTGCTTCTCTCTCTCTCTCTCTGCTTCTCTCTGCCTCTCTCTCTCTGCCTCTTTTTTTTTTTTTTTTTTTTTTTTTACACAGGGTTTGACAAGGTTAAGGATCCCTAGCTTTATTGACAAGCTATTTACAGGTTAAGGATTCCTATCTTTATTGGCAAGCTAAGAGCTGTTACCTACATCAGCTCATTTGAAAGCATTTTTATTGTTATGAGACATACAAGTAGGGAACAGGATGAAGTTGGAGCCATCTGTGGGCCAGCATTTTCATTTGATCAGCTGACTTTATCTCATTGACATCATTATGCTGTACGAATGTGTTCCATACTCGAGTCATCCTGGGTATGTATGATCTCAGATGAAGTGATGTTCTGGAGAAGGGTACAGCCATAGTGAAGTTGCTGCTTTCTGCCCGTCTTGTGGCATAAAAGCTTGTTTCGCGCTGTCCTCGAAGTGGATCCAAGTGTGGTATTTTGACAATATTGGCCTTGTACATAACAGTAAGGCCACCCACATCCCTCCTATGTTGAAGGCTCTGCTGAAATAACAGATCTATCCAGGATGGGTCCAGGCGAGAGATGAGACGTCTTGCTCTGTTCTCTACTCTGTCAAGCAGTCGCAGATGAGAGGGGGGGCAGGCAAACCAAGAAAGTGGAGCATACTCAAGGTGTGAGCGTACTTGTGCCTCGTACAGGATCTTGCAACCCCTACTGTCAAGCAGATGCGATATACGGCGAAGTGCTGTAAGCTTCCTGGCTGCCTTGTTTGCAAGATTTACAACATGGTTCTTCATGGTTAGTTTGGAGTCAAATTTCACCCCAAGGATATCAACTTCTTCTCCAGGTGCCAACACCCTCCCATTCATCCTTACTACCACACCAGCATTACCATCATGGTGCCTAGAGACGATCATCATTTGCGTTTTCTCTGGTGCAGATGTTACTTGCCATCTATTTCCCCAAGCTGATATAGCTCTCAGCTGGTGATTGATGTAGCTTAGAGCAGCTGGCATTTCTTCTCTTGGATAAGTGAATGTCAGTGTACAGTCATCTGCATATGCATGTGATTCTGGGATGAGATGAAGAAGGTCGTTGAAGTAGACATTCCATAACAATGGACCCAGCACGCTTCCTTATGGAACACTTGCCCCAATAGGATGTCTTGCTGATTACGTTCCATTGAGAACTACACTTAGAGATCTACCATGAAGGTAATCACTGAGGAGACATAGCGTAGAGCCTGCAATTCCCAGTGCTTGAAGTTTTGCTAAGAGGCCCTGGTGCCACACCCCGTCAAAAGTGCCAGCAATGTCCAGTGCTACCACACAGCTGACTTTGGATTCATCCAGTGACTGGTGCCACTTAGTGGAGAGGTTTAACAACAGATCAGCAGCAGAGTAACCTTTCCTGAAGCCATATTGACGATCACGAAGTAGTGAGTGGTAGTCAAAAAACTCTGTCATTTGTCTTGAGATTATTGTCTCAAGGATCTTACCAGTGATTGACAAGATTGACACTGGTCTGTAGTTGCTGATTTCTGCTCTGCTCTTCTTTTTGTGAACAGGGACTACATTTGCCTCTTTCCATAGAAAGGGCTGTTTACACTGTATGCCTACAGTCTTGCGTGTGCAAGTTCCTGTTATAGGTGGTAGGATGTCTCTTATACCTTCGCCATGCTTTGTACTTAGCAGTAGCAGCCTCTCTACAACGAAAGCCAAACCAAGGCTGATCTGTAGGCTTCGTCACATATTGCCGGTGAGGAATGTGTTCTTGTTGTAGATTAAGGATGTGTCCAGTGAAGGCTTTCACTTGGTTGTCAACATCCCCTTGGAGAAGAGCATTCCAATCGGTGGTGGCGAGCTCAGAGCAAAGGGCTGGTCAATTACCTCTTTCCCATAGCCAGGTTGTGCGTGTGGACTCCTCACCTTGTTCTGTTGGGATCTTAAGTGTCGTAAAAACTGCCTTGTGGTCAGACGATCCAACGTAACCGAGGAGTTGACAAGTGACTATGCCTTCTGCCAGATCACTCACTACTGGGTCAAGGGAGGAGCCAGAGATGTGAGTAGGGAAATCAACAAAGTTTCTCATGTCAAACACTGCAAGAAGGTCATCAAAGTCCCTCTGTGTAAGGTGCTGGTTGAGGTCACCAACAATTATAATATGTTGACAGTTGTGTTGTAGCAGAAGGGAGTCAATATTTTCCATTAGGAAGTTGATGGGGTCTGCATGTTGCCACTGAGGTCTGTACATTGCACATGCTAGTACAGAGGTACTAGTGTTTATACAGAGCTTGAAGAACATCCTTTCAAGATGTGTAGGGGTGGCAACATCAATGTGCTGAGCATGAACACTTTTAGAGAAGCACACAGCAACACCTCCTCCTTGCCCTTACCTGTCTCTTCTCATCCATGAGGTGTAGCCAGCAATTCTTGCAAAATTTTCTGGAGTCCTGTCATCCAAAAATGTTTCAACAACAGCTATCATGTCGGGACATCAATGTTCACAAAACTATGTGTGAGCTCTCCAACATTAGTAATGAAATCTTTAATGTTGGCCGACAGGATGCTGATAGACTGGCTCCTCATGATGAAGTGGTCAGCTTGAGGTGGTGGGTGTGTAGGGAATGTAAGGTGCCTGCCCTTGAGAGAGGTAGGGTACTGAGGCAACTGCAGGGATGTAGGTCTGTGGTCTTGTATAAGGCACAATACCACCTGCTTGGCTGGGATAGGAGTAGCTAAGTGGGTGACGTGTGAGTGTGTTCACCAATGACAACAGTGCATAAGTGTTCGCAATAAAGCTAATAGAATCCTTGGCTTCATATCAAGAAGCATAAATAATAGGAGTCCTCTGGTTGTTCTTCAACTCTATACATCCTTGGTTAGGCCTCATTTAGATTATGCTGCACAGTTTTGGTCACCGTATTACAGAATGGATATAAATTCTCTGGAAAATGTACAAAGGAGGATGACAAAGATGATCCCATGTATCAGAAACCTTCCCTATGAGGATAGACTAAGGGCCCTGAAACTGCACTCTCTAGAAAGAGCGTAGTTGGAGGGGGATATGATTGAGGTTTATAAGTGGAAGACAGGAATAAATAAAGGGGATGTAAATAGTGTGCTGATAATATCTAGCCTAGACAGGACTCGCAGCAATGGTTTTAAGTTGGAAAAAATTCAGATTCAGGAGGGATATAGGAAAGTACTGGTTTGGTAATAGAGTTGTGGATGAGTGGAACAAACTCCCAAGTACCGTTATAGAGGCCAGAACGTTGTGTAGCTTTAAAAATAGGTTGGATAAATACATGAGTAGATGTGGGTGGGTGTGAGTTAGACCTGATAGCTTGTGCTAACGGGTCGGTTGCCGTGTTCCTCCCTTGAGTCAATGTGACCTGACCTGACTAGGTTGGGTGCATTGGCTTAAGCCGGTAGGGACTTGGACCTGCCTCGCATGGGCCAGTAGGCCTTCTGCAGTGTTCCTTCGTTCTTATGTTCTTATGTTCTTAATTCAGAGATCCTGCTGGTTTGTTCTGAGAACAGGTCTCTAAACAGATGGCCCTGTTTGTCAAGTTCCTTTTTCTTCCGACACTGGTCCTCCTGATGTCCTTTCTTGTATCTCGCAGGCAGTTGTTGGCAGTGTGCCCCTTCCGGTGACTGCGAGAGCACAGCCTAGGTGCCTGGGAGGGTGGACTAGGATTTGTTGCACCTCCTCTGTTTTGCAGAGTTGTCCTCAGATTCTGCCGCTGGAACTGTGTTAGTGGAGGGTGAGACGGCTGTAGATGTCTTCCTCCTCCAAGTCCTCTTCCACGTCCTCTGCCACATCCTCTACCAGTTCTGACAGATGTGTCCCTGCTGTTCGTACTTTGGTGCAGTAGGTGATCAGGTGCAGTGATAGTTCCCTGATCATTAACTGCACCAATCTCTGGTGGAGAAACTCCTGGCTCAGAACTTGCTGATGAAGCACTGCTACCAGATTCTGGAATAGTGTCGGCATGTGTGCTGACAGGTGTAGGATCAGAGGTGGTATGTGCACTGTCAAGTGGACTGGCAGTGGCTGAAGCAGAGATGTCAGGTGTAGGAGAATTAACAGATCCAAGGCTTCCCTCATTGCTGGGAAGAGGATTTGTTCCCTCTGTGGTGGTCAGAGGAATTGTGTTAGAATTCCCAAAGGTAGTGTTTTGAACTCTGTCAGTCTGTGGGACCTTAGCGATGACAGAATTCCACCAGTTATTTACCCCAGAGTTAATCTCAGTGTGGGACTTCCAGTCTTTGTCAATAGTGTCACCATCAGCTGAGCAGCTTACTTCACTTGATGTAGGCTTGCACTGGCCTTCTACAATAGCTTGTAGGTTATCTAATGATTTGAGGAGCTCATGAAGTGCTTCCCTGTGATGGATTATCTTAGCTGCAACTTTACAACACAGCCCAAGAGGGCAGTCTTGATCTTTGGACAGGAGTCCCTGAGGTAGGACTTCTGAGCCTTCCTCCTGTAGCTCCAGGCTTGTATCCACATATACCACAGGATTATGGATATCCTTCAATTTTCTGAAATTTTCAGCCTGGCTGCAACAAAATTCTTCTTCTGGAATGCAATCTGTGTGGCAGTAGTTGGAACAAGTAGGCTCCTTACATCTAAGAAGAATTTTGTCCCTTGTGGTATACCCACAAACACTGCAGTAACTACTGGGACAATAGCCAGAT
>NC_091301.1:46363123-46445623 GCF_038502225.1 Cherax quadricarinatus
GTAACACATTTTCTCTTACGTTAGATTAGAGAAAATGTTATTTTTGCCGTCACTTGTACAAGCTATCTGGCTACCACATCTCATATTTATGTTTATTTATTCTATTGTGGGGTGTATTTATCATCTTTATATGTTATGTATCATGTTTATTATATAATTTTGAAATAAATATCATGGATTAATGAAAATGTGTATATTAACGTAATATACGACATTTAAATGAGACTCGGTGATTATTATTATTATCATTACTAATATGACATCTGGAGACCTAATTTTAATGTGTACCTGCATGCCAGCACAGTGTGTAAGTTTATTTAGGTACAGGTATACATAAGTATAAATATCAGAGCATATATAAAATATGAAATAACTTTTAAAAACACTTGAAATTTTGGAGTTTCCAGACAAAATGGAGAGACTTAGGGCTTATGGATCTCCCAGAGAATGTAAACAAACCGGGTGGGGCGCGGTGACCATATTAGAAAGTCAGGTGGGGGGAGCCGTATAGCGAGTTTTGGTCATAATTTGAAATGACCGTATTAGCAGAACGCCGTAAAGCGGGGCCCTACTGTAATTTATACTATGTATAATTGTATTTGTTTACCTGTGAGACAGAGATAGAAAGAGATACAGACAGAAAGAGAGAGATAAAGACAGACAGAGATAGACACCTTCAGAATTGTTTCTCTTTACTTAGGGCATAGGATATAAGACATTCTGAAAGGGTGTTGCACAAATGTTGCACATGGATTATTATTGAGGTTTATGATATTTCCTCGACCACTTGTGGCCACATCCACCTCAAAGCCACTAAACTTGGGGGCAACATCACTTTCCTCTTAAAAGTGGAGTGTTAGTATAACATGACATCGGTGAATCTTTGGTGTTTGCCTCGCTGTTTTCTCTAGCTGGTGCTCGATTTAACTGGTACTCCCACTAGGTACTAAGTAGTCCCAGATTTTTTTAATACAGTGCGCACCGAGTGTTAAGACACCTTCTATGCTGACCAGGCATCTCAGGCCAATATGCCAAATTTGGAGGTAGGAAAAATAAAATGTAAATATAAGTTTGGGGCACTAGCGGTAAGAACATACATATATGTTTGGACCCAATACTACTACGGTTTATTTATAGAGTAATATATTGATAAATGAAATAATGGGATAATTATAGACCAGGAACATGATTCTCAAGATGATTGACAGATGGCATTTTTAAAGACTTCTTCAAATGTCATCTGTCTTATTAACATAGGTTTCTGTCTAAGCAATCTCTCTTTAACTGAGTAAATTGCCATAATCTCTTGCTCACTGGTAAATGCACATTGTTCAAGGCCAGCAATTAACTGATCACACATTTTCACCATGTCGTCAATGGGAACTTTTTCACCTGTGTTCACAATGTCATAATCATCATCATCATCATCACCACTACTATTCTCATGCTATTCGTATTTAACACCATTCCAGCAATTTCACCATCACTCAAGGAATGCATAACAGGTGCATCATTGTCAATGTTCAGCATTTCTTCAATGTCAGCTTCCTGTTACTTATTTACACTTTCGTCTTATAAACTTTTAGCTTAAGTTATGAGGTTTGATATCATCTCATCAGTGACACAAAATCCTTCAAAGTCTTCATTGGTATTGCATAACCTGGAGTAGGTTCACTTACATCAGACATTGTTTTAGGCCAGAGTCTGTGCCAAGCATTTGTTAATGTTGATTTATCAACATCCTTCCAAGCATTAACAACTGCATAAATGGCATCCTTAACACTGAACTCTCTCAGGAAGTCTTGGATTCTTACTCCTCTGTTGACTGCAGCAAGCATACAGTTTAAAAAATGGTCTTGAGTGTTCATGGAGCATAAAATTTCTTGGTCAAAAGGCTGTAATACATATGTCACATTAGGGGGCAAGTAAATGCCGAGAACATTACTTTTCACAAGAAGTTTGGCAGGGGGATGTGCAGAGCAATTATCCAGGAACAATAAAATTTTACAGTTTTCTTCTAGTCCAGCTTGCCAGCAATGATCTCATGCAGCTGGTATGAAGTGGTTATTGAACCAGTCAGAAAACATATCTTGGGTTACCAATGCTTTCTTGTTGGCATAATAATGCTCAGGTACATTGCATACACCTTTCAAACATCTCGGATGTTTGCTTTTTCCAATCACCGCCAACTTCACCTTGTGTGTGCCTGCAGCATTGGCGCACCCAAGAATATTTAACCTGTCCTTAGCATCCTTAACCCTTTCAGGGTTGGTGCCGTACTAGTACGGCTTGCACGCCAGGGTTGGTGCTGTACTAGTATGCATAAGTTCTAGCACCTTCAGATCTAGTGAGAGAAAGCTGGTAGGCCTGCATATGAAAGAATGGGTCTATGTGGTCAGTGTGCACAGTATAAAAAAAATCCTGCAGCACACAGTGCATAATGAGAAAAAAAAACTGACTATTTTTGGTTTAAAACAGTGACTTTGCAGTGTATTTTTGTATGCTATTTATGGTTGTATTCTAGTTTTCCTGGTCTCATTTTATAGAATGGAACACATATTATGGAAACTGAGATGATTTTGATTGGTTTCACAATGAAAAGTACCTTGAAATTGAGCTCAAAGTAGCAGAAATGTTCGATTTTTGCCAAAGTTCAAAGATAAACAAATCATGCCATGCGTCCAATACTGGTGAGTGTAATATTCTTTCACAAGTGCCCTGATATTATTTATACCATTTCTACGCCATTTCTACATGAATGCAGTAGTCTGCATAACATAAATCTTCTATTTTTTGTGAGAATAAAAATTCAAAGTGGAAAGCCAAAGAAATTAACAGAGGCTTGGGGACATGAGTAATGAGCAGAGGAAATGTTGTTTTAGTGCCAGAAATGTCTGTCTTGTTTATTCTGGACCCTATTTGGAAATTGGCATCTTTTGAAATTTGTGTGAAATTGGCAAAATTGCCAATTTCTGACCACGTTATTGGATAATGGAAATCGGTAAATGGGTGGTTTCTTGTAGTCATTCGATAGAAAAAATGGAGTTCTGGCAAAATAGGTACGATTTTTGTCGACTGGTACATTGGAATTGGCTGAAAATAGGACTCAGAGTGGGCGAAATCGCTGATACGTAAACATCGTCGAGACCGCTAACTTCGCGAGAGCATAACTTCGTAAGTTTTCCATCAAATTTCATACTTTTGGTGTCATTATGATCAGGAAAAGATTCTCTATCATTTCATAAGAAAAAATAGTTTTTTCTTTTTCCGAAAAATTTCTGACCCTGAGAACAAGTTTAGAAGAGGCCCTGCTGACCCTGAAGAGAAAGTACCTGTTGGTACTTTCTCTTCAGCCATTGTTAATATTTTTCTAGGAACATAGTGCCAGTAGAGAGCTGTTTCTTCAGCACTGTAAATTTGTTCAGGACTAAGGTTTTCATCAGATATTGTCTTGGCAAATTTGTCAATGTAGTTTTCAGCTGCTTCATGGTCAGCGGAAGCTTTTTCACCACAGATTTTCAGATATTTTACACCATTACACTTCTTAATTTCTGCAGCCAACCATCTGAATATGACACTCGCCTTCAGTGTTCAATTCTTCATGGTATATTCTAGCTTGTTTTGTGACCAACAAACCAGTCAGTGGCATACGTTCACTTCTTTGCTGTCAAATCCACTCCATTAGCACAGTCATGACCTTCGTTTTTTGCCCTATGCAGTGTTTTCCTATTTTTCATTAGTTTTTGGTCATCACTGTCACAGTAACTTGTCTTTCTGTTTCTTTAACCTGTTAACTGTCCAAACGTAGATCTACATTCTTAACGCTACCTCTCCAAACATAGATTTACGTTTTATTTTCCTGCCTCCAATTTGGCACAATTGGCCTGAGATGCTTGGTCAGCATAGAATGGGTCTTAACACTCGATGTGCGCAGTATTAAAAGAATCTGGGACCACTTAGCACCTTGTGGGAACACCAGATCAATTGAGTGCCAGCTAGAACAAACAGTGCAGCAAACACCAAGGATTCACTGATGTCATGTCATATTAACACTCCTCCTTTTAAGAGGAAAGTGATGTTGACTCCGAGTTTAGTGGCTTTGAGGTGGATGTGGCCACAAGTAGTCGCAGAAATATCAAAAACCTCGATAATAACCCAAGTGCAACATTTGTGTAACACCCTTTCAATTTTGGTACCACTGGTAGTGTCATCCTGCCAGAATGTCCTATAATCTATGCCCTAAGTAAAAAGAAATAATTCTGGAACATGTAATATGTGTTTGGCAGGCTAACTGGCCTGCTGGCTGGCTGATTGGCTGTCTCTATCTCCATTTGTCTGTCTGTATCTATCTATATCTATCTCTCTCTTTCTGTCTCTGTCTGTCTCTATCTCACAAGTACACATACGTAAATACAATTATACATAGTGTAAATTACCTAGAATAACCCATAAAATCCAGACAGGCAGGCAGAAAGACAGACAGACACACACACAGGCAGACAGAAAGACACACACACACACACAGGCAGACAGAAAGACACACACACACACAGGCAGACAGAAAGACAGACACACACACAGGCAGACAGAAAAGCAGACAGACACACAGGCAGACAGACACACAGGCAGACAGACACACAGGCAGACAGACACACACAGGCAGACAGAAAGACACACTCAGGCAGACAGAAAGACACACTCAGGCAGACAGAAAGACACACTCAGGCAGACAGAAAGACAGACACACACACACACACACACACACACACACACACACACACACACACACACACACACACACACACACACACACACACACACACACACACACACACACACACACACACACACACACACACACACACACACACACACAGGCAGAAAGACAGACACACACAGGCAGACAGAAAGGCAGACACACACAGGCAGACAGAAAGGCAGACAGAAAGGCAGACACACACAGGCAGACAGAAAGACAGACATACACAGGTAGACAGAAAGACACATACACAAAGGAAGGCAGAAAGATGCACACAGGCAGACAGAAAGACAGACACACAGGCAACAGAAAGACAGATTCAGACATAGCTAGACAGACAGACATGTTTATGTGTAACAGTGAACACAGAAAAAGTCAGGGTTCCATGCAGCAGCACACGATCATCAAGTGTCACTCCGCTGCTTACCCTGTCAGTAGTTTATTAACACTCGTCTTAACACTATACTTCAGATAGTTTCATGTATACTCCAATGTATCTAAAACATTGCTGGGACCTATAAATACTTTGTATATATTCCTAGACAATAGTAAATGACCAAGACAGGTGTAAATGTTGACCTGTCAGTGTGTTTGTGACAATTTGAGTACAATTTCAGTACCTAATATTAGTGTCAGAACAAAGACTGGCGAACGTAGATCTACGTTTGGACAGTTAATGGGTTCAATTATAAATAGTGGTAGTTTCAACACCATGTTCTTCAGTAAGACTCCACACTGACATACCACGATCAAGCTTCTGCAGTAACTCTACTTTTTGTGTTCGATTCCCAGCGCGGGTAGAAACATTGGATGTGTTTCTTTACATTGGTTGTCTATGTTCACCCATCAGTAAAATGGGTACCTGGGAGTTAGTTGACTGGTGTGGGTCGCATCCTGGGACAAGGACCTAATTTGCCCAAAATGCTCAGCATAACAAGCTGCTGCCTATGTCATTGATGTCCGCTAGGCCTGTATATCATGTACATGTACTTGTAGTAAATAAAGTTATTATTATTATTATTATTAGATGCTTCCTTTTCTTTTTCTCACTGTTACCCATAGGGGTATCTGCAGCTCTTTTTCACATTTTCTCAGTGAAATTAAGCACAGTCACAAAATAAAAAGCAAAAACGAAATATCAACGAACAGCAGACGCATGTGTGAACACTACAAGTGCTGAGACACAACTGACGCCTGCCACTCTGGCTGTCAGTGCTGGGTCATGTTGCCACGTGATGATGTTGGAGTTATGTAGAGATGACTGGCACTCCACACTTCGCGAGAGAACTTTGGTTTTCGGAACTTTTTAAATTTCAGAATTTTGGTTAAAGCAACATGGACCTGTATATACGTATTTTTAGCTTTGAATCTTGGATATTAGCAAGTCTCAGGATTAGCATAGTTACTGTATTGGTTTCAAGTCCTGTTTTCCATGGCAATTTAGTACTCTTCATTAACCCATTATAAATGCTTTTTTATTTATTATTATCACACTGGCCGATTCCCACCAAGGCAGGGTGGCCTGAAAAAGAAAAACTTTCACCATCATTCACTCCATCACTGTCTTGCCAGAAGGGTGCTTTACACTACAGTTTTTAAACTGCAACATTAACACCCCTCCTTCAGAGTGCAGGCACTGTACTTCCCATCTCCAGGACTCAAGTCCGGCCTGCCGGTTTCCCTGAATCCCTTCATAAATGTTACTTTGCTCACACTCCAACAGCACGTCAAGTATTAAAAACCATTTGTCTCCATTCACTCCTATCAAACACGCTCATGCATGCCTGCTGGAAGTCCAAGCCCCTCGCACACAAAACCTCCTTTACCCCCTCCCTCCAACCTTTCCTAGGCCGACCCCTACCCCGCCTTCCTTCCACTACAGACTGATACACTCTTGAAGTCATTCTGTTTCGCTCCATTCTCTCTACATGTCCGAACCACTTCAACAACCCTTCCTCAGCCCTCTGGACAACAGTTTTGGTAATCCCGCACCTCCTCCTAACTTCCAAACTACGAATTCTCTGCATTATATTCACACCACACATTGCCCTCAGACATGACATCTCCACTGCCTCCAGCCTTCTCTCAATTATAACTCTACCATACACTTTACCAGGTACACTCAACAGACTTATCCCCCTATAATTTTTGCACTCTCTTTTATCCCCTTTGCCTTTATACAAAGGAACTATGCATGCTCTCTGCCAATCCCTAGGTACCTTACCCTCTTCCATACATTTATTAAATAATTGCACCAACCACTCCAAAACTATATCCCCACCTGCTTTTAACATTTCTATCTTTATCCCATCAATCCCGGCTGCCTTACCCCCTTTCATTTTACCTACTGCCTCACGAACTTCCCCCACACTCACAACTGGCTCTTCCTCACTCCTACAAGATGTTATTCCTCCTTGCCCTATACACGAAATCACAGCTTCCCTATCTTCATCAACATTTAACAATTCCTCAAAATATTCCCTCCATCTTCCCAATACCTCTAACTCTCCATTTAATAACTCTCCTCTCCTATTTTTAACTGACAAATCCATTTGTTCTCTAGGCTTTCTTAACTTGTTAATCTCACTCCAAAACTTTTTCTTATTTTCAACAAAATTTGTTGATAACATCTCACCCACTCTCTCATTTGCTCTCTTTTTACATTGCTTCACCACTCTCTTAACCTCTCTCTTTTTCTCCATATACTCTTCCCTCCTTGCATCACTTCTACTTTGTAAAAACTTCTCATATGCTAACTTTTTCTCCCTTACTACTCTCTTTACATCATCATTCCACCAATCGCTCCTCTTCCCTCCTGCACCCACTTTCCTGTAACCACAAACTTCTGCTGAACACTAACACTACATTTTTAATCCTACCCCATACCTCTTCGACCCCATTGCCTATGCTCTCATTAGCCCATCTATCCTCCAATAGCTGTTTATATCTTACCCTAACTGAAATATTTGATTACATTGTTTGATTAAATTTTCATTAAAGCTACAGAACTCTTTATAAAATCCATGACCTGTGACATTTTAATATTTTTTGTTCTTCTGAAATACTGTCTTTGATTATCATATTTTATATCTTTTTACAGGGTTTGGTTGCTTTATGGCAGAACACATAGCTGATCCCATGAGCTATGGCATCTACATAATTGATCGACGCTACATTGGTCTAGAGGAATCTGTAAGACAGTTAGCCCAAAACTTATTTGAATTTGTACAGCTAAATCGTCGGCAACGAATTATCCAGAGAAATCGTACTGAACGTTTATCGGAGTTGCTAGACTGGAGGATACTAGGCTCGGTAATTACTATTGAAATTGGACTTGGCTTGGTGTGCAAGTTACCTTGGATAATTGGAAAATTGTGGTAAACATATGTAGTAGCAATGATATTAATCTTTTCACTGATGGTCCCGTAATATTACGGGTTTCAAGCCAGTGTTGGTCCCATAATACCTGCTTTCAGTTTTCTAGGAGAAAGTTGGTAGGCCTACATATGAGAGAATGAATCTGATTGGTCAATGTGCGTAGTATAAAAAAATCTTGCAGCACGCAGTGCATAATGAGAAACAAACTCCGACCATGTTTTTGGTTTAAAACAGCAACTTTGTGATGTATTTTCATATGGTTGTATTCTCATTTTCTTGGTCTCATTTGATAGAATGGAAGATATATTACACAACTAGAGACGATTTTGAATAGTTTACAGACTAAAAGTACCTTGAAATTGAGCTCAAATTACTGAAATGTTCGATTTTTGCTCATGTTTAAGAGTGGGCAAATCATGTGTGTCCAGTACAGTCAACTGGTGGGACTAATATGCTTTCACAAATGCACTGATATTATTTTAATCATTTTTACAATAATGCAGTAGTTTGCATAACAAATCTATTTTTTTGTGTGAATAAAAATTCAAAATGGAAAGCAAGCATTATATAAGTGGAGTATGGAGATGTGACTAGTGAACAGAGAAAATGTTATTTTAGTGCTAGGAGTGTTTGCATTTTAATTCTGGATCCTATTTTGAAATTGGTCTTTGCATTGTGTATGAAATTGGCCAAATTACCTATTTCTGATCACTATTGGGTAGCTGAAATTGGTAAATGGGTGATTTCTTGTACTCAATAGAACAAAAAGGAGTTCTAACAAAAATAGTTATGAGTTTGGTCGACTGGAACAACAGAATTGGCTGAAAATAGAGCTCAAAGTGGGTGAAATCACCAGTGCGTAAATATCGCTGAGACCGCTAACTTCATGAGAGCATAATTCCGTAAGTTTTCCATCAAATTTCACACTTATGGTTTCATTACCATCAGAAAAAGATTCTCTCATTTCATAAGATTTTTTTTTTTTTTTTTTAAATTCTTCTACACTGAGAGCAAGTTTGTAAGCAGGGGTCTCGACAGTGAAGGGGTTAACAGAACCCATTAACCCTTTCACTGTCCAGACCTGGAAATAAAAGTGCTCACAATGTCCACATTTAACCCTTTCGGGTGTGGTTTGGGTAGGGAGTTCCTGTTGTACTATGACTTCGAAGCCTGGATCAGTACCATAGTACTATACCATGAGGTCAGCTCACTCAGATAAGCTGTGAGCGGTAAATTTGGGCCAAGATATCAGAGAATGGGTCTGTGTGGTAATTGTGCCCCATATAAAAAAAAATCATGCAGCAAGCAATACATAATAAGAAAAAGAAACCGGATCTGTGTTTCTGGTTTAAAACAGCGACTTTGCGATGTATTTTTGTATGGTATTTATGGTTGTATTCTCAGTGGTCTCATTTGATAGAATGGAAAATATACTATAGAAATAGAGATGATTTTGATTAGTTTCAGGACTGAAAGTAACTTGAAAATGAGCTCGAAGTAGCAGAAACATTTGATTTTTGCTGATATTCCAGAATACAGAAATTATATCACTCATCCAATACATGTCCACGTGTGTGCTGACATTATTTATACGATTATTACAATAATGCAGTAGTCTGCATAACAGTAAACCTATTTGTGTGAATAAAAATTCAAAATGGAAAGCAAGCATAATATAGGAGAGGCCTGGGGACATAACTAATGAACAGAAATTTGTTTTTAATGCTAGGAATGTCTCCATTCTTTATTCTGGATCCTATTTTTAAATTGGAAATTTTTTAATTTTGTGTGAAATTGACCAAATTACCAATTTCTGATCACTGTTTCATACTTTTGGTTTCATTACCTTTGGAAAAAGATTATAATTTCATGAGAAAAAATAATTTTTTATTTAAATTCTTCAACACTAAGAGCAATTCTCAGATCAGGTTCTGACCCTGAAAGGGTTTCAAAGAATATTTTCTCTTCTGAAATGGTAAAGAATATTTTCCTGAAGGTTATGGCAAGAAAAATAAAAAATTTGATGGAAAACTTACGACTTTTTACAGGCACAAACTTAATGTTCTGACTGCAGTTTACACATTGAGTCCTATTTTAATACATTTTGACCAAATTCTTACCTATTTCACTAGTTCTGTCAATTGAGCACAGAAACTAGCCATTCAGCTTTCAAAACTACCCTATAAAATGCACAGAAGTTGGTAATTTGGCCAATTTGAAGCAAAATTAAAATTTGAAAAGATCTACAATAAACATTGGATGTTCCAAGCACTAAAACATTTCCTCTGTTCATTAACCCTTTGAGGGTCCAAGCCATAGATCTACACCTTGTCCACAGGGTCCAAACCGTAGTTCTACGTCACTAGCTCAGCTCACTCAGATAAGCTGTGAGCAGTAAATTTGGGCCTTGATATGAGAGAATGGATCTGTGTGGTAAGTGTGCACCATATAAAGCAAATCCTACAGCGCGAAGTGCATAATGAGAAAGAAACTCCTACCGTGTTTTTGGATGAAAACACTGAATTTGTGGTGTATTTTCATATGGGCTTTACAGTTGTATTCATGGTTTCTTGGTCTCAATTAATAGAATGGAAGATATATTATAGAAGTAGAGATGATTTTGATTGGTTTTAGTGCTGAAAATAGCTTGAAATTGAGCTCAAAGTAGAGGAAATGCTCGATTTTTGCCAATGTTCAGGAGTAAACAAATGATGTCACGTGTCCAATACACGTCAACTGGTGGGTCTAATATACGTTCATGAATGTGCAATATTATTTATACAATTATTACAATATTGCATAACAGTAAATCTTCTATATTTTTTTGGTGTGAATAAAATTCTTTATTTATTTTTATTTTATTAACACAGCCTTCTCCCACCAAGGTAGGGTGGCCCAAGAAAGAAAAACTTTCACCATCATTCACTCCATCACTGTCTTGCCAGAGGCATGCTTACACTATAATTATAAAACTGCAACATTAACACCCCTCCTTCAGAGAGCAGACACTGTACTTCCCATCTCCAGGACTCAAGTCCGGCCTGCCGGTTTCCCTGAATCCCTTCATAAATGTTACCTTGCTCACACTCCAACAGCATGCCAAGTCCTAAAAACCATTTGTCTCCATTTGCTCCTGTCTAACATGCTCACGCATGCTTGCTGGAAATCCAAGCCCTTCACACACAAAACTTCCTTTACCCCCTCCCTCCAACCGTTTCTAGGCCGACCCTTACCCCACCTTCCCTCCACTACAGATTTATACACTCTTGTAGTCATTCTGTTGTGTTCCAGCCTCTCTACATGTCCGAACCACCTCAACAACCCCTCCTCAGCCCTCTGGATAATAGTTTTGGTAATCCCACACCTCCTCCTAATTTCCAAACTGTGTGTTGTTTGTCCGTCGATTCGACAAGGACCATCTAGTCATCCTGGGGTTGAAGTTGGTGGGTATGCAGATGACTTGTCAGGCCAATCCGTGCACGAAACGTTCTCTGGCAGTGTGGACAGGGAAGGGTGGCGGCATCGAGGAGTCTGATGGCTCTGGTCTTCCTCGCCTGCCTGCGCTGCTCAGCTAGTGAGATTCTGCTTGCCTCACAGGATGCTGCCCCTTTCTGGACAAATGCTCACCAGTCATTCCTGTCCTGAGCTATCAGCTCCCACATGGTGTGGTTGATGTTGAAAGCTTTCAGAGCAGTCTTAAGGGTGTCCTTATAGCGCTTCTTTTGGCCTCCTTGAGAGCGCTTTCCATGCTGCAGTTCGCCAAACAAGAGTTTCTTTGGCAGCCGGTGGTCTGGCATGCGAGCAACGTGACCTGCCCAGCGAAGCTGTGTCTGCATTAGGATGGTGTAGATGCTAGGCAGGCCAGCTGTAGTCAGCACTTCTGTGTCTGGGATCTTATCTTGCCATTTGATGCCAAGAATTTTTCTGAGCCGTGTGGTGTGAAAGTGGTTCAACTTTCTGGCGTGACGTTTGTAGACAGTCCAGGTTTCGCAGCCATAGAGAAGTGTGGTGAGGACTATGGCTCTGTACACCTTGATCTTGGTGCTTGTGGTGATGCCTCTTCGGTTCCATACATTCTTGTGGGGCCTGCTGAAGGTGGCACTGGCTTTGGCAAGTCTGGCATTCACCTCATCATCGATGACAATGTTTCTGGAAAGGGTACTGCTGAGGTAGGTGAATTTGTCTACGGCGTTCAGTCGCTGCCCATTGATGGTGATGTTTGGCTCAACATACGCCTTTCCCGGAGCAGGCTGGTGCATCACTTCAGTCTTTGTTGTACTGATTGTCAGCCCAAAGTTGTTGCAGGCGTCGGAGAACTTGTCAGCACTGTGCTGCATGGCGGCTTCTGAAGCAGCGTTGAGGGCTCAGTCATCAGCAAATAGCAGGTCATTGATGGTGTCAGTTGCAGCCTTGGTTTTTGCTTGAAGCCTCCGTAGGTTGAAGACAGACCCATCTGTACGGTACCTGATGCCGATTCCTGCGTCTGTGTCCCTGAATGCGTCTGTAAGCATGGCCAAGAACATCAGGCTGAATAGGGTGGGAGCAAGCACGCTGCCTTGTTTCACTCCATTTGAGACTGTGAATGGTTTAGACGTCTCTCCATTGTCTTGGACTCTGGCCAGCATTCCATCGTGAAGTTGGCGTACGATGGCGGTAAACGTCTTTGGGCAGCCATACTTCGCCATGATTCTCCAAAGGCCCTCTCTACTAACGGTGTCGAAGGCCTTGGTCAAATCGACGTAGGTGGAGTACAAGTCGGCATTCTGTTCCTGACATTTCTCCTGTAGCTGTCTAGCAGCGAACACCATGTCGATAGTCCCGCGATCTTTCCGGAAGCCGCACTGGCTTTCAGGTAGGAGTCCTTGCTCTAGATGTTCCTTGAGCCGATTGAGTAGAACTCTAGCCAGGGTTTTGCCTGCGATGGAGAGCAGGGAGATACCACGGTGGTTGTCGCATGCCTGGCGGTTTCCTTTTCGTTTGTAGAGATGCACGATGGAAGCATCTTTAAAGTCCTGAGGAACTGTCTCATACTGCCATACAAGCTGGAAGAGTTGGTGAAGTTTCTCTACCAGTGCCATTCCACCTTCTTTGTAGACTTCAGCTGGGATGGCATCAGACCCAGGAGCTTTGCCACTGGACAGTTGACGTATTGCTTGCTGAGTCTCCTCCAAAGTGGGGATGGCATTCAGCGTCTCGTTGGTCGGAATCTGAGGTAGACGTTCGATGGCTTCATCGTTGATGGTGGATGGACAGTTCAGCACGCTGTCAAAATGTTCTGCCCATCTCTCTAGAATTTTCTCCTTGTCTGTGAGCAGCGTTGACCCATCTGCGCTGAGGAGTGGCGATGTGCCAGAGGTGGTAGGGCTGTAGATTTCTTTCAGGCCATCATAGAAGTTCTTCATATCGTTTCTGTCTGCAAAGCCCTGAATCTCATCGGCTTTGTTGCTTAGCCAAGAGTCTTGCATTTCACGCATTTTTCGCTGGGTATTGCTGCGTATGTTTCTCAGTGCATCGTGCTTCGCTGTGGACTTTGGGTCGTTGATGCGGGCCATGTAGGCCTTTCGTTTCTCTTCCAGTAGCGTTTCTCTTCCAGCAGCTGCTGGATTTCTGTGCAGTGTTCGCCGAACCAGTCCTTGTGCTTCCTGGTGACGGGTCCTAGACACTCCATGGCTGTGCTGTACACTGTATCACGGAGTGTGATCCATGCTGCTTCGACATTTTGAACGTCTAGCACAACGGACTCCAAGCGGGTTTCCAGGATTTCTGCAAAGGACTGCTTGACGTTGTGGGCCTTCAGCTTGCAGACGTTCAGGCGTTTTGGTGGTTTCGCGCCCTGAGGGTGTCTCCTGGGCTGGACACGGAGCTTGAGTTTCGAGACGATGAGGCGATGGTCTGTCCAGCATTCCGCGCCACACATGGCCTTCGTGACTCGTACATCCTGCCTGTCCCTTTTCCTGATGATGACATAATCAATGAGATGCCAGTGTTTGGAACGCGGGTGCATCCATGATGTCCTGTTGCGGATAGGGAGGCTGAAGACGGTGTTGGTGATTAGAAGGTCGTGTTCGGCGCAGGTCTGAAGGAGCAGCAGGCCGTTGCTATTGCAGCTGCCCACCCCATGCTTTCCGATCACGCCTTCCCAGGTGGTGCTGTCACAACCGACTCTCGCATTAAAGTCACCAAGGATGATGAGCTTATCTGCACTGGGGACAGTGGTGATGACGGCGTTCAGGTCTTCATAAAACTTGTCCTTAACCTCGTCTGGGTTGGTCATGGTGGGGGCATAGGCGCTGACAATAGTGGCAAACTTCTGTCCGCAGGACAAGGGGATTCTCATTGTCATAAGGCGATCGTTCACTCCTTTTGGTGGGCCAGCCAGCTTGCCAATGAGGGATGACTTCACTACAAAGCCAACTCCTGCCTCCCGTCTCTCCTTGGCTCCTCGTTCGGACCAAAAGGAGGTATAGCCTTCTCCTCTTTCGCAGAGTTCACCCTCACCAGCAAGTCTAGTCTCACTTATGGCAGCGATGTCAATGCTGTATCTGACGAGTTCGTTCGCGATGAGTGCTGTACGTCTCTGAGGTCTGTCTGAGTCGTCCCTGTCGAGAAGCGTACGGACGTTCCAAGTGGCAAGGTTGAGAGGTGTGATCTTGGTTTTCTTCTTTGATGTCTTGTAGTTTCGACCGCATGTAGAAGGGTGCCCGCCAACCGCGGTAAGCTGGCTAGGGTTTCGTGGAGCAGGCAATGTTTGGGACACCTTTTCTAGTCCATTCCTCATGCCATGGAGGTGAGTAGTGCATTCCTGAAGAGGGCTGCTCAGTCACTCAGACGGCTGCCAGACTCCACCGCTGCTCCGGTCGGTAAAGAACGACCCTATGGCCTGAGCCACCTGTGTGCAGGTCCGCGGCTACGACTTCCAGTGTACCCACACCTGTCGCTTCGTCGCTCGCCCGTCACCACAGGTCTTGGGTGATGAGGTGGGATAAAGGATGACTGATGACATGCGCTGTGACTTCGTTTAAAGTAAGGAAGAGTTGCGCAGCGTTGACCTCACTCTCTCGTCCGGAGCCATCTGAGGCCAGTGGCAAGACAAAGTCGAGACGACTGGAGATGGGATCGGATGCAGTGGATAACCAGGATGTCCTTAGTGCCTCATCGTGCCCTTAGCACTCCACAACGCTTTGCTGGAACTGCCTTTCTGCCCGTTGAACCAATCTAGTGGTTTCATCCGCGCAGTCCGCCAGAGCCAGTCTTCCCATGCTTAGGTAGGCAAGCCCTAGTTGACTTTACCGGGGGTCAATGACCTGACGGCTACCCTCACTTGGTTTAGCCGGCCTGTCGAAGCCATTGCCCGGGGTGTGGCTGCTGTCGCATGCTAACAGCTACTTGGAGCCACAAGTGAGAGCTGGGTGTCAGGTGGGGACCAAAAGCTGGCGAGCTGCCCCGAGAAGGGCACGACAAGCTCCCCCATGCCAGAGGTACTACCCCTCCCTGAACACCCCAAACACCCCTTAATTTCCAAACTACGAATTCTCTGCACTACATTCACCAAATGCTCTTATATGAATGTGAAATACACCTACCATCCGACTTATGACCGAGTTCGGTTCCAAGAAACCGGTCGTAAGTCGAAATGGCCGTAAGTCGAACTTTACTACTGAATATCAACGTAACATATTTGTAATGACTTTATTTTATTGTTTTATTTTGGTATTTCATGTTTTACTTTACTTTTTATGCTGTTAGTACTGTATTTTATACTGTAAGGTTTAGGATAAACACTGTGTACAACACAAACACTTGTTTATTTCCCAGAAATTTGGCATAAAAAACACGGTTGTAAGTTGAGTCATCGTAAGTTGAGCAGGTCGCAAGTCAGATGGTAGGTGTATATGTGATGAATGTTGGAACAAGGAGAAGGCTGGAGGCAGTGGAGATGTCATGTCTGATAACAATGTGTGGTGTGAATATAAAAACTCTTTATGTAAATAAAAAATTAAAGTGGAATTCATCTGTGAAGCCTGGAGATGTAACTAATAAACAGAAGAAATGTTATTTTAGTGCCAGGAATGCCTGCATTGTTTGTTCTGGACACTACTTTGAAATTAGAATATTTTGAACTGTGTGTGAAATTGGCTAATTTACCAATTTCTGATCACTTTATTGGGTAGTTGAAATAGTTGATTGGGCAGTTTCTTGTGGTCAATCGATAAAATAGAATTAATTCTAGTGAAACAGCTAAAAATTTGGTTGACTGGAATAATGTAATTGGCCTAAAATATGAGTCAGTGGGCTAAACCGCCAATGTGTAAATATCGCTGACACTGTAAAATTTGTGATAGTGTAATTTCATCAGTTTTCCATCAAATTTCATTGTTTTATTACCTCGAAAATTCTTGGCTCCTCAGGGTTAGCCCCCAAACCCTTCAAAATCCCCCTCTTGACACAATGTGGCCACAATTTTCTCCAAGCAGAGTTCAAAGTCCTGGAAGTCACTCCCTCTCAAGCCTTACCTATAAGGTTTATGCAATGGAGGATATTAAAGTGATCTTTCCAGAACTCTCTTAGGGTCAGTTCAGTGTCTGAGGTCACTTGGAAGCACTTTTGCAACACTGCATTGGTGTACAGTTTTTTGAAGTTTGAAATGACCTGCTGGTCCATGGGCTGGAGGAGAGGAGTGGTATTAAGGGGCAAGAATTTCACTGTGATGAAATGAAACTCCTGCACCATTTCCTCTTCCAAGTCTGGAAGATGAGCAGGAGCATTGTCCATTACCAAGAGGCATTTGAGTTCCAATTTATTTTCCAGGAGGTATTTCTTCACGCTGGGGCCAAACACTTCATTGAACCAATCAAGGAAAATTCCCCTCGTGACCCATGCCTTACTGTCAGCCTTCCACATCACAAACAGATTAGCCTTGGCAACACTGTTTTTCTTGAACACTCTGGGTTTTTCAGAGTGATACACCAGTAAAGGCTTCACTTCAAAATCCCCACTAGCATTACTACAAAACATGATAGTTAGCCTGTCTTTCATAGGCTTGTGTCCTGGCAGTGCCGTTTCCTCCTGCGTGATGTAGGTCCTCTTTGGCATTTTCTTCCAAAGCAGGCCTGTTTCATCACAATTGAATATTTGTTGGGGTTTGAATTGTTCAGTCTCTCTGTACCCCTTGAACTCCTGAACATATTTTTCAGCCGCTTTTTTTGTCAGCACTCGCAGCCTCGCCATGCCTTGCCACACTGTGTATGCCACTACACTTCTTAAATCTCTCAAACCAGCCTTTGCTGGCCTAAAATCACAAACATCAGGACTCGTTGCAGGCATTTTCTTTATGAGATCGTCATGCAACTACCTTGCCTTTTCACAAATTATCGACTGCATAATACTAACTCCTGGTTACTGTTTTTGGATAATCCACACCAACAATAACCTCTCCAGTTCTTCGAGGATTTGTGATCACTTTTTTGTCAGCATATCTACCCCATTTGCAACAACAGCTTCCTTGATTTCCTTTTCCTTCACCATGATCGAAGTGATGGTTGAATGGGGTTTGCCATACATCCTGGCAAGCTCTGGAACATGCACTCCACTATCATATTTTTCAATGATTTCTTTCATTAATTCTTTTAATTCTCACTTCGTTTACCAAAGGGCTGGCACTAGCTTTCTTTGGGCCCATGGTGACTTATTTGGCAATTGGAAGCACAAAAAAGAATGGAATATTACGAAATGTATCGTATCAATGCGTGCGATGATGGTCACTCACTGATAAACAATGGCACATTGAGTGTGAATTGTGCAGGAGACTGGCTTTGTGTGCGTGCTGACGCTGGATGCATACCAGACAATTGCTGAATCACGAGGCCAATCACAAACCACGAGGCTATATTTTGCAAAAAAAAAGTTGCCAAAAGTCAGATTTCATGAAGGTCGTGGCCACTGAAACAGGGGGGTTCACCGTACTTCAATATGACACTAATGTCAACTCTATGGCTTATTTATCTATTGCAGTTCATCTAATAACTAATATCAACTCTATGGCTTATTTATCTATTGCAGTTCATGTAATATGACATAATAAATAATTAATATAGAAACATGATAAATACTATAGAATGAATAAAATAGTCCATAATATAGCAAGTGATGGCAGCATCCATTCTCTCGCCCGCTGACTATATCTTCCCATGGTTTCATTTTAAGAGAAAACTGAGTGTTTGTGAGGCTAACTGCACTAGTTTCCTAAATAAGTTTCATAAATAAGAAATATTGTATAAAAACAGAATAGAGAATGTAATGAAACAGTGGTTTTATAAAGTGTACATATGCTGGTGGAGGTGGAGGGTGGAAGACAGGCTTCTTGCTACTAGCTCCTACTGCCACTGCACACCTTGCTTGTTTATCTATGGTTTCATGCTGTAATTCCATGGACATCATCCTCTTTTTCTTCTGAGCACTGTCTTTTGCACTTAATTTCTTAGGGCCCATGGTTAGAAAAAAGAAATTTGGCAATAATAACTTAAGAAATGCTTCCATGGTGACAAACACATTGCACAGCTCACCTGATGTTGTGGCGTTGGCTGTGCCACCTAGTGGCGATGTTCTGAAACTCGCTCATCATTATTTTTATTATACAGTGGACCCCCGCATAACGATCACCTCCGAATGCGACCAATTATGTAAGTGTATTTATGTAAGTGCGTTTGTACGTGTATGTTTGGGGGTCTGAAATGGACTAATCTACTTCACAATATTCCTTATGGGAACAAATTCGGTCAGTACTGGCACCTGAACATACTTCTGGAGAGAAAAAATATCGTTAACCGGGGGTCCACTGTATTATTATTATTATTTATTTATTATTTATTTTTATTATGTATTATTATTATTATTATTATTATTATTATTATTATTATTATTATTATTATTATTATTGTTAATAATTTAGGGAATTGGAGCACAGATCCAATTCCCTAGATCAAGAGCCCCTCATCATCAGTGTCAAGGAACCTCCCTTGAGGGGGAAACTTGCAACCTGAATTTTGGCTCTTATCCAGGAGCAAAAAATTAACTGAGTGACGACTTGTATCCTGAAAAACTTGCATGGTGGGGCACTCGTAAGCAGAGGTTCCACTGTATTTCCACTACTTTGAGGGCAGTTTGAAGCTACTTCCTGTCCTGGAACCAACTAAAGTATTCTCCGTTTCTGTAGTATGTTTTACTTTCTATTGAATTATAACAACTATAAAAACCATCCTAGAAAGCCTTCCAAAATCATTTAAAGTGAGCACAAGGTCAAAGTTTTACTTTTCCCATCATGCATTGCATGAGGTGGGATTTTTTTCTGTACACACTTGCTACACAAACCAATTCTTTCATATCTAGGCCAAGTTTACCATTCATACCTTATCTGAGTGAGCTGAACTCATAACTTAGATTTGTAATGGACCCCTGCCATCAGTAATGTAGTTCTACATGATGGACAGTGTAAGGGTTTAATGCTTTGTGTAAAATCTAAAACCACATAACTGATCACAGTCTTCTATTACCTTACCACCTCAGACTTTATGCTCTTGGTGTTTGTATTAAGACTTGGTTGCTTTTCTTATAGTTTTTAAATTATCAATACATTTTAATCTAAATTCATCTGTTAAAAAGCTTTGCAAATTTTCTTCATTGATAATTATATCTAAACTTATTGTCAACTTGATATAAAAATTAATTTCTTTACTCAAAATAGTGTTTTAATGGACAACAAAAGCTGAAGTATAAATTTATATTCACTATAAAAATCTTTCCAGTATTATCGGCAAGCACGGCAACATGCTTTGCACGTTGTTTACCCAGAATTAGCACTTGAAGCCGATTCTGGTGCTGGTCGACTCAACTACCCGCGGCCACTCTCGGAGCCTCCATCACCCTCCTCCTCTAGAGCTACTACACCTGCACCTTCAGAACAAGGCTCTGATGAAGAGGAGGAGGAGGAAGACAGTGTTGATAGTGAAGCTGAGGTAAGTCTCAGGAAGTTGTATAATAAAGATGTCATTTGTAAATCTAATAATATTTGAAAAATTTATTACTCTTTATAGGCAAAGAAAAGAAGTTTTGAACAACAACGAAGTGTCCAGTAGTACAGAATTCTTGTTAGATCTGTAAATACTGTCATTAATATAAGTAAGAGGGATATGGAGAAGTTAGAAGACATTGATTTGTTTGTGCTTTACCAAGGAAACAAGAAACTAGACCTGGAATAATGCATTCCTCTTATTGAAACAGGTAGTCTTGGAAGTGGTGCTTCAAGATGTAGGAACAAAAGCCGGCAAGCTAGTAGATAAGAAATATGTAGAAATTTACAATGAGGATACAAAAATTAAAACATGGAACACACTGGGGGAAAGGAATAAGTAAGGAAAGTGATATTGTAACTGGAGAGGGAGGTGGTTTTGGAAGTGTAGATAAAGAGATATGAGGAGACTAAGCTGAAACTTTTAGAGTAGTTTTTAATAACCAGAAAACTAGTGACCTTACTATCAAGAAAAGAAGTACCACAATATGTAATGAGTTTTGGTCAAGGGGCAAAACTAGATGTGGTTGCTTAGTTGTTTTTGGGGGTCGAGAGTTAGCACCTGGCACTGTCTTCTGGATCACTTGATGGCATCACTGACTTCTGACCTCTTGGGTTTTAATATATTTAATCTTGAAGCTGTGTATTAAGTTTGCCTCCACCACTGCATCATCCAAGTCATTCCACTTTTCAACCACCTTGTGACTAAAGAAATGCTTCATTTAATTCCTGTGGCTCATTGGCTTTTTCATTTTCATCCTATGCCCCCTTGATCCTAGTCCTCTTAACTCAGTCTGTCCCAAGATGCCCTGTCAATTCTTCTTAAGATTTTGTACATAGTGATCATGTCCCCCTCACTTTATTCTTGATGAGTTCATCAGATCTCTTTTCCTACTTCTTTTCGTCGTGCTTGGAATGAATCTTACCTATGCCTCTTGGCACTTTGTCTCTTGCCCTCTTTATTTTTTGCACAGTTCTGCCTTTTAGTTCCCTTTCCCATTCCACTTTGTTCAGAAAAATTTTCATGCCATTATTGTTCCTTCTTCTATAGTCCCATTTTTTTTTTTTTAATTTCTTTGTCCCATTCTGTCCACTCTTTCTTTCTCCATTACCCTTTCTACCAGATACTTAAAGCTTAGTACCACATGATTGCTGTCTCCTAGTGGTTACCCAAAATTAGTTTCCACTATGACAAAAATCGGTGAAGATCTTTCTCTTCTTTCAACGCACTGGCCATATCCCACCAAAACAGGGTGATCCAAAAAGAAAAATGAAAGTTTCTCTCTATAAATTTAGTAATACAGTCTCTCCTCGCTTAACGATAGAGTGCCATTCCTAAGAACTCGTCGGTAAATGAATTTGTATTGAAGTAAGGAGCATACTGTAATGGTAGAGGGTTTGTATCGACCATCTTTGGTATTGTTTTAATCCTTTGACTGTCGCAAGCCCATTTCTGATAGTGTCATTCTGTGTCAAAAAATATTCGAAAAATAAAAAAAATGATTTTTTCTTACCAAAATGTTAGGATTATTTTGCTGAGTGTTTTAAGCCTAAAAAATTTTTTTGTGGTCATTACTTACCGAGATATAGAGCCGTAAAGTTGGCAGAAAATGAGTTGCGTATGGCAACATCGGTGAATGCCGCTCACCCGGTAAACTTTTTTTTCCTCCCATTTGAAGGTATCTTGCTTTTTCTTCTACTTTATTTTTTCAGATAACTTATGTAGCCTGTAAGACCAAAGTAAGGTGTAATGTACATATATACACTCATTGTATACAACACAAGCACACAAACATAATTATCAATATATTGTGTACAAAACTTGTTTACACAAACAATACAAAAAATTTTTTATTACTATTGTTCTATGGTAGGGGACCTGAATGCTAAAGTAGGAGAAACTTTTAGAGAGGGTGTGGTAGGTAAGTTTTGGGTGCCAGGTGTAAATGATAATGGGAGCCCTTTGATTGAACTTTGTATAGAAAGGGGTTTAGTTATAGGTAATACATATTTTAAGAAAAAGAGGATAAATAAGTATACAAGATATGATGTAGGGCGAAATGACAGTAGTTTGTTGGATTATGTATTGGTAGATAAAAGACTGTTGAGTAGACTTCAGGATGTACATGTTTATAGAGGGGCCACAGATATATCAGATCACTTTCTAGTTGTAGCTACACTGAGAGTAAAAGGTAGATGGGATACAAGGAAAATAGAAGCATCAGGGAAGAGAGAGGTGAAGGTTTATAAACTAAAAGAGGAGGCAGTTAGGGTAAGATATAAACAGCTATTGGAGGATAGATGGGCTAATGAGAGCATAGGCAATGGGGTCGAAGAGGTATGGGGTAGGCTTAAAAATGTAGTGTTAGAGTGTTCAGCAGAAGTTTGTGGTTACAGGAAAGTGGGTGCGGGAGGGAAGAGGAGCGATTGGTGGAATGATGATGTAAAGAGAGTAGTAAGGGAGAAAAAGTTAGCATATGAGAAGTTTTTACAAAGTAGAAGTGATGCAAGGAGGGAAGAATATATGGAGAAAAAGAGAGAGGTTAAGAGAGTGGTGAAGCAATGTAAAAAGAGAGCAAATGAGAGAGTGGGTGAGATGTTATCAACAAATTTTGTTGAAATAAAAAAAAGTTTTGGAGTGAGATTAACAAGTTGAGGAAGCCTAGAGAACAAATGGATTTGTCAGTTAAAAATATGAGAGGAGAGTTATTAAATGGAGAGTTAGAGGTATTGGGAAGATGGGGGGGATATTTTGAGGAATTGTTAAATGTTGATGAAGATAGGGAAACTGTGATTTCGTGTATAGGGAAAGGAGGAATAACATCTTGTAGGAGTGAGGAAGAGCCAGTTGTGAGTGTGGGGGAAGTTCGTGAGGCAGTAGGTAAAATGAAAGGGGGTAAGGCAGCCGGGATTGATGGGATAAAGATAGAAATGTTAAAAGCAGGTGGGGATATAGTTTTGGAGTGGTTGGTGCAATTATTTAATAAATGTATGGAAGAGGGTAAGGTACCTTGGGATTGGCAGAAATCATGCATAGTTCCTTTGTATAAAGGCAAAGGGAACAAAAGAGAGTGCAAAAATTATAGGGGGATAAGTCAGGGTGGACCGAAAAAGAAAAACTTTCACCATCATTCACTCCATCACTGTCTTGCCAGAAGGGTGCTTTACACTACAGTTTTTAACCCTTTGACTGTCGAAGGGCCCAATCCTGAAGTGTCTCCTGGTGTCGCAAAATATTCGAAAAAAAAAAAAATTATTTTTTCTTATGAAAATGTTAAGATTATTTTTCTGATTGTTTTAGTCCCCAAAAAAAAAATTTCCCATCAGTACTTACCGAGATATAGAGGCATGAAGTTTGCAGAAAATGAGCCGCGTATGGCAACAGCGGCGACTGCCGCTCACCCGGTAAACTTTAGTTTACTTGTATTTGAAGGTTTGTTGTTTTTTTCACTATTTTATTTTTTCACATAACTTATGTGGCCTGTGAGACCAAAGTAAGGTGCAATGTACATATATACACTCGTTGTATACAACACAATAAGCACACAAACATAATTATCAATATATTGTTTACAAAACTTGTTTACAAAAACAAACAATACGAAAAATTGTTTATTACTATTGTTCTATAATATATATACCAATGTATAGTCACTGGACATGTTCCTAGAAGTTCTGCAGCTTGTGTAACTCTGTGAAACATGGTGTCATACACAGTGGTGTTTTACACTCTCACACATAAAACATGGTGTCATACACAGTAGTGTTTTACACTCTCACACATAAAACATGGTGTCATACACAGTGGTGTTTTACACTCTTACACATAAAACATGGTGTCATACACAGTGGTGTTTTACACTCCATACACATAAAACATGGTGTCATACACAGTGTTTTACACTCCTACACATAAAACATGGTGTCATACACAGTGGTGTTTTACACTCCTCACACATAAAACATGGTGTCATACACAGTGGTGTTTTACACTCCTCACACATAAAACATGGTGTCATACACAATGGTGTTTTACACTCTCACACATAAAATCAGTGTGTGTGCATTTTTGTTGAATTTTTTTTATGTGCAAAGACAAAATACCTCGTCTGAGCAGCTTTCTTCAAAGTATTAGCAGGCAGTTGTGTTATGTAGTTATCCTAGGTAAATGGTCGTGTGTCATCATTCCTTCCTTCCTAATTTCCTTCATTCCTTTCCTACCTGGAGGCTACCTGGAGGGCATTCCACCTCTCTTCCTACATTCCTTCATCTGTCCTTCATTACTTTTTTCCTTCCTTTCATCTAGTCCTTCCTTCATTCCTGCCTTCCCTTCTTGCTTCTGGTTTCTATAATATATATACACATATATAGTCACTAGATACTTTCATAAAACTGCTATTATCACCCTTCAGCAAGCTTGTCTTGTGTGCCAGTGTGTGGCTTATAATTGTTTTGAGTCAGGAGTCGGCAGCTGTCAAAATGACATATTGTCTCATTACTCACTCCCCCTACCGCCTGTCAAAACAATGGGGTCGGATGCTGCTTCCCCCTCCATTCTATCTAATTATCTTTCTCCCTCATTCTATCTCTTTCAATCTGTCTCTCTTTCTCTCTCTCTGTCTATCTCTGTCTCACAGGTACACATAAATACAACTATACATAGTGTAAATTACCTAGGATAACCCAAAAAATCCAGACAAAGTGCTATACTCTGCTTGAAGATGTGAGTAAACGTGATGATGACACAGTCTTGTGGCTCTCTCTGAGACAGAGCTAGACGGATAGACAGGGAGTTTGGCAGACAGACAAATAGACAGACAGACAAATGTTTGTTCGTCGTCATCTCCTCCTCCTCCTCCTTCTCCTCCTCCTCCTCCTCCTTCTCCTCCTCCTTCTCCTCCTCCTTCTCCTCCTCCTTCTCCTCCTCCTTCTCCTCCTCCTTCTCCTCCTCCTTCTCCTCCTCCTTCTCCTCCTCCTTCTCCTCCTCCTTCTCCTCCTCCTCCTCCTCCTCCTCCTCCTTCTCCTCCTCCTTCTCCTCCTCCTTCTCCTCCTCCTTCTCCTCCTCCTTCTCCTCCTCCTTCTCCTCCTCCTTCTCCTTCTTCTCCTCCTCCTCCTCCTCTTCCTTCTTCTCCTTCTCCTCCTCCTCCTGGATCTTGACAGATGGACAGCTGCCCCCCTCCCTCCACCCTCGTTTACGCTCATCAAAGGTCAGCTCTTATCAGATGTTATCTCCCCTTATCTTGTCACTGTCATGGGGTGAACTGTTTTCATGCCTCAAGGGAACATATTATTACATATTATTATTATTAGGTATTAGGTATTATTATTATTCTTCTTCTTCTTCTTCTTCTTCTTCTTCTTCTTCTTCTTCTTCTTCTTCTTTCTTCTTTCTTCTTTCTTCTTTCTTCTTTCTTTCTTCTTTCTTCTTCCTTCTTCCTTCTTTCTTCTTTCTTCTTTCTTCTTTCTTCTTTCTTCTTTCTTCTTCCTCCTTCCACCTTCCTCCTCCTCCTCCCTCCTCCTTCCTCCTCCTCCCTCCTTCTTCCTCCTCCCTCCTTCTTCCTCCTCCTTCCTTCCTCCTCCTCCCTCCTTCCTTCCTCTTCCTCCTTCCTTCCTCCTCCTCCTCTTCTTCCTCCTCCTCTTCTTCCTCCTCCTCTTCCTCCTCCTCTTCTTCCTCCTCTTCTTCCTCCTCCTCTTCTTCCTCCTCCTCTTCTTCCTCCTCCTCTTCTTCCTCCTCCTCTTCCTCCTCCTCCTCCTCCACCTCCTCCATTGCTTTTGGTCTCAAACTCCTCGAAATCATGAAATTGATCTTCATTGACACTTCCATCTGTGTTAGAGCATCACTTGGGAAGAGAAGAGTCCCAGATTTGCTGGGAAGTCACATATTTCTTACCGCTAGACATGCTGAAAAAGGACGACTGAAATGGTATTCCCACAATGCACCACTGGCTCCCCAATTTTTTTTATATGGTGCACACTGACCATGGAGACCCATTCTCTTACATGTGGGCCTACCAGCTTTCTCCTGCTTGATTTGAAGCCGCTAGAATTTATGTGTATAGATACGTCAAACACGGTATCTCCTATGACGTACATATACGACCGCGACAGTCAAAGGGTTAAACTGCAACATTAACACCCCTCCTTCAGAGTGCAGGCACTGTACTTCCCATCTCCAGGACTCAAGTCCGGCCTGCCGGTTTCCCTGAATTCCTTCATAAATGTTACTTTGCTCACACTCCAACAGCACGTCAAGTATTAAAAACCATTTGTCTCCATTCACTCCTATCAAACACGCTCACGCATGCCTGCTGGAAGTCCAAGCCCCTAGCACACAAAACCTCCTTTACCCCCTCTCTCCAACCTTTCCTAGGCCGACCCCTACCCCACCTTCCTTCCACTACAGACTGATACACTCTTGAAGTCACTCTGTTTCGCTCCATTCTGTCTACATGTCCGAACCACCTCAACAACCCTACCTCAGCCCTCTGGACAACAGTTTTGGTAATCCCGCACCCCCTCCTAACTTCCAAACTACGAATTCTCTGCATTATATTCACACCACACATTGCTCTCAGACATGACATCTCCACTGCTTCCAGCCTTCTCCTCGCTGCAACATTCATCAACCATGCTTCAAACCCATATAAGAGCATTGGTAAAACTATACTCTCATACATTCCCCTCTTTGCCTCCAAGGACAAAGTTCTTTGTCTCCACAGACACCTAAGTACACCACTCACCCTTTTCCCCTCATCAATTCTATGATTCACCTCATCTTTCATAGACCCATCCGCTGACACGTCCACTCCCAAATATCTGAATACATTCACCTCCTCCATACTCTCTCCCTCCAATCTGATATCCAATCTTTCATCACCTAATCTTTTTGTTATCCTCATAACCTTACTCTTTCCTGTATTCACTCTTAATTTTCTTCTTTTGCACACCCTACCAAATTCATCCACCAATCTCTGCAACTTCATTCAGAATCTCCCAAGAGCACAGTGTCATCAGCAAAGAGCAACTGTGACAACTCCCACTTTATGTGTGATTATCTTTTAACTCCACGCCTTTTGCCAAGACCCTTGCATTTACTTCTCTTACAACCCCATCTATAAATATATTAAACAACCCTGGTGACATCACACATCCTTGTCTAAGGCCTACTTACTAGGAAAGATGGAAATTATTTCCCAGTAAAAGTAGGCCTTAGACAAGGATGTGTGATGTCACCGTGGTTGTTTAATATATTTATAGATGGGGTTGTAAGAGAAGTAAATGCGAGGGTCTTGGCAAGAGGCGTGGAGTTAAAAGATAAAGAATCACACATAAAGTGGGAGTTGTCACAGTTGCTCTTTGCTGATTCTGAAGAGAAGTTGCAGAGATTGGTGGATGAATTTGGTAGGGTGTGCAAAAGAAGAAAATTATAAGTGAATGCAGGAAAGAGTAAGGTTATGAGGACAACAAAAAGATTAGGTGATGAAAGATTGGATATCAGATTGGAGGGAGAGAGTATGGAGGAGGTGAATGTATTCAGATATTTGGGAGTGGACGTGTCAGCGGATGGGTCTATGAAAGATGAGGTGAATCATAGAACTGATGAGGGGAAAAGGGTGAGTGGTGCACTTAGGAGTCTGTGGAGACAAAGAACTTTGTCCTTGGAGGCAAAGAGGGGAATGCATGAGAGTCTAGTTTTACCAATGCTCTTATATGGGTGTGAAGCATGGGTGATGAATGTTGCAGCGAGGAGAAGGCTGGAGGCAGTGGAGATGTCATGTCTGAGGGCAATGTGTGGTGTGAATATAATGCAGAGAATTCGTAGTTTGGAAGTTAGGAGGAGGTGCGGGATTACCAAAACTGTTGTCCAGAGGGCTGAGGAAGGGTTGTTGAGGTGGTTCGGACATGTAGACAGAATGGAGCGAAACAGAGTGACTTCAAGAGTGTATCAGTCTGTAGTGGAAGGAAGGCGGGGTAGGGGTCAGCCTTGGAAAGGTTGGAGGGAAGGGGTAAAGGAGGTTTTGTGTGCGAGGGGCTTGGGCTTCCAGCAGGCATGCGTGAGCGTGTTTGATAGGAGTGAATGGATACGAATGGTTTTTAATACTTGACGTGCTGTTGGAGTGTGAGCAAAGTAACATTTATGAAGGGGTTCAGGGAAACCGGCAGGCTGGACTCGAGTCCTGGAGATGGGAAGTACAGTGCCTGCACTCTGAAGGAGGGGTGTTAATGTTGCAGTTTAAAAACTGTAGTGTAAAGCACCCTTTTGGCAAGACAGTGATGGAGTGAATGATGGTGAAAGTTTTTTTTTTTCGGGCCACCCTGCCTTGGTGGGAATCGGCCAGTGTGAAGATGATGATAATGATAATATTGTTCCATAATATATATACAAATGTACAGTCACTGGACATGTTCCTAGAAGTTCTACAGCTTGTGGAACTCTTTGAAACATGGTTTCAAAGCGTTTGTGCGTTTTCGTGGGCTTTTTTTTATATGCGCAGACAAAACACCTCATCTGAGCAGTTTTCTTCATAGTAGTAGCAGACAGTTGTGTAAGGTAGTTATCCTAGGTAAATGTGTCGTCATTTCTTCCTACCTACCTACCTTTCTTTCTTCATTCTTTCTTTCTTCATTCTTTCTTCATTTCCTTCCTTCTGGTTTCTATAATATATATACACATATATAGTCATTGGACACTTCCATATAACTGCTATTATCTTCAGCAAGCTTGTGTTTGTGTGTGAGTGTGTGGACTTCTAAATGTGCTGAGTCAGGGTCTGGCAGGTGTCAAAATGACATATTGTATCATTACTCACTCCTCCTACCGCCTGTCAAAACAATGGGGTCCGATGCTCGCTTCCCCTCCATCCTCCTACCTAATTACAGTGGACCCTTGCCTAACGCTATTAATCCGTTCCTGAGAGCTCAACGTTAGGCGAAATAATCGTTAGCCGAATTAATTTTCCCCCTAAGAAATACAGTGGACCCCCGGTATTCGATATTAATCCATTCCTGAGAGCTCATTGAATACCGATAATATCGAAAACCGAATCAATTTTCCTCATAAGAAATAATGGAAATCAAATTAATCCGTGCAAGACACCCAAAAGTATGAAAAAAAAAATTTACTACATGAAATATTAAGTTTAATGCAATAGAATAATTACAATAACAATAAAATAATTGACACTTACCTTTAATGAAGATCTGGTGATGATTGATGGGATGGGAGGAGGGGAGAGGTGTTAGTGTTTAGAAGGGGAATCCCCTTCCATTAGGACTTGGGGTAGCAAGTTCTTTTCTGGGGTTGCTTCCCTTCTTTTAATGCCACTAGGACCAGCTTCAGAGTCACTGGATTTCTGTCGTACAACATATCTGTCCATAGTGGCCTGTACCTCCCGTTTCTTTGACATTCCTAAAGTGTTTCACAACATTGTTAGTGTAATAGTCACCAGCATGACTTGCAATAGCTGTGTTAGGGTGATTGTCATCAAAAAAGGTTTGCACTTTAAGCCACATTGCACACATTTCCTTAATCTTTGAAGTAGGCAACTTCTTCAATTTCTCTATCCCCTCCTCCGAAGCAGTTTCCTCAAGTGTGGCCTCTTGCTGTTGAAGATGATCTATCAGCTCATCAGTGGTTAGTTCTTCACTGTCCTCCTCCACCAACTCTTCCACATCCTCCCCACTAACCTCCAACCCCAAGGACTTCCCCAATGCCACAATAGATTCCTCAACTGGCATAGGATTCTCAGGGTTAGCCTCAAATCCTTCAAAATCCCTTTTGTCTACACATTCTGGCCACAGTTTTTTCCAAGCAGAGTTCAAGGTCCTCTTAGTCACTTCCTCCCAAGCCGGTACGTACCTATAAGGTTTATACAATTGAGGATATTAAAGTGATCCTTCCAGAAGTCTTTTAGAGTCAATTGAGTTTCTGAGGTCACTACAAAGCACCTTTCAAACATAGCTTTTGTGTACAGTTTCTTGAAGTTGGAAATGACCTGCTGGTCCATGGGCTGCAGGAGAGGAGTGGTATTAGGAGGCAAAAACTTGACTTTAATGAAGCTCATTTCCGCAGAAAGTCACTCTGCCACGTCTGAAGGATGACCAGGAGCATTGTCTAATACCAGGAGGAACTTAAGGTCTAATTTCTTTTCAATTAGGTAATTTTTCACAGTGGGGGCAAATGCATGGTGTAACCAGTCATAGAAAAAGTCCCTAGTGACCCATGCCTTACTGTTTGCCCTCCACAGCACACACAAATTAGCCTTGAGGACATTGTTTTTCCTGAACACTCTGGGAGTTTCAGAGTGATACACCAATAAAGGCTTCACTTTGCAATCACCACTAGCATTAGCACACATCAACAGAGTAAGCCTGTCTTTCATAGGCTTATGTCGTGGGAGTGCCTTTTCCTCCTGAGTAATGTAGGTCCTGCTTGGCATTTTCTTCCAAAACAGGCCTGTTTCGTCACAATTAAACACTTGTTCAGGTTTCAGTCCTTCACTGCCTATGTACTTGAATTTCTGCACATATTTTTCAGCCGCTTTGTGGTCCGAACTGGCAGCCTCACCATGCCTTATCACACTATGTATGCCACTACGATTCTTAAATCTCTCAAACCAACCCTTTTTGGCCTTAAATTCACTCACATCACCACTAGTTGCAGGTATTTTTCTAATTAAATCCTCATGCAACTTCCTAGCCTTTTCACATATGATCGCTTGAGAGATGCTATCTGTTTTTCATTTATCCACACCAATAACAGTCTCTCAACATCTTCTATCACTTGCGATCTCTGTTTCGAAAAAAAAGTTGCACCTTTGGCAAGAACAGCTTCCTTGATTGCCGTTTTCTTGGCCACAATAGTAGCGATGGTTGATTGGGGTTTTGTGTACAACCTGGCCAGCTCGGAGACACGCACTCCATTTTCATACTTAGCAATGATCTCTTTCTTCATATCCATAGTAATTCTCACCCTTTTTCCTGTAGGATTGACACTAGAAGCTTTCTTGGGGCCCATGGTGACTTATTTGCAGGTGCAATCACTAAAAAGGTTGTGATTATATGAAATGTTCCGATTGTATGCTTGGAAGCGACCGCGGTGGCTGCCTTGTAAACACTGGCACCCATGGAACAAGTGAGGCGGGCTCAGGCCGCACGTGGATGCGTCTCGAATGAATCGCGTTGAGCGAGTTTTTTAGCGCTAGCCGAGGCAAAAATTTTGCGTTAAAATATATTGCTAGGCGGATTTAACGTTATGCGATGCGTTCGTTAGGCGAGTGTCCACTGTATCTTTCTTTCTCCTTTCTCCTTTCTCCTCCTCTCTTCTTCTTTCTCCTTTTTTCTTTTTTCTCTCTTTCTTTCTCCTTTCTTTTTCTCTTTCTCCTTTCTTTTTTTCTTTCTCCTTTCTTTTTTGCTTTCTTCCTCTGTCATTCTCTTTCATTCTCCTTCATTCACCTTCTTTCTCCTTCTTTCTTTCTTCTGGTATCCTGCTCATTGCTTACGGTCACAAACTCCTCAAAACCATGAAATTGATCTTCACTGACACTTCTTTCTGTGTTAGAGCGATCACTTCAGAAGAGAAGAGTCCCAGATTTGCCAGGGAGTCCAAATATTTCTTAGCACTTGGTATGTTGAACAAGGACTACTGAAATGGCATTCCCTCAATGCACCACTGGCTCCCCGATTTTTTTTTATATGGCGTACACTGACCATGAAGACCCATTCTCTCACATGTGGGCCTACCAGCTTTCTCCTGCTTGATTTGAAGCCGCTAGAATTTTGGCATATTAATACGTCGAACACATTGGCTCATAAGATGTATATATACGACCGAAACAGTCAAAGGGTTAATATCACCTTTGCACCATTTATAATATTTCTGGTATATTTTTAAATGTTTATACAGTAGTGTACTGTAAATAACAAGAAAAGGCACAGTACTGTAACTGGAACAATACACAAATATCCCGCACTTAGAAGAGAGGAGCTTACAATGACGTTTCAGTCATAACTTGTGATGGTGTGACTTTGTAAATGGTCCAGGTTGGACCGAAACGTCGTCGTAAGCTCCTCCCATCAATGTGCGGGTTATTTTTTCTGGTGTGCTGTTTATTGTAATAAACAGAATAAAGAAAATCAGCACTAATATACATTTAGGTATGCATACTGGTCAAAGAGTCCATCATAAGTCTGAGTCATCAGTAAACGAATACATCGCTAAGTGAGGAGAGGCTGTACATGCAGGAGAAGGAGTTACTAGCCCCTTCCTCCTAGCATTGTAGTTGCCTCTTACGACATGCATAGCTTACAGAGGAAGATTTCTGTTCCACTTCCCCATGGAGATAAGTGGAAATAAACGAGAACAAGAACTAGTAAGAAAAATAGAAGACAACCCAGAAGGGTGTGTAGTGTGACCTAAATGTAAGAAGTATCAAGATGTACCTGAAATCTTGCATTTTTCTTTCTTTCAACACACCGGCCGTATGCCACCGAGGCGGGGTGGCCCAAAAGAAAAAACAAACAAAAAATCTTGCATGTTTCTGTGACAGAAAAAAGACACCAGCAAACCTACCATCATGTAAAACAATTACATGCTTTGGTTTTACACTCACTTGGCAGGACGATAGCACCTCCCTGGGTGGTTGCTGTCTGCCAACCTACTACCTAGGATATACAGTGGACCCCCGGTTAACGATATTTTTTCACTCCAGAAGTATGTTCAGGTGCCAGTACTGACCGAATTTGTTCCCATAAGAAATATTGTGAAGTAGATTAGTCTATTTCAGACCCCGAAACATACACGTACAAATGCACTTACATAAATACACTTACATAATTGGTCACATTTGGAGGTAATCGTTATGCGGGGGTCCACTGTATTTATTTATTAAGCAGTATTATGTCTACTGAACATAACAAGATCATGATTGAGTGAATGTCAGTGAAAGAGTTTTCTGTCTTAGTCGGGTCACCCATCTCAGTGGGAGGTAACCAGTGAGTTGTAAGAATATATTTTATCCACTTGAGTTAGAAATTATATTCACTCTTATATGTATATGTTATACTTAGGTATAACTTTAAGTATATCTCTTGATGGACACATGTTTAGTGAGAAGTGCAGGAGAGGCATATTTTAAAGTACAGTAGAAGTACATTTATTATGAAGTACAGTAGTGCATTATGAAGTACAGTAGTACATTATGAAGTACAGTAGTACATTATGAAGTACAGTAGTACATTATGAAGTACAGTAGTACATTATGAAGTACAGTAGTACATTATGAAGTACAGTAGTACATTATGAAGTACAGTAGTACATTATGAAGTACAGTAGTACATTATGAAGTACAGTAGTACATTATGAAGTACAGTAGTATATTTATTATGAAGTACAGTAGTACATTATGAAGTACAGTAGTACATTATGAAGTACAGTAGTACATTATGAAGTACAGTAGTACATTTATTATGAAGTACAGTAGTATATTATGAAGTACAGTAGTACATTTATTATGAAGTACAGTAGTACATTATGAAGTACAGTAGTACATTTATTATGAAGTACAGTAGTATATTATGAAGTACAGTAGTACATTTATTATGAAGTACAGTAGTACATTATGAAGTACAGTAGTACATTTATTATGAAGTACAGTAGTACATTTATTATGAAGTACAGTAGTACATTATGAAGTACAGTAGTACATTTATTATGAAGTACAGTAGTACATTTATTATGAAGTACAGTAGTACATTTATTATGAAGTACAGTAGTACATTATGAAGTACAGTAGTACATTTATTATGAAGTACAGTAGTACATTATGAAGTACAGTAGTACATTTATTATGAAGTACAGTAGTACATTATGAAGTACAGTAGTACATTTATTATGAAGTACAGTAGTACATTATGAAGTACAGTAGTACATTATGAAGTACAGTAGTACATTTATTATGAAGTACAGTAGTACATTTATTATGAAGTACAGTAGTACATTTATTATGAAGTACAGTAGTACATTATGAAGTACAGTAGTACATTTATTATGAAGTACAGTAGTACATTATGAAGTACAGTAGTACATTTATTATGAAGTACAGTAGTACATTTATTATGAAGTACAGTAGTACATTATGAAGTACAGTAGCACATTTATTATGAAGTACAGTAGTACATTATGAAGTACAGTAGTACATTATGAAGTACAGTAGTACATTATGAAGTACAGTAGCACATTTATTATGAAGTACAGTAGTACATTATGAAGTACAGTAGTACATTATGAAGTACAGTAGTACATTATGAAGTACAGTAGTACATTTATTATGAAGTACAGTAGTACATTATGAAGTACAGTAGCACATTTATTATGAAGTACAGTAGTACATTTATTATGAAGTACAGTAGTACATTTATTATGAAGTACAGTAGTACATTTATTATGAAGTACAGTAGTACATTTATTATGAAGTACAGTAGTACATTTATTATGAAGTACAGTAGTACATTATGAAGTACAGTAGTACATTATGAAGTACAGTAGTACACTATGAAGTACAGTAGTACATTATGAAGTACAGTAGCACATTTATTATGAAGTACAGTAGTACATTATGAAGTACAGTAGTACATTTATTATGAAGTACAGTAGCACATTTATTATGAAGTACAGTAGTACATTATGAAGTACAGTAGCACATTTATTATGAAGTACAGTAGTACATTATGAAGTACAGTAGTACATTTATTATGAAGTACAGTAGCACATTTATTATGAAGTACAGTAGTACATTATGAAGTACAGTAGCACATTTATTATGAAGTACAGTAGTACATTTATTATGAAGTACAGTAGTACATTTATTATGAAGTACAGTAGTACATTTATTATGAAGTACAGTAGTACATTATGAAGTACAGTAGCACATTTATTATGAAGTACAGTAGTGCATTATGAAGTACAGTAGTACATTTATTATGAAGTACAGTAGTACATTATGAAGTACAGTAGTACATTATGAAGTACAGTAGCACATTTATTATGAAGTACAGTAGTGCATTATGAAGTACAGTAGTGCATTATGAAGTACAGTAGTACATTTATTATGAAGTACAGTAGTACATTATGAAGTACAGTAGTGCATTATGAAGTACAGTAGCACATTTATTATGAAGTACAGTAGTGCATTATGAAGTACAGTAGTACATTTATTATGAAGTACAGTAGTACATTTATTATGAAGTACAGTAGTACATTTATTATGAAGTACAGTAGTGCATTATGAAGTACAGTAGTACATTTGTTATGAAGTACAGTAGTATATTATTAAGTACAGTAGTGCATTTATTGTGAAGTACAGTAGTACATTTATTATGAAGTACAGTATTACATTTATTGTGAAGTACAGTATTACATTTATTATGAAGTACAGTAGTATATTATTAAGTACAGTAGTGCATTTATTGTGAAGTACAGTAGTACATTTATTATGAAGTACAGTAGTACATTTATTGTGAAGTACAGTAGTACATTTATTGTGAAGTACAGTAGTACATTTATTGTGAAGTATAGGACTCCCTCAACATTTACGTTTTCAACTTTCGCGGGCTTCACACATTCGCGAATTCCCAACCGCCAAATTCCCAACCACCAAATTCCCAACTGCCAAATTCCCAACCACCAAATTCCCAACTGCCAAATTCCCAACCACCAAATTCCCAACCGCCAAATTCCCAACCACCAAATTCCCAACCACCAAATTCCCAACCACCAAATTCCCAACCACCAAATTCCCAACCGCCAAATTCCCAACCGCCAAATTCCCAGCTGCCAAATCACATTTAACCCTTTGACTGTTTCCGACGTATAAATACGTCTTACGAGCCAATGTTTCTGACGTATTTATACGCACAAATTCTAGCGGCTTCAAATCGCGCGCCAAAGGCCTGGTAGGCCTACACGGGAGAGAATGGGTCTCAGTCGTCGGTGTGCACCCTGTGAAAAAAATCTGGGACCTAGCGGTGCATTGTGGGAACGCCATGTTGTCAGTCCATTTTCACCATGCCTCTCGGTAAGAAGTTCCTCACTCCTCGGCGGATTGGAGGTCTTTTGTTCCCAAGTGATAGCTCTAACAGCGATGAAAATGTCAGTGACAGTGAATTCAAGGGTTTTCAAGTGAGTGTTACCGAAAAAAGTGCCCAGGATAACGTAAATAGTGACGAAAACCCAGATGACCCACAACCTTCGACCTCTGGTGCTGTGCCGGCTTGTTCACATTCACCTTCGCCTGTACCAGGACGAAAGAGGAAACTATTTGTCGTGTACAACACCCTGATGATAGCAGTGATAGTGATAGTGATAGTGATTTCAAGGTCATTGAAAGCAGTTGTAGTGACAGTGAGAGTGAATATTCCCCAGTGAAGCGCCAGTATGTACGACGTAGCATGCGGTCTGGTAGTGTTTCATATGTTGTTCCAAGGGGAAGGAGAAACTCTGGGAGCACATCCCATGGCCCAACACCACGACCTGATAGTGAAGATGACGATATTGTAACGATGGGTAAGAATGGTGACAGTGAGGGAGGAGGCAGTGGTGGTGATAGTGAGGGTGGCACGGCCCATGTGGCACCATCACCGGGCCACGCTACTAGCCACGCGGCTGACTCAGCAGAACAACCAGCCTCACCCTACCCCACACTGCCACAACCTGCACCACCACAACCTGCACAGCCACAACCACGGTACAATATCCAGACCCCACCAGCAGACCGCATCTGGGATTGGCAGGACGGTGACGAGTTTGTTCCCAGTCCCCATGACTTTGATGAAACACAAAGTGGAATAAAGCCATCTTGTCCACTTGGGAACAATGCCAGTGAACTGGACTGCTTTGAGTTATTCTTCGATGAACCCCTGATGGACATCATTGTCAGGGAAACCAACACATACTGTGAATACACCATGGCAAATACAATTCTCTCACCAAAATCACGGCTACACAAGTGGAAGGAGACAACTGTGGCAGAGATGTACCTGTTTTTTGCCACAATAATGCTTATGCCACATGTGTATAAGCACACTGTCACCACATACTGGACAACAGATCGCCTGATTTCAACTCCAGGTTTTAGTGACATTATAGGTGTCAATCGTTTCCTGATACTGTTGCGTATGTTACACTTTTCAGACAAAACCAGGCCTGACAGAAGCGACAGGTTATATAAGATAAGAAATGTGTTTATGTACCTGAAACAAAAGTGCTGCATGTATTTTTATCCCTTCAGGAAGCTTGTTATTGATGAGTCCTTGATTTTATTCAAAGGAAGACTCTCATTCAAGCAATATATACCAAGCAAGAGGAAACGCTTTGGTATAAAGCTATTTGTACTGTGTGATTGCAGAAGTGGTCTTGTTTTAGATATTATTGTGTACACTGGCAGTAATACTTTGAGAGATACCATGAAGTTATTGGGTATCTCTGGTGATGTGGTTCGAACAATGATGGAACCATATCTTGGTAAGGGGCATATGTTATTTACTGATAACTGGTACACAAGCCCCTTACTCAGTGATTTCTTGCGAGTGAACTTGACAGACGTGTGTGGCACAGTGCGTGGTAATCGCAAACATATGCCAAGGTTCGACGCTGGCACTCGCAGAGGTGAGGTGCAAGCCTTTGCTGCCAATGACATCATGGCATTTCGGTGGCATGACAAACGTGATGTCACATTGTTGACATCAGTTCACACAAACGAAATGGTACCCAGTGGCAGGGACAACAGAGAGACCAATGAACCCATTCTAAAGGCTGCAGCTGTCATGGACTACAACCTCAATATGCGCTTAGTGGACAAATGTGACATGCAGATTGGGTTTGCAGACTGTGTACGCAAGAGTTATAAGTGGTATATCAAACTTTTTTTCCATCTTGTTGATATCTCTATGCTAAATGCTTATAACATATACAAGTTGAAGACCAACAAAACACCAAAATATGGTGAATTTTGCCTGTCAGTAATCAGACAAATAATTGCAAAGTACAAAGGAGCAACTCCTGCAATAGACCAGCGCCCACAGACGTCATCTCGTTTGAGGCCTGGTGATCACTACCCCATACAACTGCCTCCTACTACTGCCAAGAAAAATGCTCAGAAGAGGTGTTATGTATGTATGCATACCACAAAACGCCCACTAACACGCAGAGACACTCGTTTTATGTGTGAGGAGTGTGAAGTGCCCCTCTGCATATACCCATGTTTCAAAGAGTTCCACAAGCTGCAGCAGTTCTAGGAACGTGCTTAGTGACTGTACATATGTATATATATTATGGAACAATAGTAATAAACATTGTTTTGTATTGTTTGTTTGTGTAAACAAAGTGTATACACAAACTAATAGTGATAAAGTTTGTTCTGTTATTGTGTTGTAAATAATGAGTGTATATTTGAACAATGCACCTTACATTGGTCTCACAGGCCACATAAGTTACCTGGAAAAGAAAAATATTGAAAAATGCAAGAAACCTTTGAATTAGAGTAAATAAAAGAATACCGGGTGGGCGGCAGTCGCCGCTGTTGCCATACGCACGTCGATTTCTGCAAACTTTGCGGCTCTATATCTCGGTAAGTACTGATGGCAAAAATTTTTTTTTAGGCTTAAAACACTAGTAAAAATATTCCTAACATTTTCATAAGAAAAAATAATTTTTTTTTTTTTCGAATATTTGGCGACATAGAATGACAGTTTCAGAGAGGGGCCTGAAACAGTCAAAGGGTTAAGTTTCCCGCCACCTGCGAGTCGCTACTACCCTCCGTCCGACCCCAGTAACTGGCTGCCAGCCCTCCCACCACTGTGTGGCAAGTGTTTTGTTTGTTCATTATTTGCTATTAAACTACAGTATAAATAATGTAAACCCATTCAAACCCATTCTGTACAATTTTTGACGTTTTCATATATTTTATGATTGCTCTTGGTTCAACAAGTTAAGGAAGCAGTATTGTATTATATTTCCCTACAATATATTGGGGCACCAAACATTCGCGATTTTTCAACATTCCCTTGCGAATGTTGAGGGAGACCTGTACAGTAGTACATTTATTATGAAGTACAGTAGTACATTTATTATGAAGTACAGTAAAGATATATTTATTATGAAGTATAGTGGACCCTCTGTTATCAGCTGTAATCCATTCCAGAAGGTCGGCCTAAAACCAAAATGGCCAAAGACTGAAAAAATGTTTTCCATTAGAATTAATGTAAATACAATTAATCCATTCCAGACACCCAAAAATATTAACAAAAAATAAATTTTTTTCAAGATTAACCATAGTTTTACATAGAAAAAATGAGAACTAAAGAAAATGGCTAATGAAATGGATAAATGAATATTTAAATCACTTTTACCTTTATTGAAGAGTCTTGTTGGCGTATGCAAAATGGCGAAGAGTGGAGAGAGAGGCGAGTTTATTGTTTGGAGATGGGGCAAAATGCTTAAATATGATGCTATTATGAACTCTACGGCTTATTTATCTATCACAATTCATCTAATATGACGTAATAAACAATATTAATAACATAGAAACATGACATGTACTCTGGAATGAATAAAAGATGTTATTGCGTTGTGGTGGTGGTGTTGGATTTATAAGGCCCACTGACAGCATAAGCTGTACATATAGTGTCAGTGGTAGAGGCAGCAGAGGCTAACACCATTATTCACACTGAAACAAAGTATGTAATTTATTACTAAGAAATGTTTACACTTTAATTTATAAATACAGTGGAACCTCAAATATCGAACTTAATCCGTTCCAGGAGTTAGTTCTGAACTCAAAAAGTCTGAAAAGCGAAGCAATATTTCCCATAAGAAATAATGGAAATGCAATTAATCCATTTCAGAAACCCAAAAATATTCACACACAAAAAAAATACATTTTATAGAGATTAATTATAGTTTTACATACACACAACAAATATAGTGTTCAATTATGTATTAATAAATTTAAACATAAAATAACATTTTACCTTTACTGAAGATTGGTGATGGCATCTGGAAGATAGGGAGGAGGAGAGAGGGAGTTGGGGATAGTGTTTGGAAGGAGAATCCCCCTCCATGAGGACTTCAGGTATCAAAGCCCTCTCTGGGGTTACTTCCCTTCTCTGTCTTTTAATGCCACTAGGACCAGCTTGAGAGTCACTGGACCCCTGTCTCACAAAATAACTGTCCACAGTCCTCTGTTTCTGGCACCTCTTAAAGATTTCCCTAAAACGGGACTTGGTTCTGTCACTGAACTTGTTGCGAAGATGGCTTGTTTCAGCTTGCTCAGGGTGGTACTTTTCCAAACACATTTGGACATCATTCCACTTCTGTATTATTTCCTTCTTCACATCTATGCTGTTTCTCACTTTATCACAGGGGTGCCACTAGCAAGTTTCTTTGAGCCCATTGTAGCTTATTTCACAGTCCCACAAGCACTAAACACAATGAAATAATCATAAAATGTTTGAATGAGAGCGAGTTAGTGTTCATTCAAGCATCAACAAAACCAGACTTGCTCACGGCGCCTGCGTGGAGACGCGGACAGAGCGGGCTGCCGGACAGGTCCGGTACCTGGCGGTTCGAAAATAGGGGCGAGTTCAATAATAGGGACAAAGTTGGTTCGAAAAAAGGGTTCTATTTTCAAAGAGTTCGATAAGCGATACGTTCAGAATTTGAGGTTCCACTGTAAGAAATATTTACACTTGGAGGAGATGCTGGCATTGGTTTAGGGTAGTGGAAGATACACAGGGTGGCATATATTGTCAGTGGTCCTATATACAGTGGACCCCTGACTTACAAAGGCCTCATCTTATGATAAAATCGACTTATGAAGTGTTTCGGTGTAAAAAATTTCCCCCAATGTACGAATAAAAACTCGAATTACATCATTCATCCCAAATGCGTCCACGTGTCCCATCTGGCCTGAGTGCGCCTTAGCTGCCCTGCCTTCAGTTAGTGTGCCAGTGTTTACAAGCCAGTGCGTTCGCGTCCACGCATACATTCAGGCTTTAGGAAAGGTAGGGGGTGTGTGGACCAGGTGTTTACAGTGAAACATATAAGTGAACAGTATTTAGATAAGGCTAAAGAGGTCTTTGTGGCATTTATGGATTTGGAAAAGGCGTATGACAGGGTGGATAGGGGGGCAATGTGGCAGATGTTGCAAGTGTATGGTGTAGGAGGTAGGTTACTGAAAGCAGTGAAGAGTTTTTACGAGGATAGTGAGGCTCAAGTTAGAGTATGTAGGAAAGAGGGAAATTTTTTCCCAGTAAAAGTAGGCCTTAGACAAGGATGTGTGATGTCACCGTGGTTGTTTAATATATTTATAGATGGGGTTGTAAGAGAAGTAAATGCGAGGGTCTTGGCAAGAGGCGTGGAGTTAAAAGATAAAGAATCACACACAAAGTGGGAGTTGTCACAGCTGCTCTTTGCTGATGACACTGTGCTCTTGGGAGATTCTGAAGAGAAGTTGCAGAGATTGGTGGATGAATTTGGTAGGGTGTGCAAAAGAAGAAAATTAAAGGTGAATACAGGAAAGAGTAAGGTTATGAGGATAACAAAAAGATTAGGTGATGAAAGATTGAATATCAGATTGGAGGGAGAGAGTATGGAGGAGGTGAACGTATTCAGATATTTGGGAGTGGACGTGTCAGCGGATGGGTCTATGAAAGATGAGGTGAATCATAGAATTGATGAGGGAAAAAGAGTGAGTGGTGCACTTAGGAGTCTGTGGAGACAAAGAACTTTGTCCTTGGAGGCAAAGAGGGGAATGTATGAGAGTATAGTTTTACCAACGCTCTTATATGGGTGTGAAGCGTGGGTGATGAATGTTGCAGCGAGGAGAAGGCTGGAGGCAGTGGAGATGTCATGTCTGAGGGCAATGTGTGGTGTGAATATAATGCAGAGAATTCGTAGTTTGGAAGTTAGGAGGAGGTGCGGGATTACCAAAACTGTTGTCCAGAGGGCTGAGGAAGGGTTGTTGAGGTGGTTCGGACATGTAGAGAGAATGGAGCGAAACAGAATGACTTCAAGAGTGTATCAGTCTGTAGTGGAAGGAAGGCGGGGTAGGGGTCGGCCTAGGAAGGGTTGGAGGGAGGGGGTAAAGGAGGTTTTGTGTGCGAGGGGCTTGGACTTCCAGCAGGCATGCGTGAGCGTGTTTGATAGGAGTGAATGGAGACAAATGGTTTTTAATACTTGACGTGCTGTTGGAGTGTGAGCAAAGTAACATTTATGAAGGGATTCAGGGAAACCGGCAGGCCGGACTTGAGTCCTGGAGATGGGAAGTACAGTGCCTGCACTCTGAAGGAGGGGTGTTAATGTTGCAGTTTAAAAACTGTAGTGTAAAGCACCCTTCTGGCAAGACAGTGATGGAGTGAATGATGGTGAAAGTTTTTCTTTTTCGGGCCACCCTGCCTTGGTGGGAATCGGCCGGTGTGATAATAAAAAAAAAAAAAAAAAAAAAATTGTATTATTCCAGTGTTTTTAATGCTTGGGTGATGAATGTTGCAGCGAGGAGAAGGCTGGAGGCAGTGGAGATGTCATGTCTGAGGGCAATGTGTGGTGTGAATATAATGCAGAGAATTCGTAGTTTGGAAGTTAGGAGGAGGTGCGGGATTACCAAAACTGTTGTCCAGAGGGCTGAGGAAGGGTTGTTGAGGTGGTTCGGACATGTAGAGAGAATGGAGCGAAACAGAATGACTTCAAGAGTGTATCAGTCTGTAGTGGAAGGAAGGCGGGGTAGGGGTCGGCCTAGGAAAGGTTGGAGGGAGGGGGTAAAGGAGGTTTTGTGTGCGAGGGGCTTGGACTTCCAGCAGGCGTGCGTGAGCGTGTTTGATAGGAGTGAATGGAGACGAATGGTTTTTAATACTTGACGTGCTGTTGGAGTGTGAGCAAAGTAACATTTATGAAGGGGTTCAGGGAAACCGGCAGGCCGGACTTGAGTCCTGGAGATGGGAAGTACAGTGCCTGCACTCTGAAGGAGGGGTGTTAATGTTGCAGTTTAAAAACTGTAGTGTAAAGCACCCTTCTGGCAAGACAGTGATGGAGTGAATGATGGTGAAAGTTTTTCTTTTTCGGGCCACCCTGCCTTGGTGGGAATCGGTCAGTGTGATAATAAAAAAAAAATAAAAAATAACTGCTAAATAAGCCACCATGGGCCCCAAGAAAACTTCTAGTACTCGAAGTATGTTGAGAGACTGTTACTGGTGTGGATAAACAAAAAACAGATATCAGGAGATAGCATTTTTCAAGCAATCATGTGAATAGGCAAGGCAGTTGCATGACAATTTAATTAAAAAAATGCCTGCAACTAGTGGTGATGTGAGTGAATTTAAGGCCAGCAAAGGTTGGCTTGAGAGATTTAAGAATCGTAGTGGCATACACAGTGTGGTAAGGCATGGTGAGGCTGCCAGTTTGGACAAAAAAGCGACTGAAAAAATATGTGCAGGAATTCCAGGAGTACATAGAGGCTGAAGGATTGCAACCCCAACAAGTGTTTAATTGTGACAAACCAGGCCTGTTTTGGAAGAAAATGCCAAACAGGACCTACAGGAAACGTGTACAGTGTGGTCAAAGGTGCAAACCTTTATGAAGGAAAATCACCCCAACACAGCTATTGCAAGCCGTGCTGGTGACTTACAATGACAATGTTGTGAAACACTTTAGGAAAATCTTAAAGGAGCGCAAGGTACAGAGCTCTATGGAGAGATTTTTGGTGCGACAGAGGTCCAGTGACTCTGAAGTTGTTAACAGTGGCATTAAAAGGAGAGGGGAAGTAACCCCGGAAAAGGACTTGCTACCTAAAGTCCTTATGGAAGGGGATTACCCTTCCAAAAATTAATACACGTCCATCTCCCCTCCTCTCATCTCGTCACACATCACTACAGCTTCAATAAAGGTAAGTGTCATTTATTCTTCATTTAGTACAGTATATCGTGCATGTATTCTTCTTTTTGTGTGTAGGAAAATGTATATATCATGTGTTAAAAAAAAATTTTCATACTTTTGGGTGTCTGGAACGGATTAATTGGATTTCCATTATTTCTTATGGGGAAAATTAATTTGATTTGTGACAATTTCGTCTAACGATGAGCTCTCTCTGGAACAGATTAATATCATAAGTCGGGGGTTCACTGTACCTCCAACAGCATTGGAGTCAGTTCCGTGTTGTCCTTTTTCTGTCGCTTAATTGCTTAACTTACTTGCTACACTGTTAATGCTACACCTTATTGCTGGCTGGTGCTGTAACCTTTATTGATTCCTGCTGCTTTAGTACATGTCATTCTATGATATGTACATATCGTACATATCATAGAATCGGTGAAGAAGGCACATTCTCCCCTCTCTCTTCTTCACTTTCGCACTTTGCTGGTTCGTTCTTTCTTGAATTCTATCGTGTTTCTCACATTCTTTACCAAAGGCTGGCACTAGGAACTTTCTTTGGGCCCATGGTGGCTTATTTTGTATTTGCATTCAATCAATAACCACAAAAAACAATGGATTATAGCGAAATGTATGGAAGAATGTGCAGAATCTTCCTCACTCACTCAGAGACACAGCCATACTGACTCATGAACACAGCAGAGTGGCAGGTGGACACGTCCAATATGGCCGATAACCGGGATAGAATTTTGGCCAAAAATGTGGGCAAAAACCAAATTGGCCGATATCCGGAACGGCTGATAACCGAGGGTCCACTGTACAGTAAAAGTACATTATGAAGTACAGTAAAAGTACACCTACCATCCAACTTAAGACCTGCTCGACTTACAACCACTCGACTTACGACCGTGTTTTTTATGCCAAATTTCTGGGAAATAAACAACTATTTGTGTTGTACACAGTGTTTATCCTAAACCTTACAGTATAAAATACAGTACTAACAACATAAAAAGTAAAGTAAAACATGAAATACCAAAATAATAAAATAAAGTCATTACAAAAATGTTTTGTTGATATTCAGTAGTAAAGTTCGACTTACGACCATTTCAACTTACGACCGGTTTCTCGGAACCGAACTCGGTCATAAGTCAGATGGTAGGTGTACATTTATTATGAAGTACAGTAAAGATACATTTATTATGAAGTACAGCATAAATACATCTACAGTGGAACCCCGAGTTTCAGCTGCCCTGAGTATTGGCCGCTTCGAGTTTCGACCACTTTTTTCGGCTAAATTTTGTCCCGAGTTTCAGCCTGTGCCCTGTGTTTCGGCCGGCATACCAGACCTGTCCACCTGCCCACGCAGGTGTCATGAGCCAGTCTAGCTTTGTTTATCCTTGAGTGAACATTACTCTGCACGCTCATCCAAACATTTCACAATAAATTCATTGTGTTTAGTGCTTGTTTTGTTGATTGTGACTATGAAATAAGACACCATGGGCCCAAAGAAACTTAATAGTGGCAGCCCTTTGGTAAAGAAAGTGTGAAACATGATAGAATTGAAGAAAGAAATTGTAGCAAAGTATCAAAGTGGAGGAGGAAGAGAGAGGGGAGAATGTTCCTTCTTCAGGGATTCAGTGATTCTGCGATATGTACAATGCTAAAGCAGCATGAGTCAATAAAGGCTATTTGCCAGCCAGCAGTAAAGTGTAGCATTAGCAGTGTAGCAAGTAAGTTAAGCAATTAAGCAATAGTAAAATGATGACACAAAACTTAACTCCTCTATTGTTTTTTGAAGTATATAGGATGACTGAAAACACTGCTTCTGCTGCCGCTTATGCTTATGCTCTCAGTGGCCCTTATACACCCAACAACAACAACAAAACAAAACCAATCATGACATATGTAATGATGTATTTTATTTGTTCTAGAATAATGTCATGTTTCTATGTTATTAATGTTGTTTATTATGTCATATTAGATGAATTGTGATAGATAAATAAGCTGTAGAGTTGATATTAGTGTCATATTGAAGGACTGTCTTATCCTGCCTCTGAACGAACTCTCCTGCCTCTCTCATACGCCAACAAGAGTCTTCAGTAAAGGTAAAAACTGATTTAAATGTTCATTTATCTATTAAAATTAGTGCTTTATATTTATTTCTCAATGTTTTCTGTATGTAAAACTATAGTATGTATTCTTTAAAAAATTTAATTTTTTGTGAATGTTTTTGTGTGGAACAGATTAATTGGATTTACATTATTTCTTATTGGAAATATTGCTTCAGCTTTAGGCCTAGCTCCTGGAACAGATTATGGCCAAAACTCGGGGTTCTACTGTATTATAATTAAGGTACAGTGAAATCCTTCATGTCACAGCCATCACCATTGAGTTTTCACTTCGTTTACGAGATGGTGGTCTTAGGACGCCCTGCATAATGACTATCAGATAGAAGATATGGCAACTCACTAAATCTACAACAGTTTACAGGAATTAATCTTTGTTAATGTTATATTTAAGTGAGTATAAATACCAGGTAATTGGATGATTTGTTACTGGCAGCCTTTTGATTTGCTTGTGACTTTTTTTATGTGCTCCTTCATGGATGAGTTCTTGCCATAGTGATGGGTCTTGTGATTTAATGAATGGGGCCTTTTTCTTCCCTTCCCCAGATCAAATCTGAATGCCCATCCCTCCCTCTCTGTTTGGTCTCATTTATGGGGAAATTTTCATATTTGTGAAATCCAGCTCTGGAACAGAAAGAGAACCACCATCAGTCCTCTTCCAACAAGGTACCATTGGTGATGCTGTTGTGGTCGTCACTCCACACAGGAAAACTGGATCATCTTAAAACATCTTGGGTAATCTCTGGCTGCAGTTCCAGAAGTACCTACTGAAGATGTATCACCTGTCATTTTTTCTGATTTGCCCACCATCATTTAGGTCAGGGGTTGATAACTTTGTTCTGCCTAGGGGCCAGGGCCCATGTCTGTGAGTGGATGGCTGGCCATTCATATCACTATAGCTAATAAACAGAGGTTTTACCTGGAGTGTACCTGGAGAGGGTTTCAGGAGTCAATGGCTTGGTCTGAGACCAGGCCTCATGGTGGATCAGGGTCTGATCAACCAGGCTGTTACTGCTGGCTGTACGCAAGCTGACGTACGAACCACAGCCTGGTTGGTCAGGTACTGACTCTAGGCGCCTGTCCAGTGCCTTCTTAAAGACAGCCAGGGGTCTGTTGGTAATCCCCCTTATATATGCTGGGAGGCAGTTGAACAGTCTTGGGCCCTTGACACTTACTTGTTGTCTCTCAGTGTTCATTGGGGAAATGTTGCATCTCCTGCCGAGTCTTTTGCTTTCATATGGAGTGATTTTTGGGTGCAAGTTTGGTACCAGTTCCTCCATGATCTCCCAAGTGTATATTATCCATAATACTAATACATACTAAACTTTGACATTCTTCTTCTTTCTTTTGACAAACCAGCCATATATCACTGAGGCAGTGTGAACCAAAAGGAAAAATGAAAGTTTCTCCTTTCAAATTTAATAATATATACAGGAGAAGGGGCTACTAGCCCCTTGCTCCCAGCATTTTAGTCACCTCTTACGACACACATAGCATACGGAGGAAGAAGAAGAACTACTAAGGAAATGGAAGAAAACCTAGAGAGGCATTTGTATATACAGTGGAACCTCTACTTGTGAGCGCATCCACATGTGAGTTTTTCCAAATATGAGCAGTCGATGGGTCGATTTTTTGCTTCCATAAGCGAGCAGACCTGAAGTCAGGTTCCTTGACGCTGGTGAGAGGCTCTTGCTCTTGATCTAGGGAATTGTATCTCATTTGTTTGTTGGACTATCTTATTGAAACTTGGGCAATATATGATGATAAGATGCTTCTCAATGTACACCAAAAATGAAAGAAATCTAAGCATAAATAATGGAGTTCTCTTCTCAGCAATTAGCCGCCCCTTAGCGGTATTTTTGTATAGTTTTTATGGTTGTATTCTCGTTTTTTTGTTTCATTTGATAGAATGGAAGATATATTACAGAAATAGTTATGATTTTGATTGCTTTCACGACAAAAAGTACCTTGAAATTGAGCTCAGTTTAGGAGAAATGTTCAGTTGTTTTGGCTGTGTTCAAGAGTAAACAAATGACATTCACCACTGCATACATCTAGTATGCAGTCGTGAATGGGTTGACATTATTTATACAATTATTGCAATAAGGCATAACAGTAAATCTTATATTTTTTGTGTGAATAAAAATTACAAATTATTTATATTGTAATAATATAATACATAATAATAATAATAATAATACGTATAATAATATGTATAATAATAATACGTATAATAATAATAGTATAATAAAATACAATAATAATAATAGTATAATACGTATAATAATAATACATATACGTATAATAATAATGTACTATATAATAATTATAATAATAGACGGCTTCAAAAGGCCATCACTAGATGGCAGTGTTTAACACAACAAAGAGGGAGCGGTTGTGGCCGCCTCCACCTGTTACATAATGACATATTTTATTCATTCTAGAGTATATATATCAGGTTTCTCTGTTATTTATATTGTTTGTTATGTCATATTAGATGAACTGTGACAGATAAATAAGCCGTATAGATGATATTAGTGAAATTATTCAAGAGGTATTTTGTCCTGTCTCCAGACAAACTCTTGTCCACCACTGACACCGCCCATACCACTACATGAATTACATATTTTATTCATTTTAGAGTATATATCAGGTTTCTGTGTTATTTATATTGTTTATTATGTCATATTAGATAAAGTGAGATGGATGGATAAATAAGCCGTAGAGTTGATATTAGCGAAATTATTGAAGTACAGAATTCCACTGGAACGGATCAATTGCATTTCAGTTAATTTAAATGAGGAAAATTGACTCTGCAAACGAGCAAATCCAGTTGCGAGCAAGATCATGGAACAGATTAAACTCTCAAGTAGAGGTTCCACTGTACAGTGGACCCCCGCATAGCGAACGCCTTGCATAGCGAACATTCCGCATAGCGAACGCTTTGATCGCTAAAATTTTGCCCCGCATAGTAGACAAAAACCCGCTCAGCGAACTTCGTCCGAGACGCGTCCAATGTGCGGCCTCAGCCAGCCTCACATGTGCCGCCTGTCCCATTGTTTACCAGCTAGCCTCCGCGGTAACATTCAAGCATACACTCGGAATATTTCGTATTATTACAGTGTTTTCGGTTCTGTTTGTTGAAAATAAGTGACCATGGGCCCCAAGAAAGCTTCTAGTGCCAACCCTGTGGTAAAAAGGGTGAGAATTAGTATGGAAATTAAGAAAGATTTTGAAGGGTTTGGGGCTAACCCTGAGAAGCCTATGCCAGTTGTGGAATCCATTGTGCCTACTTCAAAAATTAAGGAAATGTGTGCACATTGGGTTGAACTGCAAACCTTTATGGATGAAAATCACCCTGACACAGCTGTTGCAAGGCGTGCTGGTGACTATTTCAATGACAATGTTATGGCCCATTTTAGACAAATCGTAAAGGAACGGGAGGTACAGAGCTCTATGGACAGAAAGAAGTCCAGTGACTCTGAAGCTGGTCCTAGTGGCATTAAAAGAAGAAGGGAAGTAACCCCGGAAAAGGACTTGCCTCCTCAAGTGTTAATGGAAGGGGATTCCCCTTCTAAACACTAACACTCTCTCTCCCCTCCTCCCATCCCATCAATCATCACCAGATCTTCAATAAAAGTAAGTGTCATGTAATTGTGCATGCCTTTTTCAGTTTGTGTGTACTAAAATTAACATTTTTTTGTGGTAAAAAAATTTTTTTTTCATACTTTTGGGTGTCTTGCACGGATTAATTTTATTTCCATTATTTCTTATGGGGAAAATTAATTCGCATAGCGAACATTTCGCATAACGACCAGCCCTCTTGCACGGATTAAGTTCGCTATGCGGGGGTCCACTGTATATGCTTGTTTATGCATGTGCAGTGTGACCCATGTGTAAATAGAAGTAGCAAGACTTACCTGAAATCATGTATGTTCTTTTTTCAACAAACCGAGCCCAAAAAGAAAAACAAAAGTTTCTCTTTTTAACTTCAGTAATGTATACAGGAGAAATGGAAACTAGCCCCTTGCTCCCAGCATTTTAGTTGCCTCTTACGACACGCATGGCTTACGGAGAAAGAATTCTGTACCACTTCCCCATGGAGACGAGAGGAAAAAAACAAGAACAAAAACTTGTAAGAAAATAGAAGAAACCCATAGGGGCGTGTATATATTTGCTTGTACATGCATGTGTAGTGTGACCTAAGTGTAAGTAGAAGTAGCAAGACATACCTGAAATCTTGCATGTTCATGAGACAAAAAAAAAAAAAAGACACCAGCAGTCCTATCATCTTGTAAAACAATTAGAGGTTTCCCTTTCACACTCACTTATCAGGACGGTAGTACGTCCCTGGGTGGTTGCTGTTTACTAACCTACTACCTAGGTCAGTGAAGATACCTTTTTGAAAAATAAAAGTGCTGAAAGTTTAAAGCTGGTAAGAAAAGGCATTCTTCAGTTTTCACATGGTACCAACAATTCCAAGTTTTGGAAAAAGACACATGTAGTAAAAGTAAACCTTGTATTGTTGGGACCATTCACATACAACTGGCTTTATCAAGCACAGGAAATATGCAGAATATCGACATATACATTCAGTGGCCACTTTATTAGGTACACCTGCTCATAATTCAAATATCTAATCAGCCAGTCACACGGCAACACCTTGATGCTTAAAAGAAGGCAGACATGGTCAAGAGGTTCAGTTGTTGTTCAGACTATGCAAACATCAGAATGGGGAAGAAATGTAATGTAAGTAAATTTGACAGTGGAATGATTGATGGTGCCAGACGGGGTAGTTTGAGTATCTTAGAAACTGTTGATCTCTTGGGATTTTCATGCACAACAGTCTCCAGAGTTTGTAGAGAATGGTGTGGAAAAACACAAAACATCCATTGAGCAGCAATTCTGTGGGCAAAAATTTTAAGTATAGGAAACTGAGGCTGCAGAGTACATGGTAGAGAATCTTTCTGGAGATAATAAAACAAAAAGTATGAAATTTGATAGAAAATTGACATTGTACTTTCACAAATTTTGCTGCATTAGTGATATTTATGCATCAGCAATTTTGCCCACTTTGACTCCTATGTTAGGCCCATTACATTATTCCAATCGACCAAATTTTTAGCTATTTCACTAGTATACCTTCTGTTTCATCAATTGAGCACAAGAAACTGCCCACCCAACTACTTCAACTGCAAAATGAAGTGATCAGAAATTGCTAATTTGGCCATTTTCACACAAATTTTAAAATATTCCAATTTCAAAACAGGGTTCAGAATAAACAATGCAGACATTCCTGGCACTAAAATACCATTTTCTCTGTTTATTAGTCATGTTTCCAGGCTTTACACATGAATTCCATTTTGATTTTTTATTCACACAAAGAATTCTTATTCACACCAAAAAATAGAAGATTTACTGTTATGCAATATTGTAATAATTGTATAAATAATATCAGTGCATTCATGAACACATATTAGACCCACCAGCTGACGTGTATTGGACACGTGATGTGATTTGTTTACTCTTGAACATTAGCAAAAATTGAACATTTACACTACTTTGAGCTCAATTTCATACTATTTCAGTCCTAAAACCAATCAAAATCATCTCTATTTCTGTAATATGTCTTTCATTCTATCAAAACCAAGAAATTGTAAATACAACCAAAAAATAACATGAAAATACACTGCAAGGTCATGGTTTTAAACCAAAAACAGAGTTGCAGTTTTTTCTCAAGCACTGCATGCTGCAGGATTTGTTTTATATGGTGCACACTTAACACATATACCCATTCTCTCATATCTAGACCCAAATTTACCACTCACAGCTTATCTGAGTGAGCTGAGCTCATCACATAGTACTACAGCACAGACCTTGGCTTTCAACCCTTAGAACAACAGATCTCTTGATTTTATCACAATATCTCATTAAATATTGCTGTAGTCTGGCTTCTGTTGCCTTTTGTAAGGAAATATGAAGAGAGATTTAGGTGTGGGAAATCGAATGAGACTACAGTAAACCCTCGATAAAACAGACCTCTATAAAGCAGATATTGGCTAAAACAGTCAAAAAGCTGGACTAAGGCACTGGTGTATTTAGATCTGTGAACCAATACCTTCTCTCAAAAGATATTTTTATCTGCTGCACCTTTATAGCACTAAAACTGAACTGTAATTAATAATCATATCAGTCATTTTACCCTATTCTTATTACTTAATATTTTACACCTGTCCACTGTGCCATTGAAGGTGGCAGTTTGAGCATGTGTATGTGGCCCTTTACACTTGTAATACTTCTTTCCTTGATCCTCTTATTACATCTCTTCTTAACCTCCATATGCTCTGCAGTTATGTTCATCATATCCAGGACCTCAGGTAAACTTTTCATAAATGTGTCACCTGGTGGTTCTCCAGCCTGTGCTTATAGAGTTTGCTTGAAGGAAGTTGCATTGATTTACTATAGGTACAGTTATCCCACACTGTTTTCTGTTGTGTAAACAAGTTTCATGTCCGTATAACATACATGTGTTCTCTACTTGTGTGTTACATATAATGCAACATGGAAGTAAGAGTGGATGCATGTTGCATTACATAGACTGCTAAATAAACTTGTTGGCATGCTGTTGTGACCACTGTTAATGGTACTTCCACTGTATGTTTAATCTGAAAAAATGGACTAAAGTTAGAAGGAAAGTACATGCTGGACCCTGCTCCCATCCTTGCCATTGCTGGCAAAAGAGTAGCAGACCCTGTTGCCAGATATAACAAAGACATTTTACTCGTTAGTGGAAGCCCACAGTAGTCCTGTTTAAAAAATCAGGTACATGTATCTAAATCTAAGATACTTTTCATATAGACCCATCAATCTTACCATAAATTAACCCTTTGAGGGTCGAGAGGCCCTCTCCCAAACTTGTTCTCAGGGTTAAAAAATTTTCAAAAAAAATAAATTATTATTTTCTTGTGAAATGATACAGAATCTTTTTCCGATCATAATGACACTAAAAGTATGAAGTTTGATGGAAAACTTAGGGAATTATGCTCTCGTGAAGTTAGCAGTCTCTAAGTGGGCAAGTTTGCCAACTTTGAGCCCTATTTTCGGCCAATTCCAATGTTGCAGTTGATTAAAGTCATAGCTATTTCCCTAGAACTCCATTTGTTCTATTGACTGAATACAAGAATCTGCCCATTTACTGATTTCAAGTACCCAATAAAGTGGTCAGAAATTGGCAATTTGGCAAGTTTCACACAAATTTCAAAAGATGCCAATTTCGAAATAGGGCTCATAATAAACAAGACAGACATTCATGGCACTAAAATAACATTTGATCTGTTCATTAGTCACTTCTCTATGCCCCTCTTACATTACTTTTGCTTCCCATTTTGAATTTTTATTCTCACAGAAAATAGAAGATTTTCTGTTATGTATATTACAGCATCATTGTAAAAACGGTATAAATGATATCAGTGCACTTGTGAAAGAATATTAGACTCGCCAGTTGACGTATATTGGATGCTTGGCTTGATCTGTTTGCTCTTGAACATCAGCAAAAATCTATAATTTTCGCTGCTTTGAGCTCAGTTTCAAGCTACTTGTCATCGTGAAACTAATCAAAATCATCTCTATTTCTGTAATATATCTTCCATTCTATCAAATGAGACCAAGGAAACGAGAATAAAACCATAAATACCATACAGAAATACTCTAGAAAGTCGCTGTTTTAAATAAAAAACACAGTCGGGGTTTTCTTTTTCTCATTATGCACAGCATGCTTCAGGATTTTTTTTATACTGAGCACACTGACTACACAGACCCATTCTTTCATATGTAGGTGTGCAAGCTTTCTTCCACCAGATTTGAAGGCAGTAGAGTTTAGGCATACAAGTACCTGCCTAAGCTCTTGGGAGTTAGTGTGGGCTGTTACCAAGTACCATGGCTTGTTGTAGTGTTTTAGAATCTCAGATTCAAGTGTTGAAGAAGGAGATTCTACTCCTTCAGGACGAAAATAGGAGGCTGAAGCTTTGCATAGATGAGTTTGGGAGCGAGTGTGAGAAGGATTTAGCTGGTAAGGAGGAAATGGTCACCAGCAGTGATAGTGGCAGCCGCTTTAAGTGGCAAGTGGTTCACAGTTCAGGAAGAAGGAAGATGAGGAGAGTTAATAGAGAAGATGTGAAGGTAGGAAATCGATTCTCTGTTCTCCAAGACTAGTGTACTTCAGTGGTTAGTGAGGTTGAAGGTACCACTGATTCCCCTGCTAATCAAGGTAAGAATATTTTAATAGTAGGCAATTCTCAGGTAAGATATATGGACCGTGCATTTTGTAACAGAGACAGAAACGTCAGACAGAGTGTGCGCCTTCCTGGAGCTGGTGTTGGTGACATAGTCAGCAGGTTGGATAATATTATGGCAGGTAATGGGAACAAGCCCATTATCTGTCTTAGTGCTGGGGGTAATGACATTGGGGAGGGCAGGAGAGAGGAGCAGCTGGATAAGTACAGGTTAGCCATAGAAGTAGTTAGGTCTAAGGGAAGGATCCCAGTCATATGTAGCATCATGCCTAGAAAGGGAGTGGGCAATGAATGGATGTCTAGGGCAATTGGTATAAATTGCTGGCTAGACAGGTACTGCAAGGAACTTGCAATCCCATTCCTTGATAACTGGGACCTATTCTTTGGCAAACGTGATATGTATGGAAGGGATGGGGTTCATCTCTCTGGGGATGGAGTGGTTGCATTAGCCAATTCAAATGAGAGGGTAATTGATGACTTGTCTAGGAATTTAAACCGATAGATTATAGAGGTATGGGTGTTTGTGGGAAACAATCAGGCTGCAGCATTAGGGTTAAAAACAGCAGTTATTACCAGGATACCTCATGGATATGTTTAAAAGACAATATTCAAAATAAAGTTGCTAGTAATGGCAAATCAATTGATCAACAAAGAGAGATAGTAGAGGGCAACGAGTGACTAGCTCCCTTAAGGTTTACTATACAAATAGTAGGAGTCTAAGAAATAAGATAGATGAGCTAGGATTACTTGCAAGTGTAGGTAATATAGGTATTATTGGTATAACAGAGACCTGGTTCAACCTGAAAGATAGAGAAATGCCTTCTGAATGGAACATACAGGGTTATAAACTATTCCACACTGATAGGGTCAACAGGAAGGGTGGTGGAGTGGCGATGCATGTCAGAGAAAATTTAAATTGTTGTCTTCGACATGATATAAGATTAGAAACATCGAGCACAGAATCTGGTTGGCTACAGTTTCTCGAGGGACGTGACAAATTAATTTTGGGTGATTTATAGGCCCCCCAAACCTTGATAGGGAGTGCAGTAAGCTGTTATGGGACAAAATTCATAAGGCATCTAGATACAAAAATGTTGTGATAATGGGAGATATTAACTTTAGACAAATTGATTGGAACAATATGACAGGAAATCTTGAGTCTAGTGACTTTCTTGATATGGTTCAGGATTGCTTTTAGAACAGGTTGTGACAGAACCAACTAGAGGAAACAATCTGCTTGACTTGGTTCTTGCCAACAAAGATTCACTAATTAATAATCTTGAAGTTAATGATGAGCTTGGGGGAAAGTGATCACAAATCACTTAGTTTCAATATATCATGGAATTACCCAGATAATTGCAATCAAATCTCTGTCCCAGATTTTCGCTTGGCTGACTTCATGAGACTGAAAAATTACCTGGGTGGGCTAAATTGGGATGTCCTGACTATGGGTCAGGTAGGTGATCTTGGTTGCCAATATGACGTTTTTCAGAGCATAGTTCTAGCTGCCCAGACAACTTTTGTTCTGAGTAGGGAAATTAGATCTAACAAAAATGATCCCAAATAGATGAATAATAGATTAAAACATCTCATTGGTCAAAAGACAGGCATATATAGGCAGTAAATGTTAAATGATCAGTTATGGAAGGAGAAAAGAGAATATGAATGTGTAAATTCAAGAATTATGTGGATTAAAGTAAAGGTTGGATGCGAGAAGTGGGTCATAATAAGCGTGTATGCACCTGGAGAAGAGAGGAATGCAGAGGAGAGAGAGAGATTTTGGGAGATGTTAAGTGAATGTATAGGAGGCTTTGAACCAAGTGAGAGAGTAATTGTGGTAGGGGACCTGAATGCTAAAGTAGGAGAAACTTTTAGAGAGGGTGTGGTAGGTAAGTTTGGGGTGCCAGGTGTAAATGATAATGGGAGCCCTTTGATTGAACTTTGTATAGAAAGGGGTTTAGTTATAGGTAATACATATTTTAAGAAAAAGAGGATAAATAAGTATACACGATATGATGTAGGGCGAAATGACAGTAGTTTGTTGGATTATGTATTGGTAGATAAAAGACTGTTGAGTAGACTTCAGGATGTACATGTTTATAGAGGGGCCACAGATATATCAGATCACTTTCTAGTTGTAGCTACACTGAGAGTAAAAGGTAGATGGGATACAAGGAGAATAGAAGCATCAGGGAAGAGAGAGGTGAAGGTTTATAAACTAAAAGAGGAGGCAGTTAGGGTAAGATATAAACAGCTATTGGAGGATAGATGGGCTAATGAGAGCATAGGCAATGGGGTCGAAGAGGTATGGGGTAGGTTTAAAAATGTAGTGTTAGAGTCTTCAGCAGAAGTTTGTGGTTACAGGAAAGTGGGTGCAGGAGGGAAGAGGAGCGATTGGTGGAATGATGATGTAAAGAGAGTAGTAAGGGAGAAAAAGTTAGCATATGAGAAGTTTTTACAAAGTAGAAGTGATGCAAGGAGGGAAGAGTATATGGAGAAAAAGAGAGAGGTTAAGAGAGTGGTGAAGCAATGTAAAAAGAGAGCAAATGAGAGAGTGGGTGAGATGTTATCAACAAATTTTGTTGAAAATAAGAAAAAGTTTTGGAGTGAGATTAACAAGTTAAGAAAGCCTAGAGAACAAATGGATTTGTCAGTTAAAAATAGGAGAGGAGAGTTATTAAATGGAGAGTTAGAGGTATTGGGAAGATGGAAGGAATATTTTGAGGAATTGTTAAATGTTGATGAAGATAGGGAAGCTGTGATTTCGTGTATAGGGCAAGGAGGAATAACATCTTGTAGGAGTGAGGAAGAGCCAGTTGTGAGTGTGGGGGAAGTTCGTGAGGCAGTAGGTAAAATGAAAGGGGGTAAGGCAGCCGGGATTGATGGGATAAAGATAGAAATGTTAAAAGCAGGTGGGGATATAGTTTTGGAGTGGTTGGTGCAATTGTTTAATAAATGTATGGAAGAGGGTAAGGTACCTAGGGATTGGCAGAGAGCATGCATAGTTCCTTTGTATAAAGGCAAAGGGGATAAAAGAGAGTGCAAAAATTATAGGGGGATAAGTCTGTTGAGTGTACCTGGTAAAGTGTATGGTAGAGTTATAATTGAAAGAATTAAGAGTAAGACGGAGAATAGGATAGCAGATGAACAAGGAGGCTTTAGGAAAGGTAGGGGGTGTGTGGACCAGGTGTTTACAGTGAAACATATAAGTGAACAGTATTTAGATAAGGCTAAAGAGGTCTTTGTGGCATTTATGGATTTGGAAAAGGCGTATGACAGGGTGGATAGGGGGGCAATGTGGCAGATGTTGCAAGTGTATGGTGTAGGAGGTAGGTTACTGAAAGCAGTGAAGAGTTTTTACGAGGATAGTGAGGCTCAAGTTAGAGTATGTAGGAAAGAGGGAAATTTTTTCCCAGTAAAAGTAGGCCTTAGACAAGGATGTGTGATGTCACCGTGGTTGTTTAATATATTTATAGATGGGGTTGTAAGAGAAGTAAATGCGAGGGTCTTGGCAAGAGGCGTGGAGTTAAAAGATAAAGAATCACACACAAAGTGGGAGTTGTCACAGCTGCTCTTTGCTGATGACACTGTGCTCTTGGGAGATTCTGAAGAGAAGTTGCAGAGATTGGTGGATGAATTTGGTAGGGTGTGCAAAAGAAGAAAATTAAAGGTGAATACAGGAAAGAGTAAGGTTATGAGGATAACAAAAAGATTAGGTGATGAAAGATTGAATATCAGATTGGAGGGAGAGAGTATGGAGGAGGTGAACGTATTCAGATATTTGGGAGTGGACGTGTCAGCGGATGGGTCTATGAAAGATGAGGTGAATCATAGAATTGATGAGGGAAAAAGAGTGAGTGGTGCACTTAGGAGTCTGTGGAGACAAAGAACTTTGTCCTTGGAGGCAAAGAGGGGAATGTATGAGAGTATAGTTTTACCAACGCTCTTATATGGGTGTGAAGCGTGGGTGATGAATGTTGCAGCGAGGAGAAGGCTGGAGGCAGTGGAGATGTCATGTCTGAGGGCAATGTGTGGTGTGAATATAATGCAGAGAATTCGTAGTTTGGAAGTTAGGAGGAGGTGCGGGATTACCAAAACTGTTGTCCAGAGGGCTGAGGAAGGGTTGTTGAGGTGGTTCGGACATGTAGAGAGAATGGAGCGAAACAGAATGACTTCAAGAGTGTATCAGTCTGTAGTGGAAGGAAGGCGGGGTAGGGGTCGGCCAAGGAAGGGTTGGAGGGAGGGGGTAAAGGAGGTTTTGTGTGCGAGGGGCTTGGACTTCCAGCAGGCATGCTTGAGCGTGTTTGATAGGAGTGAATGGAGACAAATGGTTTTTAATACTTGACGTGCTGTTGGAGTGTGAGCAAAGTAACATTTATGAAGGGATTCAGGGAAACCGGCAGGCCGGACTTGAGTCCTGGAGATGGGAAGTACAGTGCCTGCACTCTGAAGGAGGGGTGTTAATGTTGCAGTTTAAAAACTGTAGTGTAAAGCACCCTTCTGGCAAGACAGTGATGGAGTGAATGATGGTGAAAGTTTTTCTTTTTCGGGCCACCCTGCCTTGGTGGGAATCGGCCGGTGTGATAAAAAAAAAAAAAAAAAAAAAATATAGGCATATCAAAAGAGGGGATGGGCAGTTAAGAAATCAATATATTCAATTAAAGAGAGAAATAAAGAAAGGAATAAGAAAAGCAAAAAGGGATTATGAGGCTAAGGTTGCAAGGGATTCAAAGACTAACCCAAAAGGGTTCTTTCAGGTATACAGAAGTAAGATTAGGGACAAGATAGGCCCACTTAAGAGTAACTCTGGTCAGATCACTGACAGTGATAAGGGTATGTGTGAAATTCTCAATACCTACTTCCTCTCAGTTTTCACCCAGGAAAATACTAGCGATATTCCTGAAATAATAGATTATGTAGAACAGGATAATAAACTATGTATGATTGCGGTAACTAGTGACATGGTCTGCAGACAAATAGAGAAACTAAAACTGAACAAATCTCCAGAGGCCCTGATGAACTGTTTGCAAGGGTGTTAAAGGAATGTAAAGAGGAACTTAGCATGCCTTTGGCTAATCTTTTTAACATATCACTACAAACTGGCATAGTGCCTGATAAGTGGAAAATGGCAAATGTAATACCTATTTACAAGGCAGGTGACAGGTCCTTGGCTTCGAACTATAGAGCACTAAGCCTTACCTCCATAGTGGGAAAATTTATAGAATCAATAATTACCGAAGCAATTCGTAGCCATCTTGACAGGCACAGGTGTTTGAGGAGGTAGATCATGTAATGAATATTTTATTGCGTATATGGACTTCAGTAAGGCTTTCGATAGAGTTCCACACCAGAGGCTATTGAAGAAACTTAAGGCACACGGAATAGGAGGAGAAATTTTTTCCTGGGTAGAGGCATGGCTGACAAATAGACAGCAGAGAGTTTGCATAAATAGGGAGAAATCAGAATGGGGGCACGTCACAAGCGGTGTTCCTCAGGGGTCAGTGTTGGGCCCGTTGGTGTTCACAATTTACATGAACGACATAGATGAGGGAATAAATAGCGACATAAGCAAATTTGCTGATGACACCAAAGTAGGCCGTCCAATTCATTCTAATGAGGACACTAGAGCACTCCAGGATGATTTGAATAGACTGATGCAATGGTCGGAGAGTTTACCTGGAGTTTACCTGGAGAGAGTTCCGGGGGTCAACGCCCCCGCGGCCCGGTCTGTGACCAGGCCTCCTGGTGGATCAGAGCCTGATTAACCAGGCTGTTGCTGCTGGCTGCACGCAAACCAACGTACGAGCCACAGCCCGGCTGGTCAGGAACCGACTTTAGGTGCTTGTCCAGTGCCAGTTTGAAGACTGCCAGGGGTCTGTTGGTAATCCCCCTTATGTATGCTGGGAGGCAGTTGAACAGTCTCAGGCCCCTGACACTTATTGTATGGTCTCTTAACGTGCTAGTGACACCCCTGCTTTTCATTGGGGGGATGGTGCATCGTCTGCCAAGTCTTTTGCTTTCGTAGTGAGTGATTTTCGTGTGCAAGTTCGGTACTAGTCCCTCTAGGATTTTCCAGGTGTATATAATCATGTATCTCTCCTGCCTGCATTCCAGGGAATACAGGTTTAGGAACCTCAAGCGCTCCCAGTAATTGAGGTGTTTTATCTCCGTTATGCGTGCCTTGAAGGTTCTCTGTACATTTTCTAGGTCAGCAATTTCAATTGCCTTGAAAGGTGCTGTTAGTGTGCAGCAATATTCCAGCCTAGATAGAACAAGTGACCTGAAGAGTGTCATCATGGGCTTGGCCTCCCTAGTTTTGAAGGTTCTCAATATCCATCCTGTCATTTTTCTAGCAGATGCGATTGATACAATGTTATGGTCCTTGAAGGTGAGATCCTCCGACATGATCACTCCCAGGTCTTTGAGAAGTGGCAGATGCAGTTTAATATTGACAAATGCAAAGTTCTAAATGTTGGACAGTTAAATAACCATGCCACATATAAACTAAATAATGTAGATCTTAATACAGGTCTTCCATTACAAATCCGGCATCATTGGGACCTGTAGTGTGCCGGATTACTGAGTTTGCCGAATTACAGAGTGGTTAGGTTAGAATACACATAATAAAATTAACCAACTTGACTTACACAGTTCATTGAACTGTGTAAACCCTTATTTATCGTCCGTCTTTTTTATTTTTGTTATACGTTAAGAAGTATCTTTCCATCATACATTGCCCAAGTTTCAATGAGATAGCCCAACAAACAACCAAGAAAATAAAATATTTACCAAAAATCATATATGGCAAGCCCAAGCCAGGTACTGGAAATAAGTCACTTTGTCTGACTTTTCTGGGTTATCCTAGGTTCTCTATACATACGCTGCTATGTTTGATAATTATGTAACTGTATTTGTGTATACCTGAATAAACTTATTTACTTCTAGTCTGTCAACTGAGTACAAGAAACCACCCATTCACTTATTTCAGCTACCCAATAAAGTGGTCAGAAATTGGCAATTTGGCCGATTTCACACAAATTTCAACAGATGCCAATTTCAAAATAGGATCCAGAATAAACAATGCAGACATTCCTGGCACTAAAATAACATTTTCTCTGTTCATTAGTCACAGCTACAGGTCCCTCTTATATTACTCTTGCTTTCCATTTGGAATTTTTATTCACACAAAAAAAAAAATAGAAGATTTACTGTTATGCAGACTGCTGCTGCATTGTAATAATTGTATAAATAATGTCATGCCATTCTTGACTCCATACTGGAATTTGGACTGGCAGGCGGACAGGTATTGGACGGTGACGTCATTTGTTTACACTTGAGCTTCACTAAAGAATAGAATATTTTCACTCCTGTGAGTGCAGTTTCAAGGTACTTTTCTTCATGAAAGCAATCAAAATCATATCTATTTCTGTAATATATCTTTCATTCTATCAAATGAGACCGAAAAAACGAGAATATAACCATAAAAACATACAAAAATATACCGCTAAGCGGCCGCTAATGGCTGAGAAGTGAACTCCGCTATTTATGGTCTGATTTCTTTCATTTTTGGTGTATGTGAAGAAGTATCTTTCCATCATACATTGCCAAAGTTTGAATAAGATAACCCAACAAACAACTGAGAAAATATAATAATAATAACAATAATAATAATAATATCTTTATTTACTACACGTACATGTACAAGGTATACTGTCCTAGCTGACATCAATGACATATTACTGTATAGAAAGCTGCTTGTTATGCAGAGTATTTCAAGAAAATTAGGTCAGTGTCCCAGGATAACACCCACACTAGTCGGCTAACACCCAGGTACCCATTTACTGATGGGTAAACATAGACAATAGGTGTAAAGAAACACGCCTAATGTTTCTACCCTGGCTGGGAATTGAATATTTACCAAAAATCATACGTGGCTAACCCAAGCCAGGTACTAAAAATAAGCCACGTTGACTTTTTTGGGGTTATCCTAGGTTCTCTACACATATGCTGCTATGTGTGAAAATCTATAGAGAGAAAATATCTTTTTTGTTTCATGTTTATGGTGCAGTACGAGTGTATATCACAGTTAGCCCTGTGCTACACTCCGTTTTCTCTAATATAAGCCCTCAAGACAAGGATAGGAGAATGGTATTTGTATACCATATCCTCTTCATACCTCCGTCGAACTGCTCGGTATTATGCCAAATATTATTTATTCTGGAGTATTTAACATGTTTTATGTTATTTATATTGTTGATTATGTCATATTAGATCAATTGTGATAGGCAATGAGCTGTAGTGTTGATATTAGCATAACAATAAAGCATATTCTCCTGCTTCATGCGGCTGAGCTCATGGCAACCAAAAGTGGCTTCAAAGCCACCTTATCTTTAATGGATAATGTACTGTGTAGGTGCTTTACATAATGAGAAGCATTTCTCTTATTTATTGGAACCATGGCTAGGGCTAAAAGTAAGCAGGTTAAAACAATAAATGGAGAAAAAGAAATTGGAATGACTTATGCAGCAAGTAGCACCACCAAACAGTACCAGCAGGTTGGTGTGGCAACCCTGGAAATTTGAAATTATGCTAGCCAAAATTAGTGCCGAATAACTGAAGGAACCAAATAACTGATTGCCGGATTTGTGATGGCGGACCTGTACTACTGATTGCATAAAGGATTTCGGAGTTCTGGTTAGCAGTAATCTAAAACCAAGACAACAGTGCATTAGTGTTCGCAATAAAGCTAACAGAATTCTTGGCTTCATATCTAGAAGTATAAATAATAGAAGTCCTCAGGTTGTTCTTCAACTCTATATATCCTTGGTTAGGCCTCATTTAGATTATGCTGCTCAGTTCTGGTCACCGTATTACAGAATGGATATAAATGCTCTTGAAAACGTACAGAGGAGGATGACAAAGATGATCCCATGTATCAGAAATCTTCCCTATGAGGATAGACTGAGGGCCCTGAATCTGCGCTCTCTCGAAAGGCGTAGAATTAGGGGGGATATGATCGAGGTGTATAAATGGAAAACAGGAATAAATAAAGGGGATGTAAATAGCGTGCTGAAAGTTTCCAGCCAAGACAGGACTCGCAGCAATGGTTTCAAGTTGGAAAAATTCAGATTCAGGAAGGATATAGGAAAGCACTGGTTTGGTAATAGTCGTGGATGAGTGGAACAAACTCCCGAGTACAGTTATTCAGGCTAAAACGTTGTGTAGTTTTAAAAATAGGTTAGATAAATACATGAGTGGGTGTGGGTGGGTGTGAGTTGGACCTGACTAGCTTGTGCTGCTGGGTCTGGTGCCGTGCTCCATCCTTGAGTGGAGGTGACCAGACTGGGTGGGTCATTGGGCTAATCTGGGGGGGGCGTCATTGGGCTAATGCGCGGGGGGAGGGGACATGGACCTGCTCTGCATGGGTCATTAATCCTGTTGCAGTGTTCCTTCTTTCTTATGTTCTTATGTGACCGACCCTGGCTGCAATGACGTTCTTGTACGTGACCGACCTTCAAAGGGTTAAAGCACTTAGACACTAAATGTCTTTAGTTCTAAGACACCTGAAACTGCCTCTTCCTACATAAATTCAGATTTAGACAAGGCCATTCTACTATTCATTTCTTACCTTGACTCTGTACATACATTCATTTGTACATAAATAATTAACAGAAGTGTTGTTCTTACACTTGACTTTTGACTCAACATTTTAAGGACCCTGAATTGTGTTGCTTGTCTAGTATGAACCATTGAACTGTGGCAACATGTGTACAGTCATCCCTCATTGAATGACCAACATAAGGATCTTAAGAATCATTAGGCAGAAGTTACGTAAAACAAACCTGATTTACCCATAAGACTCAGTGTTATAACTAGAGATGCAGATTAGGACGATAATTTCCTTTATGTGATAATTTTTTACATTAAACAAATCATTTTTTCCTTGAGAGTCTTCTTATGCGTTATTTTCAGAACATAGCTACCAGGTTAATTGACTGTAAAGTATATTCATTTAATCGTCAGTCCTGTTTGTTGTGGCCCTTTAGCCTCTGAGTTTGAATACTGGAAATGTCTCATAATTTGCTCCCCCTTCTTTTATGTTCCCTTAAACTGTGTACTTCCCTCCTTCCTAAGGAAGTCCCAGCATTTCTTGTCTGCTGCTCCTCCCTTACATGTCGAAAGGTGAACATATCATCTACATAATCATGCTCACTTTTCCCTGATCACTTTCAGTCTCATTATCGTGCTATGAAAGTGTATGCTATTCCAAATCCTCAGATGATTAAGGTATGCAGCTGTCTTTTAAATCAGGTAATCCAAGGACATTTACTGGAGTCAGAGATCATTTTCACAGCAGATGCTATCATACACCTTGCAGCATGTCTACCTCATTCATGGTTTGTTTCAGGCTTGCTGAGTGCATTACAAGCTACTCAGAAATATAACTTATCACATCCTTTTGTGATCTGTATACAACAATGGTTGTGTTAGATTTGCGGCAAGTGCAAGGTTTCTTTTTGCTGACTCCTTGAACACATGTACAGACATTCAGGGTAACTAACACACAGATTCCACTACTCAGTTTATTATTCACAATCTACAAATGTCTCTCAAGGAAGTCCCTTGTTTTGGACTATATTCCAGTATAATTCCAAGGACCAACTGTTACCTGTGCATGTATAACTATACCTGTTGGTCTGAGTTAGAGAACACATTTTTTTCCATCAAGCTACAGTTAGTCTCCTGACAATCTGTGTATTGCTGCTGGGCTTGTGAAAATACACTTGTAAGTTTACAAATCGACCATTTGACTTGTACACATTTACCATGTAGAGATTTGGCATCTTTCACTGAGGACTGCTAGCTGGCTTCATCAGTTAATCATATACCAATAGACTGTTCTATCTATCAGAGAGCATGCAGACTTTCCTCTCAGCAGCATCATTGTCCTAACATAGTTACTTTAACTGCCCTCTCACCAAAACCCTCACTTTTGACGCATTCAATTTTCAGTTTTTTAACTGAATCCATCTTACAGAACTAGCTATGATGATAATTTTACTCCTTCACTGGCTCACAACTTGATGAACCACATACAGCTTCAGCTACCTCTGTGTTATATGACCCATACAAGTTTTGTTTTCAAGCAATAATTATCCCTACATGCATATTTTGTTTTTGTTTTCTTGTTCAGGGAAATTATTTTAGTACTTGCTGGTGGTTGTAGTGAGATATCCATCAATATTGCTTTATAATGTAATGCCTTTAACCCTTTGAGGGTTTTGGTCGTACTAGTACGTTTTACGCGTAGGGGTTTTTGACGTACTAGTACTCATAAATTCTAGCGGCCTCAAATCTAGTGGGAGAAAGCTGGTAGGCCTTCATATGAAAGAATGGGTCTATGTGGTCAGTGTGCACAGTCTAAAAAAAATCCTGCAGCACACAGTGCATAATGAGAAAAAAAAAACTTTGACCATTTTTTTTAATAAATCAGCGACTTTGCAGTGTATTTTCGTATGGTATTTATTGTTGTATTCTAGTTTTCTTGGTCTCATTTTATAGAATGGAAGACATATTACAGAAATTGAGATGATTTTGACTGGTTTTACAATGAAAGGTGCCTTGAAATTGAGCTCAAAGTAGCAGAAATGTTCGATTTTTACCAAACTTCAAAAGTAAACAAATCGTGCCAAGCGTGCAATACACGTCAACTGGTGAGTCTAATATTCTTTTACAAGTGCACCAATAATATTTATACCATTTTTTACACTAATGCAGTAGTCTGCATAACAGTAAATCTTATATTTTTTGTGAGAATAAAAATTCAAAGTGGAAAGCAAAAGAATATAAGAGGGGCCTTGAGACGTGACTAATGACTAGAGGAAATGTCATTTTAGTGCCAGGAATGTCTTTCTTGTTTATTCTGGACCCTATTCGGAAATTGGCATCTTTTGAAATTTGTGTGAAATTGGCAAAATTGCTAAATTCTGACCACTGTACTGGATAGTTGAATTTATAAATGGGTGGTTTCTTGCACCCATTCGATAGAAAAAATGGAGTTCTAGCGAAATATTTATGTTTTTTGTCAACTAGTACAGTGAAATTGGCCGAAAATGGGGCTCAAAGTGGGCAAAATCGCCGATGCGTAAACATCGCCGAGACCGCTAACTTTGCGAGAGCATAATTCCGTAAGTTTTCTATCAAATTTCAAACTTTTGGTGTCTTTATGATCGGGAAAAGATTCTCTATCTTTTCATAAGAGAAAATAATTTTTTTTTTTTTAAATTTGGCCGACCCTGAGAACGAGTTTCGGAGAGGGCCTGTCAACCCTCAAAGGGTTAACAGCCCTTGTGATGGACATAACTTTGCAACATCATGCTTTAAAAAAAAAATACATGCCAAGGAATACCACTGACTGAACATAAATAAACCTGCTATATATCTATGACTGATAGTTTATGCGGTTTGAAATGTTATGTCACTGCTTACATTAAAGCTTTACATGACATTATCATACAAGGTTGTTTATCTTTAATGAGTTTTTCTTTGTTTGTCCATGGTGTATACAAGCAAGTACAGGCCGGCCATCACTAATCTGGCAATCAGTTATCCAATTCCATCAGTAATCTGGCACTAATTTTGGCTAGCATAATTTCAAGTTTCATTGTTATACTGACTCAAATTTTGTCATTATACTAACTCAGAAATTGTGCAGATGGTTGTAAATCCACAGCAGCAAGTCAGTGGGGGAGAAAACAGTGATGAAATTGAGGAAGATGTAGCTGAAAGAATCTGTATAGATAGGTTAATTCAGTTGACAGGTGAACTGCTGAAAGGTCTAGAGCAATGCAGTTTTATAAGTGAACAAGAAATAATTAACATTTACATGCTGCAGGATAAACTAATCAGAGAAAGGCCAAAATATAAGTGTATTCTAACCTAACCCCTCTTCAAGGGGGGCTCCTTGGCATGGTGAAGAGGCTCTTGGTCTGAGGAATTAGACCTGTTGGTCTCCTTCCTCAGACCGAACCTAATTACCCCCCAGTTCCCCCTCCCTTATCCCATCCTCCCTTTTTCTTTTCCTCCTCCTCCTCCTCTCCACCCCTCCCTATTACCCTTCCTCTTTTTGGCCTTTTTTTTTTTCTTTTCTTTTTTTTTTCTCCCACAGGCACGCTAGTTCCTGGGTAAGGGAAAGGGTACTGGGGTCCATCCCATTCCATTGAGGTTCTTGGCGGTGGTGTAGTTTGCCGTGGAATCTGGATTGCCTGGGGATGTCCCAATAACTTTCCGGTATCCCGGGGAGTGGCTTTGGGTATCTTTCGGGCGACGGGTGTATCTCTGGAGGCTGCCTTTCGGATTCCGGGGGTGGTGACCAAAGGAGGTATGCTTTGTGGCGGATATCCGGCTGCCCTCTCTTTTGTCCACCGAGGTAGCTCGGCAGATGTGAGGTTGCTATCCCAGATTGCTGGTTTACTGGCATGATGGGTAGGGTATGGCACGGGTTCCATGCTGCATCTGCACTACTTGCGGTGCTGAGGTCCTCTTGGGCACAGAGGGAGATTTCTGGCCCTCTCATTCCTCCCAGGAACTATCCCTCCCCAGTCCCCCCTTTTTTTATTCTTTTTTTTTATTTTTATTTTCTTCTTTCTTTTTTTCTTAAAAACAAAAAGAAAGAAGTAACCTAACCATGGAAGCCCTAGTCCATGAACCTGCTACCCCCGGGCACCTTCTTGATACCGCACCCCGTTCTGACCCCGCCTCGTCTTTGGACCGCTCTTCAGACACTCCTAATGCCTCTGTACCTCTTGCCGGTGCTGTTTCCTCACCCGCTTCAGGTACTGAGGTCTCGACTGACTCCTTCGATTTATCTGACCTCCGCTCTCCTTTGACTATGCTTCCGGCCTCTCCCTCTACGGTGCGGCAATTTTCGAATCGCCAGCCCGTTCCATGTCGGACCAACTCTGATCCCACTCCTAAATGCCAACGACAATTACCTGCTGATGATACTTCTCCACCTTCTCGTTCTTCTCAGAAAAGATCGACACGTCCTGCACTCCCTTTCCACGCTCAGTTTCAGAATGCACAATGGACTAAATTCTTCACTTTACGACCGACTTCCTCTATTGCCTATCTTTCTGACCATAGTATTGGCAAGGCACTCCTACGCCATGTTGGTAAAGATATTTCTTTTCATGCTCTTAAGAGCGGTACGTGCATCATCACTGTACAGAATGCTACCTAAGCTCATGATCTTAATATTCTTTCCCACATCGATACTGTTCTTGTCACTATTGAAAAACATCATTCCCTCAATTCTTGTAGTGGTACCGTCATTCTGCTCCATACCATAGTTAAACAAAATTTCCAGACATGTGGCAATGACATTCTTGAACAGCTGGAACTCCAAGATCTCCCAATCCTCAAGGTAGACACTTATGTTCTTCCTGCCCACGGGTGGAGACGATACCCTAGCAATGTGGCTCGTTTAACTTTTGACAGCCGTGAACTCCCATCCTCAGCTTATGTAGCAGGACATCGGTTACAAGCTTGAAAGGTGATCCCTACACCGCACCAGTGTAGAAATTGCTGGCCATTTGGCCATCCAGTGAAATATTCCAGATCTATAGCCGAATGCCCAGTCTGTGGTGCCGATGACCATTCTAATACGTCTTGCAATCGACCTCCTTCTTGCCTTAATTGTCATGAGGCTCACCCTTCATACTCTCACCGTTGCCAAGTCTACTTAAATGAGTGGGAAATCTGTTACCTCAAAGAGGCAGAAGGTCTCCCTTATGCCATGGCAGTTTCTCATCTCCGCCTCCAAGGGAGACTACCTCGTGCTTCTTATTCCCGCGTTTCAAAACGTCTCCCCTCTTCTGGGGTCCCATCTTCAGCAGCCTCCTCTGTGGTTACCTCTCCCATAGTCACTCCTGTATCTAATTCTTTAGCTGTCCTGGGCTCAGACATCCCTACATCAATACCTCAGTCTGTTCTTGCTTCTTCGTGTTCTCCCTCACAAGCCTCGGTATCGACGAAATCTCGTATGACACCTCCTCCCAATCGTTCCTCTACTTCTCAGAAGTCAAAAAAAGGTCCTTTAACCCCTCCTTCCCTTCTTCCACCTCCTCATTTTACCTTCCCTGTCTCTGTACCTGGTTCTTCCCCTCTCACTGGCTCTGTTACAAATGTAGAGGTTCACCCCCCTCCTCGTACTGTACCTTCCTCCCCTGTTCCCTCCCAAGTTTCTTCCTCTTCTTCCACCTCCCAGGTTTCTGCCTCTTCTGTCCCCTTCCACGCTTCTTCTCCAGTTCCCTCCACCCTTTCGCTCCCCCCTACATTGGTACAGTCCATTACAGTTCCAATCTTTACTTATCCTCCCCCTACCATCACCAATATTGTCTCCCATACGATGTCTCTGAATTCCGAAACACTTGAAGCAATCTCTGAATATATTGCAGAGACCAAACCGTCAATGGACACTGATCCACTCTCTGTTCCTTCTCTCTCCTCTCCTCCATCTGCGCAACTCCTTTCTTCGCAGCGCACCGTTCCTTCGCTGCTTGAACGTTTTTTGCTGCCTCCGCATGTGGACTTTTCTAACCCCTCTAGTCCGTAGGAACCCTTACCTGCGGATTTCAGGTATCTTTATCGTTGCCAATCATGGCCTATTTACAGTGGAATATACGCGGCCTCGGGTAATTGGGGTGAACTTCAGATGTTACTCTCCTAGTTTTCCTCTGTTGGTGTTTGCTTACAAGAACCAAAATTACACTCTGCTGTTATCTATCCCATCTCAGGCTATAATTTATTGTATTCTTCAGATCCTTTTCCTGATGGGACCTTTAATGAAAGTGCCCTTCTACGCACTGATATTTCGTACCATCAGCTATTTGTTCGTACAGTGGAACCTCAAATATCGAACTTTCTTTGGTCCAGAAGGCTGTTTGAGTGCCTTTACCGAATTGATTTATTCCCATCAGGAATAATGTAAATTAGATTAGTCGTAGTAGGTTGGTAGACAGCAACCACCCAGGGAAGTACTACCGTCCTGCCAGATGACTGTGAAACAAAAACCTGTAACTGTTTTGCATGATGGTAGGATTGCTGGTTTCTTTTTCTGTCTCATAAACACGCTAAGATAACAGGGATATCTTGCTACTCCTACTTACACTTTGGTCACACTTCACAGACACGCACATGCATATATATATATACATACATCTAGGTTTTTCTCCTTTTTCTAAATAGCTCTTGTTCTTTTTTATTTCTTCTATTGTCCATGGGGAAGTGGAAAAGAATCTTTCCTCCGTAAGCCATGCGTGTCGTATGAGGCGACTAAAATGCCGGGAGCAATGGGCTAGTAACCCCTTCTCCTGTATACAATTACTAAAAAAGAGAAGAAGAAAAACTTTATAAAACTGGGTTGCTTAAATGTGCGTGGATGTAGTGCGGATGACAAGAAACAGATGATTGCTGATGTTATGAATGAAAAGAAGTTGGATGTCCTGGCCCTAAGCGAAACAAAGCTGAAGGGGGTAGGAGAGTTTCAGTGGGGGGAAATAAATGGGATTAAATCTGGAGTATCTGAGAGAGTTAGAGCAAAGGAAGGGGTAGCAGTAATGTTAAATGATCAGTTATGGAAGGAGAAAAGAGAATATGAATGTGTAAATTCAAGAATTATGTGGATTAAAGTAAAGGTTGGATGCGAGAAGTGGGTCATAATAAGCGTGTATGCACCTGGAGAAGAGAGGAATGCAGAGGAGAGAGAGAGATTTTGGGAGATGTTAAGTGAATGTATAGGAGCCTTTGAACCAAGTGAGAGAGTAATTGTGGTAGGGGACTTGAATGCTAAAGTAGGAGAAACTTTTAGAGAGGGTGTGGTAGGTAAGTTTGGGGTGCCAGGTGTAAATGATAATGGGAGCCCTTTGATTGAACTTTGTATAGAAAGGGGTTTAGTTATAGGTAATACATATTTTAAGAAAAAGAGGATAAATAAGTATACACGATATGATGTAGGGCGAAATGACAGTAGTTTGTTGGATTATGTATTGGTAGATAAAAGACTGTTGAGTAGACTTCAGGATGTACATGTTTATAGAGGGGCCACAGATATATCAGATCACTTTCTAGTTGTAGCTACACTGAGAGTAAAAGGTAGATGGGATACAAGGAGAATAGAAGCATCAGGGAAGAGAGAGGTGAAGGTTTATAAACTAAAAGAGGAGGCAGTTAGGGTAAGATATAAACAGCTATTGGAGGATAGATGGGCTAATGAGAGCATAGGCAATGGGGTCGAAGAGGTATGGGGTAGGTTTAAAAATGTAGTGTTAGAGTGTTCAGCAGAAGTTTGTGGTTACAGGAAAGTGGGTGCAGGAGGGAAGAGGAGCGATTGGTGGAATGATGATGTAAAGAGAGTAGTAAGGGAGAAAAAGTTAGCATATGAGAAGTTTTTACAAAGTAGAAGTGATGCAAGGAGGGAAGAGTATATGGAGAAAAAGAGAGAAGTTAAGAGAGTGGTGAAGCAATGTAAAAAGAGAGCAAATGAGAGAGTGGGTGAGATGTTATCAACAAATTTTGTTGAAAATAAGAAAAAGTTTTGGAGTGAGATTAACAAGTTAAGAAAGCCTAGAGAACAAATGGATTTGTCAGTTAAAAATAGGAGAGGAGAGTTATTAAATGGAGAGTTAGAGGTATTGGGAAGATGGAAGGAATATTTTGAGGAATTGTTAAATGTTGATGAAGATAGGGAAGCTGTGATTTCGTGTATAGGGCAAGGAGGAATAACATCTTGTAGGAGTGAGGAAGAGCCAGTTGTGAGTGTGGGGGAAGTTCGTGAGGCAGTAGGTAAAATGAAAGGGGGTAAGGCAGCCGGGATTGATGGGATAAAGATAGAAATGTTAAAAGCAGGTGGGGATATAGTTTTGGAGTGGTTGGTGCAATTATTTAATAAATGTATGGAAGAGGGTAAGGTACCTAGGGATTGGCAGAGAGCATGCATAGTTCCTTTGTATAAAGGCAAAGGGGATAAAAGAGAGTGCAAAAATTATAGGGGGATAAGTCTGTTGAGTGTACCTGGTAAAGTGTATGGTAGAGTTATAATTGAAAGAATTAAGAGTAAGACGGAGAATAGGATAGCAGATGAACAAGGAGGCTTTAGGAAAGGTAGGGGGTGTGTGGACCAGGTGTTTACAGTGAAACATATAAGTGAACAGTATTTAGATAAGGCTAAAGAGGTCTTTGTGGCATTTATGGATTTGGAAAAGGCGTATGACAGGGTGGATAGGGGGGCAATGTGGCAGATGTTGCAAGTGTATGGTGTAGGAGGTAGGTTACTGAAAGCAGTGAAGAGTTTTTACGAGGATAGTGAGGCTCAAGTTAGAGTATGTAGGAAAGAGGGAAATTTTTTCCCAGTAAAAGTAGGCCTTAGACAAGGATGTGTGATGTCACCGTGGTTGTTTAATATATTTATAGATGGGGTTGTAAGAGAAGTAAATGCGAGGGTCTTGGCAAGAGGCGTGGAGTTAAAAGATAAAGAATCACACACAAAGTGGGAGTTGTCACAGCTGCTCTTTGCTGATGACACTGTGCTCTTGGGAGATTCTGAAGAGAAGTTGCAGAGATTGGTGGATGAATTTGGTAGGGTGTGCAAAAGAAGAAAATTAAAGGTGAATACAGGAAAGAGTAAGGTTATGAGGATAACAAAAAGATTAGGTGATGAAAGATTGAATATCAGATTGGAGGGAGAGAGTATGGAGGAGGTGAACGTATTCAGATATTTGGGAGTGGACGTGTCAGCGGATGGGTCTATGAAAGATGAGGTGAATCATAGAATTGATGAGGGAAAAAGAGTGAGTGGTGCACTTAGGAGTCTGTGGAGACAAAGAACTTTGTCCTTGGAGGCAAAGAGGGGAATGTATGAGAGTATAGTTTTACCAACGCTCTTATATGGGTGTGAAGCGTGGGTGATGAATGTTGCAGCGAGGAGAAGGCTGGAGGCAGTGGAGATGTCATGTCTGAGGGCAATGTGTGGTGTGAATATAATGCAGAGAATTCGTAGTTTGGAAGTTAGGAGGAGGTGCGGGATTACCAAAACTGTTGTCCAGAGGGCTGAGGAAGGGTTGTTGAGGTGGTTCGGACATGTAGAGAGAATGGAGCGAAACAGAATGACTTCAAGAGTGTATCAGTCTGTAGTGGAAGGAAGGCGGGGTAGGGGTCGGCCTAGGAAGGGTTGGAGGGAGGGGGTAAAGGAGGTTTTGTGTGCGAGGGGCTTGGACTTCCAGCAGGCATGCGTGAGCGTGTTTGATAGGAGTGAATGGAGACAAATGGTTTTTAATACTTGACGTGCTGTTGGAGTGTGAGCAAAGTAACATTTATGAAGGGATTCAGGGAAACCGGCAGGCCGGACTTGAGTCCTGGAGATGGGAAGTACAGTGCCTGCACTCTGAAGGAGGAGTGTTAATGTTGCAGTTTAAAAACTGTAGTGTAAAGCACCCTTCTGGCAAGACAGTGATGGAGTGAATGATGGTGAAAGTTTTTCTTTTTCGGGCCACCCTGCCTTGGTGGGAATCGGCCGGTGTGATAATAAAAAAATAAAAAAATAGATTAGTCCATTTCAAACCCTCAAAAATGCACTTATAAAAGCACTTACAAAAATACACTTACATAATTGGTTGTGTTGGGAGCAGTTCGATTTTTGAGGTTCCACTGTACTTCGCTGCATTACACAGCAACCCGTATCCACTTGCATAGGTGGTATACGCTCTGTTCTTTATCTTTCTCTCCTTCTAGGGCATTATCTATTCCGGGTATTGCCTTTCTTGTTTCGTCATTACCGCCACCGCTTCTGTTACTTGGCGATTTTAATGCCCATCATTTCCTCTGGGGGTCTCACTGTGATTCCCGTGGCATTCAGTTAAAGGCTTTTCTTGCTACCCACCTCCTCCATGTTTTAAATACAGGTTCTCCAACCCATTTTGATCCTCGGGCTCACACTCTCTTGCATCGATCTCTCAGTCTGCTCTTCCTCTGCCGCATTAGACTTCACCTGGTCTGTTCTCCCGGATTTACATGACAGCGATCATTTCCCAATCATTCTTACTTTCCCTTTATATTCACCACCTCTTCGTATCCCACGCTGACAATTTGATCAGGCAAATTGGAACCTTTACTCACAACTAACTGTTTTTAGTGAGGTTCCTTCTTCGTCCTCCATTGATGAGCTTTTACACCTCTTCTCGTCCTCTGTTTTAACCGCAGCTTCTCATTCTATTCCCCAAACTTCGGGCAGGCATTCTCAGAAATGCGTGCCTTGGTGGTCTCCTGCTTGTGCTCGTGCAGTACGTTTGAAACGCACTGCGTGGGGCAGGTACCGGTACAATAGAACCACGGAGAGACTACTTGATTTTAAGCAAAAGCGTGCGATCACTCGCCATGTCATCCATGACGCTAAATGCACTTGCTGGCGAGATTATGTCTCCACCATCACCTCTGCTTCCTCTATGAGTGCAGTCTGGAAAAAAGTACAAAAACTGAGTGGTAAATATTCTCCAGACCCGGCTCCTGTTCTGCGGGTTGCTGGTGTTGATATAGCAAACCCACTAGATGTTGCCAATGAAATTGGCAATCATCTGGTCTGTATTTCTCAGGGGCTCCATCTGTGCCCCTCGTTTCTTTCCTCAAAGTCTGCCAGAGAGTTAGCACCCTTGGACTTTTCTTCTCTCAGAGAAGAACAGTATAATGTGCCTTTTACACTTCAAGAACTGGAGGCAGCACTCTCAGCTTGCCGATCATCGGCAGCTGGGCCCGACGACATTCATATTCGTATGCTACAACATTTACATCAGTCAGCCCTTGCAGTCCTATTACGCCTTTTCAATCTTATTTGGTCACAAGAAGTTCTTCCACAGCCGTGGAAATCTGCCATTGTTCTCCCTTTCTGCAAATCGGGCACTACGGAACATGAAGCCTCCCACTATCGTCCCATTGCTCTTACCAGTGCAGTTTGCAAAGTGATGGAACGCCTGGTAAATAGACATTTAGTGTGGTATTTAGAGACACACAACAGTCTCTCCACTCGTCAATATGGCTTTCATAAGGGACGTTTTACCATAGACCTCTTACTATGCTTGTATACGTATGTTCGTAATGCCTTTGCGAATAACCACTCAGTTATTGCCATATTTTTTGACCTTGAGAAGGCATATGACACAACTTGGAGGTATATTTTGGCCCAAGCCCACTCCTTAGGCCTCCGAGGCAATCTACCATCCTTCCTTAAGAACTTTTTAACTGACAGACATTTCCGTGTTCGGGTTAATAATGTGCTCTCCCCGGTCTTTATCCAAGCTGAAGGTGTCTCCCAGGGATGTGTTTTGAGCACAACACATTTTCTCGTTGCTATAAATGATTTGGCCTCTAGTCTTCCATCAAATATTTGGTCATCACTCTATGTTGATGACTTCGCTATTGCCTGTGCAGGTGCTGACTGTCACGTCATTACAGTTTCTCTCCAGCATTCAGTTGACCGTGTTTCCAATTGGGCCACCACGCATGGGTTTAAATTTTCCAGTACCAAAACTCACCAGATTACTTTCACTAGACGCTCTGTCATCTCCGATCATCCTTTGTACCTCTTTGGCTCCCGTATCCCTGAACGTGATACAGTCAGGTTTCTGGGCCTCCTCTTTGACCGTAGGTTATCCTGGAAACCTCACATTACCTCTCTGAAGGGAACTTGTCACAGCCGGCTGAGCCTTCTTAAAACCCTTGCTCATCTTTCATAGACAGCTGATCGTCGAACTCTCCTTCGCCTTCATTCCACCCTCATTTTATCGAAACTTGATTATGGTGACCAGATCTATTCAGGGGCATCTCCTGCTACACTCTCTCTAGCCTTTACCCCATTCATCACCAAGGATTACGTTTATGCCTTGGCGCTTTTTGCTCTTCCCCTGTTGAGAGCCTCTATACAGAAGCGAACGTTCCATCCTTATCCGATCGCCGTGATGCCCATTGCCTTCGCTACTATGTATGCTCTCATGATCTCCGCAATCCTTCCTTTTATAGAATGGTCACTGATATTAGTAGACATTCTTTATTTGTTCTCCACCCCTGTTTACTCCGTCCCTTCTCTCTTCGCCTACATTCGCTCTTGTCTTCTCTTCAGTTACCACCTTTCTATGTTCATGTAGCATCTCACTTTCCCTACCCCCCCGGGAAGATCCAGCTGTTCAAGTCTGTTATTTCTCTCTCCCTTGCTCAAAAGCCCAACTGTCTACGGTCGCTTCCTGCTCTCTTTTTCTTGACCACTTCTACTCTCATTCTCATGCCATTGCAGTGTACACAGATGGCTCTAAGTCTTCTGATGGCATAGGATTCGCAGCAGTGTTTCCGTACAGCGTTGTATGAGGGCATTTACTATCTATGGCTAGTAGTTTTACTGCTGAATTGTATGCCATTCTTGCAGCACTTATCCGTATTGCATCTATGCCTGTGTCATCATTTGTGGTTGTCTCAGACTCCCTTAGTGCTCTACAGACTATACAGAAATTTGATACACCTCACCCCTTAGTCCTCCGTATCCAACTTTGGCTACGCCGCATCTTTACCAAGCATAAAGATATTGTTTTTTGTTGGGTCCCTGGTCATGTTGGTGTTCAGGGCAATGAACAGGCAGACACTGCTGCGCCGTCAGCAGTACATGACCTACCAGTTTCATATAGAGGTATTCCATTTACGGACTATTTTGCTGCAATAGCTACCCACCTTCACACCCGTTAGCAACAACGTTGGTCTACTATGCTTGGTAACAAACTTCAATCTATTAAACTGAGTATAGGTTACTGGCCGTCTTCTTGTCACCAGTGTCGAGGTTGGGAGACTACTCTCTCCCGTCTTCGCATTGGCCATACTCCTCTTACTCATGGATATCTCATGGAGAGGCGCCCTGCTCCTCTCTGTAAGAATTGTCAGGTTCCATTATCAGTCAGCCACATTCTGTTGGACTGCCCACTTTATCAACGAGCACGCAGAATTTACCTCCATCGTCGTCTTCGCTCCGCTGCTCTCTCTTTACCTTCCCTTCTCGCTGATGGACCCACCTTTCATCCGGACTCTCTCATTGACTTTTTGACAACAACTGACTTACTTCACAAACTCTGATACCTTCAGCCCTTTCTACCTCAATCTCTTGCTACCCTCTACCCCTGCACTATCCCCTGCCCCGCTGTTTTCTGTAACCTACTGATCACCCCTCCCCCCTTCTGTCGCCCAATACCCTCGCTTCCTTCCCTACCCTGCAGCACTGTATAGCCCTTGTGGCTTAGCGCTTCTTTTTGATTATAATAATAATAATCTAACCTAACCACTCTGTAATCCAGCAAACTCACTAATTTGGTTCACTACAGGTCCCAATGATGCCGGATTAGTGATGGCTGACCTGTATATAGTTTACATGTGAAGTCTGATCGTTTTCAAAGCAACTTAATTCTTATTTTCTTTCCTTCTTTCTTTTATCTATAGGATAATTATTGTGATATATATATTGTGCAATTCATGTCTTTTTAGTGTTCTGTTTAATTAAAATGCTTAAATCTTACCAAGAAAAATTCTTTGAATATTTTACATATGGTTAGGTGTACTACTTCTTTATTGCGATATTCTTTTTAGACAGTATTTTCCATGTTGTTTCATTTTTTTTAAGAGGTATTAAGTAAGATAATTTGCTTCTGTTTCAGTTGGAGGAACTGGGTGTAGGAGGAAGTGCAAATGGTAGCACAACCAGTAGCAGGTAGATGTACTCACAAACCCATTTGAGCAAGAAGATGTGGCCTCCCGCACATAGTAACATAGTCACTTGCTTGGCATTACTGAAGTGTGGTTTAGATGGCAAACGTACTAAGTCATAAATTCTATAGACCTTTCAACATGAGTTTTTCTTCTTTTTAACAAATCTCTGGTTGTGTGTGTTGTGAGCCTCCAATGTGTGTTGAACATTGTGTGTCAAATTACATTTTGTACATAGGTGTATACAAAGTTTATAAATTATTAATTTGTTTGCTCACAGATATATTGTATCAAAACCATTAAAGTTACTGGGAGGTATTTTTTTTTTTTTTTTTTGCGTTGGATTTACCTTAATGTGAGAACAAATAATGTATTTTATCTCACTCGTTTGTTATCTTGTTCTCTGTCAACTTCCTCCCTCAGGAGGATGACCTAGTGTTGAAAACTTCAGTCTTATTATTTAAGAAATGAAATCTTGCCAAAAATGGGAATTTATTCCTTTGTTAACTACATACTGTAGTTGTTTTACAATGCTTGGTATTGCAACAGCTAGTTTTGGCTGATTCATGTTTAATAGTGACATAAAATAACTTTCATATACTGTATATTTTTAAAAATGTAGATTATTTTTTTTAACACCATCCATCTCTCTGTTAAACTGTATTATAAATACATAATTGATTTATTAATGAAATAAATCTTCGGTGTGTGTAAAGGTGCCATGTAAACTGATTACTGAAGGATGTAACTTGAACAATTGGAGTATAAGTACGTAGTTTTCAAATGGGGTATGCAGTAATTTTTTTTTTTTCTTTCAAGATCTTCAGATACTGATGATAATATAAATGGTAAATCACACTTAAGCAAAATTATAATAATGAAATATTGTACAATGAATTAAAGTTGATTAAAATATACATATCTTAAAATGATTTAAATTGCTATATATATTTTTTTTTTACAAATTAAATCAATGAAGGTTGTCACAGAACTTATGCTGTGGATGAATTATAACTCTTCAGATGTAAAGTCTTGTATAGTACAAGTTCCAGTAGCTCATCAGTACTGGTAAATTGAACTTGCCAGGAAAAACAAAAAGACAAGTTAATGGGTTGTATTCTGCCTTAATGTTTACTAAGAAAGTTTAACATAAGGATGGCCCTCCATATATAAATTAGATTATCATAGAGGTTGATCAAAATAAGTGATTTTCATATTGGTTAATAATGTATTAATCAGTTCTATAATCTGTTTTTAAAAATCTTTTGTGCTGAAGTTGTTCTGATAAGCTTCAGTGTTTAGTAATAGTGGCACTTGTGCTGAAGCTGCTCTGATAAGCTTCAGTGTTTAGTAATAGTGGCACTTGTGCTGAAGCTGCTCTGATAAGCTTCAGTGTTTAGTAATAGTGGCACTTGTGCTGAAGCTGCTCTGATAAGCTTCAGTGTTTGGTAATAGTGGCACTTGTGCTGAAGCTGCTCTGATAAGCTTCAGTGTTCATAATTTGTGCCAACAAATTTGTCATCATAAGTTGAATATGTTACTTATATAAAACACAATGTTGATTATATTATAGTTTGTGTTTTTACTAAAAGAGTTGGAAATTATATACCAAAATTTTATTAAATTTCAATGAAATTAAATATTTTTCATGATGGTACAAGAATGAGGCTGGGTTTTAAATGTTTTTCTTCAATGAATAACTGTCACTGTATTTATATTTCTAAGATGAGATTCAAGTGTTCCAAGTAAGAAAATAATTAACGAGTGTACTTCTAGTTATGATGTTTGCCAAGAAACCTATAAGCTCACTTAAATCTGTAATAACTGCATTTCTTTCGGCATTTTTTTTCTATGAAGATAGATTCCATGGCTGTTTCATAATATTTGAAAATATTTTTTATGAATTTTCTTTAAGAATTTTTGAATGAAGTTATTATACATAAATTATTTTAAACTTAAAATAAAACTGTTAATATAAATATGCATGTGCAGTGTGTTCCAGCCTCATGACAGTCTCCATGTACTTCCTGCAGTGTGGCAGGCTAATGACAGTCTCCATGTACTTCCTGCAGTGTGGCAGCCTCATGACAGTCTCCATGTACTTCCTGCAGTGTGGCAGGCTAATGACAGTCTCCATGTACTTCCTGCAGTGTGGCAGCCTCATGACAGTCTCCATGTACTTCCTGCAGTGTGGCAGGCTAATTACAGTCTCCATGTACTTCCTGCAGTGTGGCAGGCTAATGACAGTCTCCATGTACTTCCTGCAGTGTGGCAGCCTCATGACAGTCTCCATGTACTTCCTGCAGTGTGGCAGGCTAATGACAGTCTCCATATACTTCCTGCAGTGTGGCAGGCTAATTACAGTCTCCATGTACTTCCTGCAGTGTGGCAGGCTAATGACAGTCTCCATGTACTTCCTGCAGTGTGGCAGGCTAATGACAGTTTCCATGTACTTCCTGCAGTGTGGCAGCCTCATGACAGTCTCCATGTACTTCCTGCAGTGTGGCAGGCTAATGACAGTCTCCATGTACTTCCTGCAGTGTGGCAGGCTAATTACAGTCTCCATGTACTTCCTGCAGTGTGGCAGGCTAATGACAGTCTCCATGTACTTCCTGCAGTGTGGCAGGCTAATGACAGTCTCCATGTACTTCCTGCAGTGTGGCAGGCTAATGACAGTCTCCATGTACTTCCTGCAGTGTGGCAGGCTAATGACAGTCTCCATGTACTTCCTGCAGTGTGGCAGGCTAATTACAGTCTCCATGTACTTCCTGCAGTGTGACAGGCTAATGACAGTCTCCATGTACTTCCTGCAGTGTGGCAGTCTCCATGTACTTCCTGCAGTGTGCCAAGCTAATGACAGTCTCCATGTACTTCCTGCAGTGTGGCAGGCTAATGACAGTCTCCATGTACTTCCTGCAGTGTGGCAGGCTAATGACAGTCTCCATGTACTTCCTGCAGTGTGGCAGGCTAATGACAGTCTCCATGTACTTCCTGCAGTGTGGCAGGCTAATGACAGTCTCCATGTACTTCCTGCAGTGTGGCAGGCTAATTACAGTCTCCATGTACTTCCTGCAGTGTGGCAGGCTAATTACAGTCTCCATGTACTTCCTGCAGTGTGGCAGCCTCATGACAGTCTCCATGTACTTCCTGCAGTGTGGCAGGCTAATGACAGTCTCCATGTACTTCCTGCAGTGTGGCAGGCTAATGACAGTCTCCATGTACTTCCTGCAGTGTGGCAGGCTAATGACAGTCTCCATGTACTTCCTGCAGTGAGCTGTCTAGTTGCACATGTTTATTGTTATATAATGCAGGGAGAAATAATTAATATTGTCATGTTAACATCTTTAATGCTTTTAAATATTTTATGTCATAAAAAAATTGATTAAACAAAAATTTTAAGTTTATTTTTATGGTTTTATTGTTAGATATAATATCTTTTTGTTATAGTGTTTCACACTGTTGTACTTTCCTTTTTCATGTTGCTGTACAGACTATGGTATTTTTGAATGCCATTATATTATTTAGCCAAGCCAAAACAAGTTGGATTTGTGCACCCTGCTCATAGTGCCAAACTGTGAAGTTGTACTTCAGAGGATATGTAACTTTTAGTATCTGAATATAAGGAAATCTGCATTGATGTGATGTGTACAGTACATTCAGAAATGTCATCAGTTTATATTCAGTTCAGTGAACTACTGAGTTTGTGTTAGCATATGATTACTTGTTTTAGTTTGTGGTTATGTACACTTGCATTACTGTTCCCACCCACAAGTGTGTCTGCTTGCATGAGCATTTTACTCTGGTTTTAAGAGCAGCCATTTCCAATTTTAAATAAAAGTACTGTAAGCATGATAGTGTGTCCTTAACAGGCCAGGCAGCTCTGATACTGAACATGAGGAAAGGAATCAAAATAGCATAAGTGGAAATACTGTACAGGCTTTAGTTAACAATATGTTGTGTTAAAGGGTCAGTGGGATCAAAAAAATGCTGAAGGAATGTAACTGAACAAACCCATTGGTTAAAAAAATACTTTTGTTATGGTACTTGAGGATGATCATTGAAGTGCTCTCATGAGAGAAATGTTACATCTAAATCAAGACTTCACACTGTCATGAATGTAATAATTTGTGTAAGTTAACTCTTCTGGGGAAGAACTCTGGTTAGCCCACGAGTCAACAAGA
>NC_091301.1:46450623-46458123 GCF_038502225.1 Cherax quadricarinatus
GACCCGCCTCGCCTCTTTGGACCACTCTTCAGACATTCCTCATGCCTCTGTACCTATTGCCGGTGCTGTTTCCTCACCTGCTTCAGGTACTGAGGCCTCGACTGACTCCTTCCGATTTATCAGACCTTCCGCTCTCCTCTGACTATGCTTCGGCCTCTCCCTCTCGGTGCGGCAATTTTCTTTTCAAATCGCCGACCCGTTCCACGTCCGGACCAACTCTGGTCCCCGCGCCCTAACGTCAGACAATTACCTGCTGATGATACTTCTCCACCTTCACCTTCCTCGTTCTTCTCAGAAAAGATCGACCACCGTCCTTCACTACCTTTCCACGCTCAGTTTCAGACTGAACAGTGGACTAAATTCTTCACTTTGCGACCAACTTCCTCTACTGCCTATCTTTCTGACCATAGTATTGGCAGGCACTCCTACGCCATGTTGGTAAAGATATTTCTTTTCATGCTCTTAAGAATCGATGCAGCGCATCATTACCGTACAGAATGCTACCCAGGCTCGTGAGCTCTGCGTCTTTCCCATATAGATACTGTTCCTGTCACCCTTGAAAAACATCATTCCCTCAATTCTTGTAGTGGTACCGTTATTCTGCCCCATACCATAGTTCAACAAAATTTCCAGACATGCGGCACCGACATTCTAGAACAGCTGGAACTCCAAGATCTCCCAATCCTCCAAGGTAGACACTTACGTTCTTCCTGCCCGTGGGAGGAGCGATACCCTATAACAATGTGGCTCGTTTAACTTTTGACGGCGAGAACTCCCATCCTCGGTTTATATGCAGGACATCGATTTACAAGTTCGAAAGGTGATCCCTACACCACAACAGTGTAGAAATTGCTGGCGATTTGGCCATCCAGCGAAATATTGCAGATCTATCGCGAATGCCCAGTCTGTGGTGCCGATGACCATTCTGTCACGTCTTGCAATCGATCTCCCTCTTGCCTTAACTGTCTGAGGCTCACCCTTCGTTACTCTCGCCGTTGTCAGGTCTATTTAAGCGGCGGAAATCCGTTACCTCAAAGAGACAGAAGGTCTCCCTTATGCCATGGCAGTTTCTCATCTCCGCCTCAAGGGAGACTCCCACGTGTTTCTTATTCCGTGTTTCAAACGTCCCCCCACTTCTGGTATCCCATCTTCTACACCCACCTCTGTGGTTACCTCTCCCCATAATCACTCCTGTATCTAATCCTTTTGCTGTCCTCGGCTCAGGCGTCCCTACTTCAACGCCTCAGTCTAATCTCGCTTCTTCGAGTTCTCTCTTACAAGCCTCAGTATCGCGAGACCTCGTCGACACCTCTTCCCAATCGTCCCTCTACTTCTCAAAAAGTCAAAAAAAGGTCGTAACACCTCCTACCCATCTTCCACCTCCTCATTTTACCCTCCCTGTCTCTGTCCCTAGTTCTTCCCCTCTCACTGGCTCAGTTACAAGTGCAGAGGTTCACCCCTCCTCCTCGTAATGTACCTTCCTCCCCTGTTCCCTCCCAAGTTTCTTCCTCTTCTGCCACCTCCCAGGTTCCTGTCTCTTCTGTCCCCTGCCACGCTTCTCCAGTTCCCTCCACCCTTTACGCCCCCTACCTTGGTACAGTCCAATACAGTTCCAATCTTTACTCATCCTCCCCTACCATTCCCAATATTGTCTCCCCATCGACATCTCTGAATTCTGAAACACTTGAAGCAATCTCTGAATATATTGCAGAGACCAAACCATCAATGGACACTGATCCACCTTCCAGCTCTTTCTCTCTCCTCTGCTCCATCTCAATAACTCCTTTCTTCACAGCGCTTACCGTTCCTTCGCTGCTTGAACATTTTCCACTGCCTCCGCATGGTGGACTTTTCTAACCCTCCTAGTCCGTAGGAACCCTTGCCTCTTGCAAGTTTCAAGTATCTTTATCATTGCCATTCATGGCCTTTTTACCATGGATGGAATATCGTGGCCTCAGGGGTGTCGGGGTGAGCTTCAGATGTTACTCTCCCCAGTTTGCCCCTGTTGGTGTTTGCTTACAGGAACCAAAATTACACTCTGCTGTTATTTCCCTCACATCTCAGGCTATAATTTATTGTATTCTTCAGATCCTTTTCCTGATGGGACCTTTAATGAAAGTGCCCTTCTTCTCCGCACTGATATTCCGTACCATCAGCTATTTGTTCATACTTCGCTGCATTACACAGCAGCCCGTATCCACCCATAGGGTGGTATCACGCTCTGTTCTTTATATCTCTCTCCTTCTCGGGCATTATCTATTCCGGATTTTGCCTTCCTTGTTTCGTCATTACACGCCACCAATTCTGTTACTTGGTGATTTTAATGCCCACCATTTCCTCTGGGGAGGGTCTCACTGTGATTCCCGTGGAATTCAGTTAGAGGCTTTTCTTGCCACCCACCCCCTCCATGTTTTAAATACAGGTACTCACACCCATTTTGATCCTCGGACTCATACTCTCTCTTGCATCGATCTCTCAGTTTGCTCTTCCTCCAGCCGCATTAGACTTTACTTGGTCTGTTCTCCCGGACTTACATGACAGTGATCATTTCCCAATCATTCTTACTTCCCCTTCATATTCGCCACCTCTTAGCACCCTTACGCTGGCAAGTTTAATCGGGCAAATTGGAACCTTTACTCACACCTGACTGTTTTTAAAGAGGTTCCTTCTTCGTCCTCCATCGATGAGCTTTTACACCTCTTCTCATCCTCCGTTTTCACCGCAGCTTCTCATTCTATGCCCCAAACTTCGAGCAGGCATTCTCAGAAATCGTGCCTTGGTGATCTCCTGCTTGTGCTCGTGCAGTGCGTTTGAAGCAGCTGCATGGGGCAGGATACCGGTACAATAGAACCACAGAACGACTCCTTGATTTTAAACAGAAAGCGTCGATCGCTCGCCGTGTCATCCGTGGCTTCAAGCGCTTGCTGGCGAGATTATGTCTCCACCATCACCTCTGCTTCCTCTATGAGTGCAGTCTGGAAAAAAGTACGAAAACTGAGTGGTAAATATTCTCCTGACCCGGCTCCTGTTCTGCTGGTTGCGGTGTTGATATGTAAACCCACTAGATGTTGCCAATGAAATGGCAATCATCTAGTCGTATTTCTCAGGGACTCCATCTATGCCCCTCATTTCTTTCCTCAAAGTCTGCCAGAGTTAGCACCCTTGGACTTTTCTTCTCTCAGAGAAGAACAGTATAATGTGCCTTTTACACTTCAAGAACTGGAGGCAACACTCTCAGCTTGTCGATCATCGACGCTGGGCCCGGCGATTTATTCATATTCGTATGCTACAACATTTACATCAGTCAGCCCTTGCAGTCCTATTACGCCTTTACAATCTTATTTGGTCAGGAGGTTGCTTCCACAGCTGTGGAAATCCGCCATTGTTCTCCTTTCATAAACCAGGCACTAGGGAGGGACATGAAACCTCCCACTATCGTCCCATTGCTCTTACCAGTGCAGTTTGCAAAGTAATGGAACGTCTAGTAAATGAGCGTTTAGTGTGGTGTTAGAGACACACAAGCAGTCTCTCCACTCGTCAATATGGCTTTCGTAAGGGGAGGACGTTCTACCATAGACCCCTTACTGCGCTTGGATCGTATGTTGTAATGCCTTTGCGAATAACCACTCAGTTATTGCCATATTTTTGATCTTGAAGGCATATGACACAACTTGGAGGTATAATATTTTAGCCCAAGCCCTCCTTAGGCCTTGAGGGCAATCTACCATCCTTCCTTAAGAACTTTTTAACTGACAGGCATTTCCGTGTTCGGGTTAATAATGTGCTCTCCCGGACTTTATCCAAGCTGAAGGTGTCCCCCAGGGATGTGTTCTGAGCACAACACTTTTTCTCCTTGCTATTAAGATTTGGCCTCTAGTCTTCCATCAAATATTTGGTCATCACTCTATGTTGATGACTTACGCTGTGCCTGTGCAGGCGCTGACTGTCACCTCCTTACAGTTTCTCTCCAGCATGCAGTCGGACCGTGTTTCCAATTGGGCCACCACACATGGGTTTAAATTTTCCAGCACTAAAACCCACCAAATCACTTTCACTAGGCGCTCTGTCATCTCTGATCATCCTTTGTACCTCTATGGCTCACGTATCCTGGGAGCAGTGATACAGTCAAGTTTCTGGGCCTCCTCTTTGATCGTAGGTTATCCTGGAAACCTCACATTACCTCTCTAGAAGGCAACTTGTCACGCCGGCTGAACCTTCTTAAAACCCTTGCTCATCTTTCGGTGGGGAGCTGATCGTGAACCCCCCTCCTTCACCTACATTCCACCCTTATTTTATCGAAACTTGACTATGGTGACCAGATCTATTCAGCGGCATCTCCTGCTACTCTTACTGCCTTAACCCCATTCATCACCAAGGGTTACGTTTATGCCTTGGTGCTTTACTCTTCCTGTGCCAAAGCCTCTATGCAGAAGCGAGCGTTCCATCCTTATCCGATCGCCCGTGATGCCCATTGCCTGCGCTACTATATGCGCTCTCATGATCTCCATAATCCTTCCATTTATAGAATGGTCACTGATATTAGTAGACATTCTTTGTTTGTTCGCGCCCCTGCTTACTCCGTCCCTTCTCTCTTCGCCTTCATTACGCTCTTGTCTTCTCTTCAACTACCACCTTTCTATGTACATGTAGCATCACACTTTCCCTACCCCTGGGAAGTTCCAGCTGTTCGAGTCTGTTCTTTCTCCCTCCCTTGTCAGCCCAACTGTCTCTGATGCTTCCCGCTCTCTTTTTCTTGACCACTTTCACTCTCATTCTCATGCCATTGCTGTGTACACAGATGGCTCTAAGTCTTCTGTAAAGTAAAAGGACACAAGTGCAACTAATGTGACATTTATTGTGGCAACGTTTCGCTCTCCAGGAGCTTTATCAAGCCATTACAAACAATACATGGACACAGAGGGTATATAAAGGCTCAGAGTGAGGTGAATACTAGTGAGGTACCATTTCGATGTTCACTAGTGGTAGTAGTAGTAGTAGTAGTGGTAGTGACAAAAGCAATTAATTCGTACATGTAAAAGGATATAAAAGCTATTACTTGGGTAACATAAAAATAGGTTGGACAAATATAAACTGGAATGAGGCAGGTTGTTTCAGTGTTCACTCTCTGTGCTTTGTGTAGTATAACAGGAGAGACTATGTGATGGCAGGGTTTACTGTTTTCAGGAGGATTCTTGCTAAGACTTGGAGATGGTGAAGCTGCCGTTGTTTTGTTTAATTGTATTGAAACAGCGATCAGTGCTGATTCAAGGCACTTGTGTGCGAAAGTTAGTTTCTTTTATCACTAATTGGGCGTCTCTGAATTTCATAAGATGATTGGTGGAATTTGATTGTTGTACACAGGCGTTGTTTAAGTTATCGTTTCCCCTACATGCGTATATGTGTTCATTGGAGGAGGTGTCGAGGTTTCTTGCTGTTTCACCTCGTAGATCTTGTCACAGCCTCCACAGGGTATAGTGTAAACTCCTGCATTGACTGGTTAGTGGTGCTTGGGTTTGTCCTGGTTAGATCCTTTATTGAAGTGGTAGAAGCGATGGCGGCTCTGGTGTTAGCTTGTGAAAGTACTTTTGAGGCGTTTAGTGCAACCTGGCTGTTGGGAAGAATTATAACTTTGTTGGGAGGCGGTTGATTCGTGGAGAATTGATGATCTGAAGAGCTCTTTTCTTGCAGTCTTTGATGAAAAAAGAAAGGAAATTGTAACTCAGTAAATGTTTGGTGAATGTAAGTACATTCCTCGTCAAAGAAACTCAGGACTACAAATTCGGTATGCTCTTAGGAAAAACCCGATGATGATGCCTCTTTTTTGGTCTTAGTATCTTGACTGGAATAGAAGTGTGTGAGATCATTTTTATTGGTGGGAGTTTCCGATAAACTTGAAATCTTAGGTTGTTGTCTACTTTGTGAATGAGGGCGTCGAGGAAAGGTAGCTTGTCATTGGACTCTTCTTCCAGTGTAAACTGAATCGCTGGTTCAACTGCGTTGAGCCTTGCCTGAATGATCCCGTACATCAAAGCGTTTTGGGAGTTATTGCGAGGACATGCGTCCGCGTGCGTAACCAAGTGGCGCTTGAAGGGATGATGTTGGCGAAGTGTTCAGACTCTAGGTGTTCCATGTATAAAGTTGGCTAGGGGCGGCACTTATTGGGACCCCATTCCCATGCCGTGGAGGTTTGTTTGTAGAGCTTGTTATTGAAGGAAAAACAGTTGAAGTTAACACAGAGTTCAATCAAGTCAACAAAATCTCCGGGAGGTAAAGGAAGATTAAGGTCCTGGTTGACTTACGTCGTAGAACCTCGATGGCTTTTTGGTAGGTACTTTTTGTGAAGAGGAAGTCACATCAAACTGCCCTTAGTTTCTTATTCTGGATGGAGAGGTTACGGATGCGGTTGGAGAAAGGTGCCTGAGTGTTTAAGATGGCGGGGACTGATGGTCCCCAGAAGGCAGGAAAGATGTTTGGCAAGAACTCCGGCTAGTTTGTGTGGAGCACTGCCTATTCCTGGCGTGATTGGTCTGAGGGAGGAATATTGTGTTTATGGGTCTTGGGTAAACCATACATGTGTGCTGGTTTAGGGTTGCTTAGGTAACAAGTACGAAGTTTCTTCCCTTCTCTAGTGCGTTTGAGTATTTGTCTGCTTTTGTATAGAAAGTCTTTGGTGAGCGTCTCCCACTGTTGAGTGCTGATAGGTTCGTATGTAGATTGATCATTCAAAGGTCCATCATTTTAGTGTTGTAGTCACTGGTGTTGAGTATGGCGACTCCACCTCCTTTGTCGGGGTGGTGGACGATAATGTTGGGGAGTCGTTGGCGAGGTCCATTAAGGGGCAGTGATGTATCTTCTAGGAAGATTAGAAGAAGAAGGTTCACATAAAGCTGCAGTGAAGGCCAACCCTGTATATAACCCTTCTGGAAGTTGCTGTCACTGTGTCTATGGTTCCTGGTAACAAGATTGAGTTGATAGTTAGGTTTGCGTATGTTGGTGGTAAATTTGAGTCCCAGACTCAGTGCTTTGTCGTAGTCGGTTAAGGTGCGTGGCGATAAGTTGTTTATCAGGGATTCGCGTCCCATTTCCTTCCACCGACTGTTAGTGCAGAGGTACTGAAGTTTGCGATTGAGTTTGATCTTCTGTTGGAGGTTAGCTGTGGTGACTGTGCTGAGAATATGCTCAGCAGTGTGTTGGTCAATCTGAAGATTGGCCCTCATATTCCTTGCAGTTTCAAAGGTTTCCTTAGCGATGTTAGAAAGTTCTTCGGCACATTCAGTTAAGTAAGCTTGGGTAGCTGGAGAGAAGGGGTGCTTGGAGTTGGAGAGTTGTGCAGGAGTAGACTTAGGGATCACCTTCTCTGCCAGGCAATCTTGTAGGAAGTTGTGTCTGTTGCGATAGCTGTGAGCACGAAGAAGGGTGTCCAAATAACGTCTGCTAACACCAGAGTCGCCATCGCTTCTACCACTTCAATAAAGGATCTAACCAGGACAAAACCCAAGC
>NC_091301.1:46463123-46468123 GCF_038502225.1 Cherax quadricarinatus
ATGGACTAATATACTTCACAATATTCCTTATGGGAAAAAATTCGGTCAGTACTGGCACCTGAACATACTACTGGAGTGAAAAAAGTTCGTTAACCGGTTGGAGGCAGCGGAGATGTCCTGTTTAAGGGCAATGTGTGGTGTAAATATTATGCAGAAAATTCGGAGTGTGGAAATTAGGAGAAGGTGTGGAGTTAATAAAAGTATTAGTCAGAGGGCAGAAGAGGGGTTGTTGAGGTGGTTTGGTCATTTAGAGAGAATGGATCACAGTAGAATGACATGGAAAGCATATAAATCTATAGGGGAAGGAAAGAAGGGGCGGGGTGAGGGGAATTAGATCCTCGAAAGGGTTGGAGAGGGGTAAGGGAGGTTTAGTTTTGGGTGGGTAAGGGGCTTGGACTTCCAGCAGCGTGCGTGGCGTGTTAGATAGGAGTGAATGGAGCGAATGGTACTTGGGACCTGGCGATCTGTTGGAGTGTGAGCAGGGTAATATTTAGTGAAGGGATTCAGGGAAAGCGGTTATTTTCATATAGTCGGACTTGAGTCCTGGAAATGGGAAGTACAATGCCTGCACTTTAAAGGAGGTTTGGGATATTGGCAGTTTGGAGGATATGTTGTGTATCTTTATATGTTTAAGCTTCTAGACTGTTGTATTCTGAGCACCTCTGCAAAAAGCAGTGATAATGTGCGAGTGGTGGTGAAAGTGTTGAATGATGATGAAAGTATTTTTCTTTTTGGGGAGGATTTTCTTTCTTTTTTGGGTCACCCCTGCCTCGGTGGGAGCGGCCGACTTGTTGATATATATATATATATATATTCTTTCTTTCTTTCAACACACCGGCCGTATCCCACCGAGGCGGGGTGGCCCAAAAGGAAAAACGAAAGTTTCTCCTTTTACATTTAGTAATATACAGTGGACCTCCGCTTAACGATCACCTCCAAATGCAACCAATTATGTAAGTGTATTTATGTAAGTGCGTTTGTACGTGTATGTCTGGGGGTCTGAAATGGACTAATCTACTTCACAATATTCCTTATGGGAAAAAATTCGGTCAGTACTGGCACCTGAACATACTACTGGAATGAAAAAAGTTCGTTAACCGGGGGTCCACTGTATACAGGAGAAGAGGTTACTAGCCCCTTGCTCCCGGCATTTTAGTTGCCTCCTACAACACGCATGGCTTACGGAGGAAGAATTCTGTTCCACTTCCCCATGGAGGTAAGAGAAAATAAAGAACAAGAACTAGTAAGAAAATATTAGAAAACCCAGAGGGGTGTGTATATATATGCTTGAACATGTATGTGTAGTGTGACCTAAGTGTAAGTAGAAGTAGCAAGACATACCTGAAATGTTGCATATTTATGAGACAGAAAAAAAGGACACCAACAATCCTACCATCATGTAAAACAATTACAGGCTTCTGTTTTACACTTACTTGGACAGGTAGGTAGTACCTGTGGGTGGTTGCTGTCTACCAACCTACTACCTAGGATATATATATATATATATATATATATATATATATATATATATATATATATATATATATAGATATAGATATATATATGCAATAAGATCACAGTAAACAGGTGATTTTAGAATATGCAAAACAACCACTCTGAAAGAATAGAAATTCCAAGTGCTTTAGTGACTACTCATTATCAGGAACTATGCAAAGTTCCTTGATAATGTATAATCCTGAATAAACGTAATTTCTCTATTCTTTCAAAGAGTATTACATACATATATATATATATATATATATATATATATATATTATATATATATATATATATATATATATATATATATATATATATATATATATATATATATATATATATATATATTTTTTATTATTTTTTTATTATCACACTGGCGATTCCCACCAAGGCAGGGTGGCGAAAAAAGAAAAACTTTCACCATCATTCACTCCATCACTGTCTTGCCAGAAGGGTGCTTTACACTACAGTTTTTAAACTGCAACATTAACACCCCTCCTTCAGAGTGCAGGCACTGTACTTCCCCATCTCAGGACTCAAGTCCGGCCTGCAGATTTCCTGAACCCCTTCATAAATGTTACTTTGCTCACTCCAAGCAAGCCGTCAAGTATTAAAAACCATTTGTCTCCATTCACTCTATCAAACACGCTCACTGCCTGCTGGAAGTCCAAGCCCCTCGCTTTCACAAAACCTCCTTTACCCCCTCCCTCCAACCCCTTCCTAGGCCGACCCCTACCCCGCCTTCCTTCCACTACAGACTGATACACTCTTGAAGTTATTCTGTTTAGCTCCATTCTCTCTACATGTCGAACCACCTCAACAAGCCCTTCCTCAGCCCTCTGGACAACAGTTTTGTAATCCGCACCTCCTCCTAACTTCAAACTCAAGTTCTCTGCATTATATTCACCACACATTGCCCTCCAGACATGTTTATCTCCACTGCCTCCAGCCTTCTCCTCGCTGCAACATTCATCACCCATGCTTCACACCCATATAAGGCGTTGGTAAAACTATTCTCTCATACATTCCCCTCTTTGCCTCCAAGGACAAAGTTCTCTGTCTCCACAGACTCCTAAGTGCACCACTCACTCTTTTTCCCTCATCAATTCTATGATTCACCATCATCTTTCTTAGACCCATCCGCTGACACGTCCACTCCCAAATATCTGAATACATTCACCTCCTCCATACTCTCTCCCTCCAATCTGATATTCAATCTTTCATCACCTAATCTTTTTGTTATCCTCATAACCTTACTCTTTCCTGTATTCACCTTTAATTTTCTTCTTTTGCACACCCTACCAAATTCATCCACCAATCTCTGCAGCTTCTCTTCAAATGTCATTGGGAAGGATAAGTTAACAACTGATTCTGCTGAGCTTTAGCTGTGTAACCTTATTATTTCAGTCCTATTGTTGGATAGTTTTGAAAATATTTTTCTTTGCTCTTTTTTGCAGTGTTTAAAGTTTTGTATCTATTTGCCATGTATGTTTAGCATGAACCTTACATCTCTCATCCTTGTAATAAAGTTGGTAGAATTACCGACAATATGTAAAGTAAAAGGATACAAGTGCAACTAATGTGACATTTATTGTGGCAACGTTTCGCTCTCCAGGAGCTTTATCAAGCCATTACAAACAATACATGGACACAGAGGGTATATAAAGGCTCAGAGTGAGGTGAATACTAATGAGGTACCATTTCGATGTTCACTAGTGGTAGTAGTAGTAGTAGTAGTGACAAAAGTAATACAATATGGTAGAGCAATTAATTCGTACATGAGTAAAAGGATATAAAAGCTATTACTTGGGTAACATAAAATAGGTTGGACAAATATAGACTGGAAAGAGGCAGGTTGTTTCAGTGTTCACTCTCTGTAACGTGCTTTGTGTAGTATAACAGGAGAGACTATGTGATGGCAGGGTTTACTGTTTTCAGGAGGATTCTTGCTAAGACTTCGGAGATGGTGAAGCTGCCGTTGTTTTGTTTAATTGTATTCGAAACAGCGATCATTGCTGATTCAAGGCACTTGCGTTGCGGAAAGTTAGTTTCTTTTATCACTAATTGGGCGTCTCTGAATTTCATAAGATGATTGGTGGAATTTGGTGTTAGTTGTACACAGGCGTTGTTTAAGTTATCGTTCCTACATGCGTATATGTGTTCATTGGTGGGTGTCGAGGTTTCTTGCTGTTTCACCTACGTAGATCTTGTCACAGCCTCCACAGGGTATAGTGTAAACTCCTGCATTGACTGGTTCGTGGTGCTTGGGTTTTGTCCTGGTTAGATCCTTTATTGAAGTGGTAGAAGCGATGGCGGCTCTGGTGTTAGCTTGTGAAAGTACTTTTGAGGCGTTTAGTGCAACCTGGCTGTTGGGAAGAATTATAACTTTGTTGGGAGGCGGTGTTGATGCGTGGAGAATTGATGATCTGAAGAGCTCTTTTCTTGCAGTCTTTGATGAAAAAAGAAGGAAAAAATTGTAACTCAGTGAATGTTTGGATGAATGTAAGTACATTCCTCGTCAAGAAACTCAGGACTACAAATTGGTATGCTCTTAGGAAAAACCCGATGATGATGCCTCTTTTGGTCTTGGAGTATCTTGACTGGAATAGAAGTGTGTGAGATCATTTTTATTGGTGGGTTTCCGATAAACTTGAAATCTTAGGTTGTTGTCTACTTTGTGAATGAGGGCGTCGAGGAAAGGTAGCTTGTCATTGGACTCTTCTTCTAGTGTAAAGCTGAATCGCTGGTTCAACTGCGTTGAGCCTTGCCTGAAGATCCCGTACATCAAAGCGTTTTGGGAGTTATTCGAGGACATCATCCATGCGTAACCAAGTGGCGGCTTGAAGGGATGATGTGGGCGAAGTGTTAGGACTCTAGGTGTTCCATGTATAAGTTGGCTAGGGGCGGCGCTTAGGGGACCCCATTCCCATGCCGTAGGTTTGTTTGTAGAACTTGTTATTGAAGGAAAAACAGTTGAGTTAACACAGAGTTCAATCAAGTCAACAAAATCACCGGGAGGTAAAGGAAGATTAAGGTCCTGATGGACTTTCACGTGTAGAACCTCGATGCTTTTTGGTAGGTACTTTTGTGAAGAGGAAGTCACATCAAACTGCTTAGTTTCTTGTTCACGGATGGAGGATTACGGATGCGGTTGTTGAGAAGTTCGCCTGAGTGTTTAAGATGGCGGGGCTGATGGTCCCCAGAAGGCAGGAAAGATGTTTGGCAAGAACTCCGGCTAGTTTGTGTGGAGCACTGCCTATTCCTGGCGTGATTGGTCTGAGAGGAATATTGTGTTTGGGAGGGTCTTGGGTAAACCATACATGTGTGCTGGTTTAGGGTTGCTTAGGTAACAAGTACAGAAGTTTCTTCCCTTCTCTAGTGCGTTTGAGTATTTGTCTGGTTTTGTATAGAAAGTCTTTGGTGGCGTCTCCCACTGTTGAGTGCTGATGGGTTAGTATGTAGATTGATCATTCAAAGGTCCATCATTTTAGTGTTGTAGT
>NC_091301.1:46475623-46510222 GCF_038502225.1 Cherax quadricarinatus
TCCTCCTCCTCCTCCTCCTCCTCCGCCTCCTCCTCCTCCTCCTCCTCCACCTCCTCCTCCTCCTCCTCCGCCTCCTCCTCCTCCTCCTCCTCCTCCTCCTCCTCCTCCTCCTCCTCCTCCGCCTCCTCCTCCTCCTCCTCCTCCTCCTCCTCCTCCTCCTCCTCCTCGTCTTGTGTGCGAGTGTGTGGCTTATAATTGTTTTGAGTCAGAAGTCGGCAGCTGTCAAAGTGACATATTGTCTCATTAGTCACTGCCCCTACCGCCTGTCAAAACAATGGGGTCGGATGCTGCTTCCCCTCCTCCATTCTATCTAATTATCTTTCTCCCTCATTCTATATCTTTCAATCTGTCTCTCTTTCTATCTGTCTTAAAGAGTATATTTTTGTGAAGGTAATAAGACAAAAAAAAAATTCTGATCAGTACTTACCGAGATACAGTGCTGAGAAGTTTATCAAAAATGACCGGTGGCAGCAACATCAACGATTTCTACATGCGCGCATTACTTTATTTAACGTTTTTTGTAGTTTTTTTCTTTTCTTTTGTAATTTTTTCTTTTCCTGCTAACATTTGGGGCCTGAGAGACCAATACTGTAAATAATGTAGTAGGTAGTAGGTTGGTAGACAGCAACTGCCCAGGGAGGTACTACCTTCCTGCCAGATGACTGTGAAACGGAAGCCTGTAACTGTTTTGCATGATGGTAGGATTGCTGGTCTCTTTTTCTGTCTCATAAACACGCTAGATAACAGGGATATCTTGCTACTCCTACTTACACTTTGGTCACGCTTCACAGACATGCACATGCATATATATATACATACATCTAGGTTTTTCTCCTTTTTCTAAATAGCTCTTGTTCTTCTTTATTTCTTCTATTGTCCATGGGGAAGTGGAAAAGAATCTTTCCTCCGTAAGCCATGCGTGTCGTATGAGGCGACTAAAATGCCGGGAGCAATGGGCTAGTAACCCCTTCTCCTGTAGACACTTACTAAAAAAGAGAAGAAGAAAAACTTTATAAAACTGGGATGCTTAAATGTGCGTGGATGTAGTGCGGATGACAAGAAACAGATGATTGCTGATGTTATGAATGAAAAGAAGTTGGATGTCCTGGCCCTAAGCGAAACAAAGCTGAAGGGGGTAGGAGAGTTTCAGTGGGGGGAAATAAATGGGATTAAATCTGGAGTATCTGAGAGAGTTAGAGCAAAGGAAGGGGTAGCAGTAATGTTAAATGATCAGTTATGGAAGGAGAAAAGAGAATATGAATGTGTAAATTCAAGAATTATGTGGATTAAAGTAAAGGTTGGATGCGAGAAGTGGGTCATAATAAGCGTGTATGCACCTGGAGAAGAGAGGAATGCAGAGGAGAGAGAGAGATTTTGGGAGATGTTAAGTGAATGTATAGGAGCCTTTGAACCAAGTGAGAGAGTAATTGTGGTAGGGGACCTGAATGCTAAAGTAGGAGAAACTTTTAGAGAGGGTGTGGTAGGTAAGTTTGGGGTGCCAGGTGTAAATGATAATGGGAGCCCTTTGATTGAACTTTGTATAGAAAGGGGTTTAGTTATAGGTAATACATATTTTAAGAAAAAGAGGATAAATAAGTATACAAGATATGATGTAGGGCGAAATGACAGTAGTTTGTTGGATTATGTATTGGTAGATAAAAGACTGTTGAGTAGACTTCAGGATGTACATGTTTATAGAGGGGCCACAGATATATCAGATCACTTTCTAGTTGTAGCTACACTGAGAGTAAAAGGTAGATGGGATACAAGGAGAATAGAAGCATCAGGGAAGAGAGAGGTGAAGGTTTATAAACTAAAAGATGAGGCAGTTAGGGTAAGATATAAACAGCTATTGGAGGATAGATGGGCTAATGAGAGCATAGGCAATGGGGTCGAAGAGGTATGGGGTAGGTTTAAAAATGTAGTGTTAGAGTGTTCAGCAGAAGTTTGTGGTTACAGGAAAGTGGGTGCAGGAGGGAAGAGGAGCGATTGGTGGAATGATGATGTAAAGAGAGTAGTAAGGGAGAAAAAGTTAGCATATGAGAAGTTTTTACAAAGTAGAAGTGATGCAAGGAGGGAAGAGTATATGGAGAAAAAGAGAGAGGTTAAGAGAGTGGTGAAGCAATGTAAAAAGAGAGCAAATGAGAGAGTGGGTGAGATGTTATCAACAAATTTTGTTGAAAATAAGAAAAAGTTTTGGAGTGAGATTAACAAGTTAAGAAAGCCTAGAGAACAAATGGATTTGTCAGTTAAAAATAGGAGAGGAGTATTATTAAATGGAGAGTTAGAGGTATTGGGAAGATGGAGGGAATATTTTGAGGAATTGTTAAATGTTGATGAAGATAGGGAAGCTGTGATTTCGTGTATAGGGCAAGGAGGAATAACATCTTGTAGGAGTGAGGAAGAGCCAGTTGTGAGCGTGGGGGAAGTTCGTGAGGCAGTAGGTAAAATGAAAGGGGGTAAGGCAGCCGGGATTGAAGGGATAAAGATAGAAATGTTAAAAGCAGGTGGGGATATAGTTTTGGAGTGGTTGGTGCAATTATTTAATAAATGTATGGAAGAGGGTAAGGTACCTAGGGATTGGCAGAGAGCATGCATAGTTCCTTTGTATAAAGGCAAAGGGGATAAAAGAGAGTGCAAAAATTATAGGGGGATAAGTCTGTTGAGTATACCTGGTAAAGTGTATGGTAGAGTTATAATTGAAAGAATTAAGAGTAAGACGGAGAATAGGATAGCAGATGAACAAGGAGGCTTTAGGAAAGGTAGGGGGTGTGTCGACCAGGTGTTTACAGTGAAACATATAAGTGAACAGTATTTAGATAAGGCTAAAGAGGTCTTTGTGGCATTTATGGATTTGGAAAAGGCGTATGACAGGGTGGATAGGGGGGCAATGTGGCAGATGTTGCAAGTGTATGGTGTAGGAGGTAGGTTACTGAAAGCAGTGAAGAGCTTTTACGAGGATAGTGAGGCTCAAGTTAGAGTATGTAGGAAAGAGGGAAATTTTTTCCCAGTAAAAGTAGGCCTTAGACAAGGATGTGTGATGTCACCGTGGTTGTTTAATATATTTATAGATGGGGTTGTAAGAGAAGTAAATGCGAGGGTCTTGACAAGAGGCGTGGAGTTAAAAGATAAAGAATCACACACAAAGTGGGAGTTGTCACAGCTGCTCTTTGCTGATGACACTGTGCTCTTGGGAGATTCTGAAGAGAAGTTGCAGAGATTGGTGGATGAATTTGGTAGGGTGTGCAAAAGAAGAAAATTAAAGGTGAATACAGGAAAGAGTAAGGTTATGAGGATAACAAAAAGATTAGGTGATGAAAGATTGGATATCAGATTGGAGGGAGAGAGTATGGAGGAGGTGAACGTATTCAGATATTTGGGAGTGGACGTGTCAGCGGATGGGTCTATGAAAGATGAGGTGAATCATAGAATTGATGAGGGAAAAAGAGTGAGTGGTGCACTTAGGAGTCTGTGGAGATAAAGAACTTTGTCCTTGGAGGCAAAGAGGGGAATGTATGAGAGTATAGTTTTACCAATGCTCTTATATGGGTGTGAAGCGTGGGTGATGAATGTTGCAGCGAGGAGAAGGCTGGAGGCAGTGGAGATGTCATGTCTGAGGGCAATGTGTGGTGTGAATATAATGCAGAGAATTCGTAGTTTGGAAGTTAGGAGGAGGTGCGGGATTACCAAAACTGTTGTCCAGAGAGCTGAGGAAGGGTTGTTGAGGTGGTTCGGACATGTAGAGAGAATGGAGCGAAACAGAATGACTTCAAGAGTGTATCAGTCTGTAGTGGAAGGAAGGCGGGGTAGGGGTCGGCCTAGGAAAGGTTGGAGGGAGGGGGTAAAGGAGGTTTTGTGTGCGAGGGGCTTGGACTTCCAGCAGGCATGCGTGAGCGTGTTTGATAGGAGTGAATGGAGACAAATGGTTTTTAATACTTGACGTGCTGTTGGAGTGTGAGCAAAGTAACATTTATGAAGGGATTCAGGGAAACCGGCAGGCCGGACTTGAGTCCTGGAGATGGGAAGTACAGTGCCTGCACTCTGAAGGAGGGGTGTTAATGTTGCAGTTTAAAAACTGTAGTGTAAAGCACCCTTCTGGCAAGACAGTGATGGAGTGAATGATGGTGAAAGTTTTTCTTTTTCGGGCCACCTTGCCTTGGTGGGAATCGGCCAGTGTGATAATAAATAAATAAAATATAAACTCACTGTATTGAACACAATAACCGCACTAAAGTTATCATATTATTGTTTACCACTTTTGTTTATTACAATAAACATGCACAAATCTTGTATAATACTAATGTTCTATCATATATTTACATATTTACAAGCACTGGACATGGTTTTAGAACTGCTGGAGCTTGTGGAACTCCTTGAAAAGAGGCACCATGCACAGAGGTACCTTACATTTCTCGCACATAAACCGAGTGTCTTTGCGTCTTTGTTGCTGTCGTTTTGTTTGTGCACAGACGATGCATCTCTTCTGAGCACATTTCTTCTTAGTTGCAGGAAGCTGTATTATGAAATGATCACCTTCCCTCCTCAAACGCTTGGGTATATTCTGAGGAATTCGAGGACATTGTTGTATAGCAGGTGTTGTTACCTGGTACTTCATTGTGAGTTGTCTGACAACAGACAAACAAAATTCACCATACGGTGGTCTGTTGCCAGTCTTCATTTGATACATATTATATGCAGTGAGCATTGAAATGTCCATGAGATGGAAGAAAAGTTTCATGTACCACTTGTAACTCTTACGAACACAATCAACAAAGCCAATCTGCATGTCGCATTTGTCAACCAAGCACACGTTTTGTGTATAATCAATCACTGTCACTGGTTTTTGAATATGTTCATTAGTCACTCGATCAACTTTGCCACTGTCTTGCATTTCGTTACGGTGAATGGTTGTCAACAATGTGACATCTCGTTTGTCATGCCACTGTAATGACATGATGTCATTGGCAGTAAACACCTGCACGTCATCACCACGAGCACCTGCGTTGAACCTGGGCATATATTTACGATTAGAACACACTGTGCCACACACATCTGTCTTGTTCACACGCAAGAAATCACTGAGTAAAGGGCTTGTGTACCATTTATCGGTATATAATGTATGCCCCTTACCAAGATAAGGTGCCATCATGCTTCTCACTACATCACCTGAGGTACCCAATAACATCTTGGTATCTTTCAATGTTTTACATCCAGTGTATACAACAATATCCAATACCAGGCCACTGTCACAGTCACAGTACAAACAGTTTTATACCAAAGCATTTCCTCTTGCATGGTATATACTGCTTGAATGACAGTCTACCTTTGAACAAAATCAAAGATTCGTCAATTACAAGATTCTTGAATGGATAAAAGTACATGTTGAACTTTTGTTTGAGATACATAAAAACATTTCTAATCTTGTATAACCTGTCACTTCTGTCAGGCCTGGTATTGTCAGAGAAGTGCAACGTACATAACAGTAAGATAAACCTGTTCACTGGGATGATTTCACTGAAGACCGGGGTACAAATTAGCTGATCTGTGGACCAGTATGCGTTTATATTATGCTTATAGACATGAGGCATAAGCAGTACTGTTGCAAAAAGCAGATACATTTCTGCAACAAGGAAATGGTATGGTGATACCGACAAGATGTGGAAAAAGACACTTATGTACAGTTCAGGACATTTATTAAAGGAAACGTTTCGCCACGAGTGGCTTCTTCAGTCCTAATAGGACTGAAGAAGCCACTCGTGGCGAAACGTTTCCTTTAATAAATGTCCTGAACTGTACATAAGTGTCTTTTTCCACATTTCTGCAACAGTTGTCTCTTTCCACCGGTGTAGTCTTGACTGTGGTGATATCATCGTATTTGCCAAGGTGTGCTCAAAATACTTGTTACTTTCCCTGACAATAGTTTCCATCAAGGGCTGGTCAAAGAATAATTCAAAAAATTTCAGTTCATTGGCAGTGGTTCCAAGGGGATAAGTAGGTAGAATTCCACTTTGAGAGTCATCAAAGTGGTGGGGCTTGGGAGCAAAATTGGGATTTTGCTTCCAATCCCAGATACGGTTTGCTGGTGCACACTGGACATCATAGGCTGGTTGTGCTGGTAGTTGTGGTTGTGGTGGGCTGGTGGCTGACGCTCCGCTTTGTCCTTGAACTGAGGAGTCAGCAGCGTGGGTCCCAGCCTGGGCTGGTGAGTTACGCTTGGGCATGGCACTACCATCACCACTACCACCACCTACTGATGCCTGTGGTCTATCCATGCCAAGTGTAGCCACATCATCCTCACTTTCACTGTCTATTCCTGGTGTAGGGCCACGTGATGTACTCCAGTATGTACTCTGTCCCCTGGGCACTGCATAGGGAACACTACCCAAGTGCATGCGGTGGCGTACATACCGACGCTTCACTGGTGAATATGTTTCCTCATTATCACTACTTGAATGATCGTCAAGAGCAATAAAATCACAATCCACGTCACTATCATCATCATTACTGAAGTCAGTGGCCTGGCCACGCTAAAATAATAGTTTTCTCTTGCGATGAGGTACAACTGACCGTGACTGAGGAATGCCCACACCAGAGATAGAAGGTTGAGGATCATCAGGGTTTTCTGCAATATTATCGATATCCTGGTCATTCCTTTCGGTCACTGACTGATCAGAGCCAAAGAATTCATCTTCATTTCCACTTCCATCAGAGTCAGAACTACCAGATAGGAAGAGGAGAGTCCCAATTTTCCTTGGAGTGAGAGCTGCCTTGCGACGATGCATGATGAACAAAGGTAACTGAGCTGGCGTTCCCACAATGCTATGCGGGCGCCTAGAATTTTTGTTTATGGCACACACACACCACGCAGACCCGTTCTCTCACATGTAGGCCTACCAGCATTTCGCGTTAAATTTGACGCCACTAGAATTTTGGCGTAAATCTACTGTTTGGACCCTGAACATAAAGCCGTAGATCTACGGGATGGACCCTGAAAGGGTTAAACGAAGAGCGCATTTTTATAAACGTTATAAGATAAAACAAAATTTTAGGGCCAGTACTTACTGAGATATAAGCCCACGAAATTGGTGCTAAATGATGAGGTGTCGGCAACATGGAGCACTGCTGCTTGCAGAAATAATAAACATTTATTGTTTTTTTTTTCCCCAATTCTTTTCTATTTATTGTTGTTTTCATGTTATGATAATAATGTTGTTGAGACAAATGTTTGGTACTGAATTAGTAATCATGCTGTCACAAACACACACATTCACATGGATAGATGAATTTGTACACCTGGTTCAATCACACACTATTGTTTACATATAATATATATATATATATATATATATATATATATATCTTTCTTTCAACACACCGGCTGTATCCCACCGAGGCGGGGTGGCCTAAAAGGAAAAACGAAAGTTTCTCCTTTTGCATTTAGTAATATATACAGGAGAAGAGGTTACTAGCCCCTTGCTCCCGGCATTTTAGTCGCCTCTTACAACATGCATGGCTTACGGAGGAAGAATTCTGTTCCACTTCCCCATGGAGGTAAGAGGAAATAAACAAGAACAAGAACTAGAAAGAAAATAGAAGAAAACCCAAAGGGGTGTGTATATATATGCTTGTACATGTATGTGTAGTGTGACCTAAGTGTAAGTAGAAGTAGCAAGACATACCTGAAATCTTGCATGTGTATGAGACAAAAAAAAAGACACCAGCAATCCTACCATCGTGTAAAACAGTTACAGGCTTCAGTTTTACATTCACTTGGCAGGACGGTAGTACCTCCCTGGGCGGTTGCTGTCTACCAACCTACTACCTAGGATATATATATATATTATTTATTTTTATTATCACACTGGCCGATTCCCACCAAGGCAGGGTGGCCCGAAAAAGAAAAACTTTCACCATCATTCACTCCATCACTGTCTTGCCAGAAGGATGCTTTACACTACAGTTTTTAAACTGCAACATTAACACCCCTCCTTCAGAGTGCAGGCACTGTACTTCCCATCTCCAGGACTCAGGTCCGGCCTGCCGGTTTCCCTGAATCCCTTCATAAATGTTACTTTGCTCACACTCCAACAGCATGTCAAGTATTAAAAACCATTTGTCTCCATTCACTCCTATCAAACACGCTCACGCATGCCTGCTGGAAGTCCAAGCCCCTCGCACACAAAACCTCCTTTACCCCCTCCCTCCAACCCTTCCTAGGCCGACCCCTACCGCGCCTTCCTTCCACTACAGACTGATACACTCTTGAAGTCATTCTGTTTCGCTCCATTCTCTCTACATGTCCGAACCACCTCAACAACCCTTCCTCAGCCCTCTGGACAACAGTTTTGGTAATCCCGCACCTCCTCCTAACTTCCAAACTACGAATTCTCTGCATTATATCCACACCACACATTGCCCTCAGACATGACATCTCCACTGCCTCCAGCCTTCTCCTCACTGCAACATTCATCACCCACGCTTCACACCCATATAAGAGCGTTGGTAAAACTATACTCTCATACATTCCCCTCTTTGCCTCCAAGGACAAAGTTCTTTGTCTCCACAGACTCCTAAGTGCACCACTCACTCTTTTTCCCTCATCAATTCTATGATTCACCTCATCTTTCATAGACCCATCCGCTGACACGTCCACTCCCAAATATCTGAATACGTTCACCTCCTCCATACTCTCTCCCTCCAATCTGATATTCAATCTTTCATCACCTAATCTTTTTGTTATCCTCATAACCTTACTCTTTCCTGTATTCACCTCTAATTTTCTTCTTTTGCACACCCTACCAAATTCATCCACCAATCTCTGCAGCTTCTCTTCAGAATCTCCCAAGAGCACAGTGTCATCAGCAAAGAGCAGCTGTGACAACTCCCACTTTGTGTGTGATTCTTTATCTTTTAACTCCACGCCTCTTGCCAAGACCCTCGCATTTACTTCTCTTACAACCCCATCTATAAATATATTAAACAACCACGGTGACATCACACATCCTTGTCTAAGGCCTACTTTTACTGGGAAAAAATTTCCCTCTTTCCTACATACTCTAACTTGAGCCTCACTATCCTCATAAAAACTCTTCACTGCTTTCAGTAACCTACCTCCTACACCATACACTTGCAACATCTGCCACATTGCCCCCCTATCCACCCTGTCATACGCCTTTTCCAAATCCATAAATGCCACAAAAACCTCTTTAGCCTTATCTAAATACTGTTCACTTATATGTTTCACTGTAAACACCTGGTCCACACACCCCCTACCTTTCCTAAAGCCTCCTTGTTCATCTGCTATCCTATTCTCCGTCTTACTCTTAATTCTTTCAATTATAACTCTACCATACACTTTACCAGGTACACTCAACAGACTTATCCCCCTATAATTTTTGCACTCTCTTTTATCCCCTTTGCCTTTATACAAAGGAACTATGCATGCTCTCTGCCAATCCCTAGGTACCTTACCCTCTTCCATACATTTATTAAATAATTGCACCAACCACTCCAAAACTATATCCCCACCTGCGTTTAACATTTCTATCTTTATCCCATCAATCCCGGCTGCCTTACCCCCTTTCATTTTACCTACTGCCTCACGAACTTCCCCCACACTCACAACTGGCTCTTCCTCACTCCTACAAGATGTTATTCCTCCTTGCCCTATACACGAAATCACAGCTTCCCTATCTTCATCAACATTTAACAATTCCTCAAAATATTCCCTCCATCTTCCCAATACCTCTAACTCTCCATTTAATAACTCTCCTCTCCTATTTTTAACTGACAAATCCATTTGTTCTCTAGGCTTTCTTAACTTGTTAATCTCATTCCAAAACTTTTTCTTATTTTCAACAAAATTTGTTGATAACATCTCACCCACTCTCTCATTTGCTCTCTTTTTACATTGCTTCACCACTCTCTTAACCTCTCTCTTTTTCTCCATATACTCTTCCCTCCTTGCATCACTTCTACTTTGTAAAAACTTCTCATATGCTAAATTTTTCTCCCTTACTACTCTCTTTACATCATCATTCCACCAATCGCTCCTCTTCCCTCCTGCACCCACTTTCCTGTAACCACAAACTTCTGCTGAACACTCTAACACTACATTTTTAAACCTACCCCATACCTCTTCGACCCCATTGCCTATGCTCTCATTAGCCCATCTATCCTCCAATAGCTGTTTATATCTTACCCTAACTGCCTCCTCTTTTAGTTTATAAACCTTCACCTCTCTCTTCCCTGATGCTTCTATTCTCCTTGTATCCCATCTACCTTTTATTCTCAATGTAGCTACAACTAGAAAGTGATCTGATATATCTGTGGCCCCTCTATAAACATGTACATCCTGAAGTCTACTCAACAGTCTTTTATCTACCAATACATAATCCAACAAACTACTGTCATTTCGCCCTACATCATATCGTGTATACTTATTTATCCTCTTTTTCTTAAAATATGTATTACCTATAACTAAACCCCTTTCTATACAAAGTTCAATCAAAGGGCTCCCATTATCATTTACACCTGGCACCCCAAACTTACCTACCACACCCTCTCTAAAAGTTTCTCCTACTTTAGCATTCAGGTCCCCTACCACAATTACTCTCTCACTTGGTTCAAAGGCTCCTATACATTCACTTAACATCTCCCAAAATCTCTCTCTCTCCTCTGCTTTCCTCTCTTCTCCAGGTGCATACACGCTTATTATGACCCACTTCTCGCATCCAACCTTTACTTTAATCCACATAATTCTTGAATTTACACATTCATATTCTCTTTTCTCCTTCCATAACTGATCATTTAACATTACTGGTACCCCTTGCTTTGCTCTAACTCTCTCAGATACTCCAGATTTAATCCCATTTATTTCCCCCCACTGAAACTCTCCTACCCCCTTCAGCTTTGTTTCGCTTAGAGCCAGGACATCCAACTTCTTTTCATTCATAACATCAGCAATCATCTGTTTCTTGTCATCCGCACTACATCCGCACTATATATATATATATATATATATATATATATATATATATATATATATATATATATATACATGTATATATATATATATATATATATATATATATATATATATATATATATATATATATATATATATATATATATATATATATATATTTTTTATTATTTTATTATCACACCGGCCGATTCCCACCAAGGCAGGGTGGCCCGAAAAAGAAAAACTTTCACCATCATTCACTCCATCACTGTCTTGCCAGAAGGGTGCTTTACACTACAGTTTTTAAACTGCAACATTAACACCCCTCCTTCAGAGTGCAGGCACTGTACTTCCCATCTCCAGGACTCAAGTCCGGCCTGCCGGTTTCCCTGAATCCCTTCATAAATGTTACTTTGCTCACACTCCAACAGCACGTCAAGTATTAAAAACCATTTGTCTCCATTCACTCCTATCAAACACGCTCACGCATGCCTGCTGGAAGTCCAAGCCCCTCGCACACAAAACCTCCTTTACCCCCTCCCTCCAACCCTTCCTAGGCCGACCCCTACCCCGCCTTCCTTCCACTACAGACTGATACACTCTTGAAGTCATTCTATTTCGCTCCATTCTCTCTACATGTCCGAACCACCTCAACAACCCTTCCTCAGCCCTCTGGACAACAGTTTTGGTAATCCCGCACCTCCTCCTAACTTCCAAACTACGAATTCTCTGCATTATATTCACACCACACATTGCCCTCAGACATGACATCTCCACTGCCTCCAGCCTTCTCCTCGCTGCAACATTCATCACCCACGCTTCACACCCATATAAGAGCGTTGGTAAAACTATACTCTCATACATTCCCCTCTTTGCCTCCAAGGACAAAGTTCTCTGTCTCCACAGACTCCTAAGTGCACCACTCACTCTTTTTCCCTCATCAATTCTATGATTCACCTCATCTTTCATAGACCCATCCGCTGACACGTCCACTCCCAAATATCTGAATACGTTCACCTCCTCCATACTCTCTCCCTCCAATCTGATATTCAATCTTTCATCACCTAATCTTTTTGTTATCCTCATAACCTTACTCTTTCCTGTATTCACCTTTAATTTTCTTCTTTTGCACACCCTACCAAATTCATCCACCAATCTCTGCAACTTCTCTTCAGAATCTCCCAAGAGCACAGTGTCATCAGCAAAGAGCAGCTGTGACAACTCCCACTTTGTGTGTGATTCTTTATCTTTTAACTCCACGCCTCTTGCCAAGACCCTCGCATTTACTTCTCTTACAACCCCATCTATAAATATATTAAACAACCACGGTGACATCACACATCCTTGTCTAAGGCCTACTTTTACTGGGAAAAAATTCCCCTCTTTCCTACATACTCTAACTTGAGCCTCACTATCCTCGTAAAAACTCTTCACTGCTTTCAGTAACCTACCTCCTACACCATACACTTGCAACATCTGCCACATTGCCCCCCTATCCACCCTGTCATACGCCTTTTCCAAATCCATAAATGCCACAAAGACCTCTTTAGCCTTATCTAAATACTGTTCTTCCCCAAATTAAGCCTGAATGCCTTCCACATCCCCCCCAGGCGCTGTATAATCCTCCGGGTTTAGCGCTTCCCCCTTGATTGTAATAATAATAATAATAAATACTGTTCACTTATATGTTTCACTGTAAACACCTGGTCCACACACCCCCTACCTTTCCTAAAGCCTCCTTGTTCATCTGCTATCCTATTCTCCGTCTTACTCTTAATTCTTTCAATTATAACTCTACCATACACTTTACCAGGTACACTCAACAGACTTATCCCCCTATAATTTTTGCACTCTCTTTTATCCCCTTTGCCTTTATACAAAGGAACTATGCATGCTCTCTGCCAATCCCTAGGTACCTTACCCTCTTCCATACATTTATTAAATAATTGCACCAACCACTCCAAAACTATATCCCCACCTGCTTTTAACATTTCTATCTTTATCCCATCAATCCCGGCTGCCTTACCCCCTTTCATTTTACCTACTGCCTCACGAACTTCCCCCACACTCACAACTGACTCTTCCTCACTCCTACAAGATGTTATTCCTCCTTGCCCTATACACGAAATCACAGCTTCCCTATCTTCATCAACATTTAACAATTCCTCAAAATATTCCTTCCATCTTCCCAATACCTCTAACTCTCCATTTAATAACTCTCCTCTCCTATTTTTAACTGACAAATCCATTTGTTCTCTAGGCTTTCTTAACTTGTTAATCTCACTCCAAAACTTTTTCTTATTTTCAACAAAATTTGTTGATAACATCTCACCCACTCTCTCATTTGCTCTCTTTTTACATTGCTTCACCACTCTCTTAACTTCTCTCTTTTTCTCCATATACTCTTCCCTCCTTGCATCACTTCTACTTTGTAAAAACTTCTCATATGCTAACTTTTTCTCCCTTACTACTCTCTTTACATCATCATTCCACCAATCGCTCCTCTTCCCTCCTGCACCCACTTTCCTGTAACCACAAACTTCTGCTGAACACTCTAACACTACATTTTTAAACCTACCCCATACCTCTTCGACCCCATTGCCTATGCTCTCATTAGCCCATCTATCCTCCAATAGCTGTTTATATCTTACCCTAACTGCCTCCTCTTTTAGTTTATAAACCTTTACCTCTCTCTTCCCTGATGCTTCTATTCTCCTTGTATCCCATCTACCTTTTACTCTCAGTGTAGCTACAACTAGAAAGTGATCTGATATATCTGTGGCCCCTCTATAAACATGTACATCCTGAAGTCTACTCAACAGTCTTTTATCTACCACTACATAATCCAACAAACTACTGTCATTTCGCCCTACATCATATCGTGTATACTTATTTATCCTCTTTTTCTTAAAATATGTATTACCTATAACTAAACCCCTTTCTATACAAAGTTCAATCAAATGGCTCCCATTATCATTTACACCTGGCACCCCAAACTTACCTACCACACCCTCTCTAAAAGTTTCTCCTACTTTAGCATTCAAGTCCCCTACCACAATTACTCTCTCACTTGGTTCAAAGGCTCCTATACATTCACTTAACATCTCCCAAAATCTCTCTCTCTCCTCTGCATTCCTCTCTTCTCCAGGTGCATACACGCTTATTATGACCCACTTCTCGCATCCAACCTTTACTTTAATCCACATAATTCTTGAATTTACACATTCATATTCTCTTTTCTCCTTCCATAACTGATCATTTAACATTACTGCTACCCCTTCCTTTGCTCTAACTCTCTCAGATACTCCAGATTTAATCCCATTTATTTCCCCCCACTGAAACTCTCCTACCCCCTTCAGCTTTGTTTCGCTTAGGGCCAGGACATCCAACTTCTTTTCATTCATAACATCAGCAATCATCTGTTTCTTGTCATCCGCACTACATCCACGCACATTTAAGCAACCCAGTTTTATAAAGTTTTTCTTCTTCTCTTTTTTAGTAATTGTATACAGGAGAAGGGGTTACTAGCCCATTGCTCCCGGCATTTTAGTCGCCTCATACGACACGCATGGCTTACGGAGGAAAGATTCTTTTCCACTTCCCCATGGACAATAGAAGAAATAAAAAGAACAAGAGCTATTTAGAAAAAGGAGAAAAACCTAGATGTATGTATATATATATATATGCATGTGCGTGTCTATGAAGTGTGACCAAAGTGTAAGTAGGAGTAGCAAGATATCCCTGTTATCTTAGCGTGTTTATGAGACAGAAAAAGAAACCAGCAATCCTACCATCATGCAAAACAGTTACAGGTTTTTGTTTCACAGTCATCTGGCAGGACGGTAGTACTTCCCTGGGTGGTTGCTGTCTACCAACCTACTACCTATATATTTCTTTCAACACACCGGCTGTATCCCACCAAGGCGGGGTGGCCCAAAAGGAAAAACGAAAGTTTCTCCTTTTACATTTAGTAATATATACAGGAGAAGAGGTTACTAGCCCCTTGCTCCCGGCATTTTAGTCGCCTCCTACAACACGCATGGCTTACGGAGGAAGAATTCTGTTCCACTTCCCCATGGAGATAAGAGGAAATAAACAAGAATAAGAACTAGAAAGAAAATAGAAGAAAACCCAGAGGGGTGTGTATATATGTGCTTGTACATGTATGTGTAGTGTGACCTAAGTGTAAGTAGAAGTAGCAAGACGTACCTGAAATCTTGCATGTTCATGAGACAGAAAAAAGGACACCAGCAATCCTACCATCATGTAAAACAATTACAGGCTTTCGTTTTACACTCACTTGGCAGGACGGTAGTACCTCCCTGGGCGGTTGCTGTCTACCAACCTACTACCTATATATATATATATATATATATATATATATATATATATATATATATATATATATATATATATACAGTGGACCGCCGGTTCGCGATATTAATCCATTCCTGAGAGCTCATCATAAACCAAAATTATCGGAAAGCGAATCAATTTTCCCCATAAGAAATAATGGAAATCAAATTAATCCGTGCAAGACACCCAAAAATATGAAAAAAAAAAACTTTTGCCACATGAAATATTAAGTTTAATGCAATAGAATAATTACAATAACAGCAATAATAATAGAATAATTGACACTTGCCTTTAATGAAGATCTGGTGATGATTGATGGGATGGGAGGAGGGGAGAGTGTTGAACCTATTGTTTAGAAGGGGAATCCATTAGGACTTGACGTAGGATTTTCCTCCTGAGTAATGTAGGTCCTGCTTGGCAATTTCTTGCAAAACAGGCCTGTTTCATCACAATTAAACACTTGCTCAGGTTTCAATCCTTCAGCCTCTATGTACTCCTTGAATTCGTGCACATATTTTTCAGCTGCTTTGTGGTCTGAACGGGCAGCCTCACCATGCCTAATCACACTATGTATGCCACTACGATTCTTAAATCTTTCAAACCAACCTTTGCTGTCCTTAAATTCACTCACATCACTAGTTGCAGGCAATTTCTTACCAAATCGTCATGCAACTGCCTAGCCTTTTTACAAATGATCGCTTGAGAGATGCTATCTCCTGCTATCTGTTTTTCATTTATCCACACCAATAACAGTCTCTCAACATTTTCTAACACTTGCAGTCGCTGTTTCATAATCACAGTTGCACCTTTTGCAAGAACAACTTCCTTGATTGCTGTTTTCCTGCTCACTATAGTAGAGATGGTTGATTGGGGTTTACTATGCAACCTGACCAGCTCCGACACACGCACTCCACTTTCGTACTTTGCAATTATCTCTTTCTTCATTTCAGTAGTCATTAGCACCCTTGGTCTCGAAGGGTTGGCACTAGAAGCTTTCTTGGGGCCCATGGTGACATATTTTGCAGAAACAAGCACCAAAAACAGTGATAATATGGATAATATGGAATGTACCGAATGTATCCTTAGATGCGCGCACTCTGGCTGGCTTGTAAACACGGGGTAGTTCATGCCACACGTGGACATGTCTCGTACGAATCGCATCGCATACCGGGTTTTGTAACGGGAACCGAGTCAAATTTTTGGCGATATAATGCATCGGTTACCGGATTTATCGGATACCGATAGCATTGTGAACCGGGGTTCACTGTATACAGTAGGACCCCACTTATACAGCGGGTTAGGTTCCAGGCTGTCGCCGAAAGCAGACATCGCTTGAAGGCAGAACACCATTTTTTTCCATTTATAAATGCATATAAATGCCAGGCAACAAGTTTACACTAAATTATATTAAGTTAGTAATAGAACTAGGCATTAAAAACACACAAAGTAAAATAGTCACAGTACATTTATTACTTATCTTAAAGTATTTATAATCTTAATGGAGGGAGAGAGGTGAGTAGTACAGTGGACTCTCGCCTAACGAATGCATCGCATAACGTTAAATCCGCCTAGCGATACATTTTAACGCAAAAATTTTGCCTCGGCTAGCGCTAAAAAACTCGCTCAACGCGATTCGTTCGAGACGCGTCCACGTGTGGCCTGAGCCTGCCTCACTTGTTACATGGGTGCCAGTGTTTACAAGCCAGCCACCGCGGTCGCTTCCAAGCATACAATCGGAACATTTCATATTATCACAGCTTTTTTAGTGATTGCACCTGCAAAATAAGTCACCATGGGCCCCAAGAAAGCTTCTAGTGCCAACCCTACAGGAAAAAGGGTGAGAATTACTATGGATATGAAGAAAGAGATTATTGATAAGTATGAAAGTGGAGTGCGTGTCTCCGAGCTGGCCAGGTTGTACACAAAACCCCAATCAACCATTGCTACTATTGTGGCCAAGAAAACGGCAATCAAGGAAGCTGTTCTTGCCAAAGGTGCAACTTTGTTTTCGAAACAGAGATCGCAAGTGATAGAAGATGTTGAGAGACTGTTATTGGTGTGGATAAACGAAAAACAGATAGCAGGAGATAGCATCTCTCAAGCGATCATATGTGAAAAGGCTAGGAAGTTGCATGAGGATTTAATTAGAGAAATGCCTGCAACTAGTGGTGATGTGAGTGAATTTATGGCCAGCAAAGGTTGGTTTGAGAGATTTAAGAATCGTAGTGGCATACATAGTGTGATAAGGCATGGTGAGGCTGCCAGTTCGGACCACAAAGCGGCTGAAAAATATGTGCAGGAATTCAAGGAGTACATAGACAGTGAAGGACTGAAACCTGAACAAGTGTTTAATTGTGACGAAACAGGCCTGTTTTGGAAGAAATTGCCAAGCAGGACCTACATTACTCAGGAGGAAAAGGCACTCCCAGGACATAAACCTATGAAAGACAGGCTTACTCTTTTGATGTGTGCTAATGCTAGTGGTGATTGCAAAGTTAAGTCTTTATTGGTGTATCACTCTGAAACTCCCAGAGCATTCAGGAAAAACTATGTCCTCAAGGCTAATTTGTGTGTGCTGTGGAGGGCAAACAGTAAGGCATGGGTCACTAGGGACTTTTTTTATGACTGGTTACACCATGCATTTGCCCCCACTGTGAAAAATTACCTAATTGAAAAGAAATTAGACCTTAAGTGCCTCCTGGTATTAGACAATGCTCCTGGTCATCCTTGAGATGTGGCAGAGCGACTTTCTGCGGAAATGAGCTTCATTAAGGTCAAGTTTTTGCCTCCTAATACCACCTCTCTCCTGCAGCCCATAGACCAGCAGGTCATTTCCAACTTCAAGAAACTGTACACAAAAGCTATGTTTGAAAGGTGCTTTGTAGTGACCTCAGAAACTCAATTGACTCTAAGAGAGTTTTGGAGAGATCACTTTAGCATCCTCAATTGTGTATACATTATAAGTAAGGCTTGGGAGGAAGTGACTGAGAGGACCTGGAACTCTGCTTGGAAGAAACTGTGCCCAGAATGTGTAGACAAAAGGGATTTTGAAGGGTTTGAGGCTAACCCCTCTTCAAGGGGGGCTCCTTGTTGTGGTGAAGAGGCTCTTGGTCTGAGGAATTAGACCTGTGTGTCTCCTTCCTCAGACCAAACCTAATTACCCCCCAATCCCCCCTTCTCTATCCCATTCTCCCCATCCTCCCCTTTTTCCTTTCCTCCTCCTCCTCCCCACCCCTGCCTTTTGCCCTTCCTTTTTGACCTTTGGGATTTTTTCCCACAGGCACGCTAGTTCCTAGGTAGGGGAAAGGGTACCGGGGTCCATCCCATTCCGTTGAGGTTCTTGGCTGTGGCGTAGTTTGCCGTGGAATCTGGATTGCCTGGGGATGTCCCAATCCCTCTCCGGTATCCCGGAGGGTGGCTTTGGGTGTCTCTCGGGCGACGGGTGTATCTCTGGAAGCCACCTTTCGGATTCCGGGGGTGGTGGCCGAAGGAGGTATGCTTTGTGGCGGATATCCGGCCGCCCTCTCTTTTGTCCACCGAGGTAGCTTGGCAGATGTGAGGTTGCTATCCCAGATTGCTGGTTTACTGGCATGATGGGTAGGGTATGGCATGGGTTCCATGCTGCATCTGCACTACTTACGGTGCTGAGGTCCTCTTGGGCGCGGAGGGAGATTTCTGGCCCTTTCATTCCTCCTAGGAACTATCCCTCCCCAGTCCCCCCATTCTTTATTCTTTTTTTTATTTTTATTTTCTTTTGTTCTTTCTTTTTTTATTTTTATTTTCTTTTGTTCTTTCTTTTTTTTATTTTTATTTTCTTTTGTTCTTTTTTTTTTTCTTAAAAACAAAAAGAAAGAAGTAACCTAACCATGGAGAACCCAATCCATGAACCTGCTACCCCCGGGCCCCTTCTTGATACCGCACCTCGTTCTGACCCTGCCTCGTCTTTGGACCACTCTTCGGACACTCCTCATGCCTCTGTACCTCTTGCTGGTGCTGTTTTCTCACCTGCTTCAGGTACTGAGGTCTCAACTGACTCCTTCGATTTATCTGACCTCTGCTCTCCTTTGACTATGCTTCCGGCCTCTCCCTCTACGGTGTGGCAGTTTTCGAATCACCAGCCCGTTCCGCGTCGGACCAACTGGTCCCATGCCTAAACGCCAACGACAATTACCTGCTGATGATACTTCTCCACCTTCTCGTTCTTCTCAGAAAAGATCGACACATCCTGCACTCCCTTTCCATGCTCAGTTTCAGAATGCACAATGGATTAAATTCTTCAATTTACGACCTACTTCATCTATGGCCTATCTTTCCAACCACAGTATTGGCAAGACACTCCTATGCCATGTTGGTAAAGATATTTCTTTTCATGCTCTTAAGAGCGGTACGCGCATCATCACTGTACAGAATGCTACCCAAGCTCATGATCTTTTTCTTCTTTCCCATATAGATACTGTTCCTGTCACTATTGAAAAACATCATTCCCTCAATTCTTGTAGTGGTACCGTCATTCTGCCCCATACCATAGTTCAACAAAATTTCTAGACATGTGGCAATGACATTCTTGAACAGCTGGAACTCCAAGATCTCCCAATCCTCAACGTAGACACTTGTGTTCTTCGAGACAATACCCTAGCAATGTGGCTCGTTTAACTTTTAACAGCCGTGAACTTCCATCCTCAGTTTATGTAGCAGGACATAGGTTACGAGTTCGAAAGGTGATCCCTACACTGCAACAGTATAGAAATTGCTGGCAATTTGGCCATCCAGCGAAATATTGCAGATCTATAGCCGAATGCCCAGTCTGTGGTGCCGATGATCATTCAAATACGTCTTGCAGTCGACCTTCCTCTTGCCTTAATTGTCATGAGGCTCACCCTTTGTACTCTCGCCGTTGCCAAGTCTACTTAAATGAGCCCCTCATGGAAGGTTCCTTGATGTTGGTGAGGGGCTCTTGATTTAGGGAATTGGATCTGTGCTCCAGTTCCCCGAATTAAGCCTGAATGCCTTCCACATCCCCCCTCCCCTGGGCGCTGTATAATCCTACGGGTTTAGCGCTTCCCCCTTGATTATAATAATAATAATACTTAAATGAGCGGGAAATTCGTTACCTCAAAGAGGCAGAAGGTCTCCCTTATGCCATGGCAGTTTCTCATCTCCGCCTCCAAGGGAGACTACCTCGTGTTTCTTATTCTCGCATTTCGAAACTTCTCCCCAATTCTGAGGTCCCATCTGCAGCCTCCTCCATGGTTACCTCTCCCATAGTCACTCCTGTATCTAATTCTTTTGCTGTCCTAGGCTCGGACGTCCCTACTTCAACGCCTCAGTCTGTTCTCGCTTCTTCGTGTTCTCCCTCACAAGCCTCAGTATCGACGAGATCTCGTAGGACACCTCCTCCCAATCGTCCCTCTACTTCTCAGAAGCAAAAAAAAGGTCCTTTAACCCCTCCTTCCCTTCTTCCACCTCATTTTACCTTCCCTGTCTCTGTAACGGGTTCTTCCCCTCTCACTGGCTCTGTTACAAGTGTAGAGGTTCACCCTCCTCCTCGTACTATACCTACCTCCCCTGTTCCCTCCCAAGTTTCTTCCTCTTCTGCCACCTCCCAGGTTTCTGCCTCTTCTGTCCCCTTCCACGCTTCTTCTCCAGTTCCCTCCACCCTTTCGCCTCCCCCCCCCCTACCTTGGTACAGTCCATTACAGTTCCAATCTTTACTCATCCTCCCCCTACCATCTCCAATATTGTCTCCCATATGATGTCTCTGAATTCCAAAACACTTGAAGCAATCTCTGAATATATTGCAGAGACCAAACCATCAATGGACACTGATCAACCCTCTGTTCCTTCTCTCTCCTCTCCTCCATCTGTGCAACTCCTTTCTTCACAGCGCACCGTTACTTCGCTGCTTGAACGTTTTTCCGCTGCCTCCGCATGTGGACTTTTCTAACCTCTCTAGTCCATAGGAACCCTTACCTGCGGATTTCAGGTATCTTTATCATTGCCAATCATGGCCTATTTACAGTGGAATATACGCGGCCTCAGGGGTAATCGGGGTGAGCTTCAGATGTTACTCTCCTAGTTTTCCCCTGTTGGTGTTTGCTTACAGGAACCAAAATTACACTCTGCTGTTCTCTCTCATATCTCAGGCTATAATTTATTGTATTCTTCAGATCCTTTTCCTGATGGGACCTTTAATGAAAGTGCCCTTCTTCTACACACTGATATTCCATACCATCAGCTGTTTGTTCATACTTCGCTGCATTACACAGCAGCCCGTATCCACTTGCATAGGTGGTATATGCTCTGTTCTTTATATCTCTCTCCTTCTTGGCCATTATCTATTCTGGATATTGCCTTTCTTGTTTCGTTATTACTGCCACCAATTCTGTTACTTGCCGATTTTAACCCTTTGAGGGTTTTCGTCGTACTAGTACGTTTTACGCGTAGGGGTTTTGACGTACTAGTACTCATAAATTCTAGCGCCCTCAAATCTAGTGGGAGAAAGCTGGTAGGCCTTCATATGAAAGAATGGGTCTATGTGGTCAGTGTGCACAGTCTAAAAAAAATCCTGCAGCACACAGTGCATGAGAAAAAAAAAACTTTGACCATTTTTTTTTAATAAATCAGCGACTTTGCAGTGTATTTTCGTATGGTATTTATTGTTGTATTCTAGTTTTCTTGGTCTCATTTTATAGAATGGAAGACATCTTACAGAAATTGAGATGATTTTGACTGGTTTTACAAAGAAAGGTGCCTTGAAATTGAGCTCAAAGTAGCAGAAATGTTCGATTTTTACCAAACTTCAAAAGTAAACAAATCGTGCCAAGCGTGCAATATACGTCAACTGGTGAGTCTAATATTCTTTCACAAGTGCACCAATAATATTTATACCATTTATTTATACCATTTATGCATAACAGTAAATCTTATATTTTTTGTGAAAATAAAAATTCAAAGTGGAAAGCAAAAGAATATAAGAGGGGACTTGAGACATGACTAATGACTAGAGGAAATGTCATTTTAGTGCCAGGAATGTCTTTCTTGTTTATTCTGGACCCTATTCCGAAATTGGCATCTTTTGAAATTTGTGTGAAATTGGCAAAATTGCTAAATTCTGACCACTGTACTGGATAGTTGAATTTCATAAATGAGTGGTTTCTTGCATCCATTCGATAGAAAAAATAGAGTTCTAGCGAAATATTCATGTTTTTTGTCGACTAGTACAGTGAAATTGGCCGAAAATGGGGCTCAAAGTGGGCAAAATCGCCGATGCGTAAACATCGCCAAGACCGCTAACTTTGCGAGAGCATAATTCCGTAAGTTTTCTATCAAATTTCAAACTTTTGGTGTCTTTATGATCGGGAAAAGATTCTCTATCTTTTCATAAGAGAAAATATTTTTTTTTTTTTTTTAAATTTGGCCGACCCTGAGAACGAGTTTCGGAGAGGGCCTGTCGACCCTCTAAGGGTTAATGCCCATCATTTCCTCTGGGGGTCTCACTGTGATTCCCGTGGCATTAAGTTAGAGGCTTTTCTTGCCACCCACCCCCTCCATGTTTTAAATACAGGTACTCACACCCATTTTGATCCTCGGACTCACACTCTCTCTTGCATTGATCTCTCAGTCTGCTCTTCCTCCGCCGCATTAGACTTCACCTGGTCTTTTCTCCCGGATTTACATGACAGCGATCATTTCCCAATCATTCTTACTTCCCCTTCATATTTACCACCTCTTCGTATCCCACGCTGGCAATTTGATCAGGCAAATTGGAACCTTTACTCACAACTAACTGTTTTTAGTGAGGTTACTTCTTCGTCCTCCATTGATGAGCTTTTACACCTCTTTTCGTCCTCTGTTTTAACCGCAGCTTCTCATTCTATACCCCAAACTTCCGGCAGGCATTCTCAGAAATGCGTGCCTTGGTGGTCTCCTGCTTGTGCTCGTGCAGTGTGTTTGAAACGCGCTGCATGGAGCAGGTACCAGTACAATAGAACCATGGAGAGACTTCTTGATTTTAAGCAGAAGCGTGCGATCGCTTGCCGTGTCATCCGTGACGCTAAATGCACTTGCTGGCGAGATTATGTCTCCACCATCACCTCTGCTTCCTCTATGAGTGCATTCTGGAAAAAAGTACGAAAAGTGAGTGGTAAATATTCTCCTGACCCGACTCCTGTTCTGCGGGTTGCTGGTGTTGATATAGCAAACCCACTAGATGTTGCCAATGAAATTGGCAATCATCTGGTCCGTGTTTCTCAGGGGCTCCATCTATGCCCCTCGTTTCTTTCCTCAAAGTCTGCCAGAGAGTTAGCACCCTTGGACTTTTCTTCTCTCAGAGAAGAACAGTATAATGTGCCTTTTACACTTCAAGAACTGGAGGCAACACTCTCAGCTTGCCGATCATCGGCAGCTGGGCCCAACGACATTCATATTCGTATGCTCAGGCAGGCATTCTCAGAAGTGCGTGCCTTGGTGGTCTCCTGCTTGTGCTCGTGCAGTACGTTTGAAACGCGCTGCATGGGGCAGGTACCGGTACAATAGAACCGCTGAGAGACTTCTTGATTTTAAGGAGAAGCGTGCGATCGCTCGCCGTGTCATCTGTGAAGCTAAACGCACTTGTTGGCGAGACTAGGTTTCCACCATCACCTCTGCTTCTTCTATGAGTGCAGTCTGGAAAAAAGTGAGGAAATTGAGTGGTAAATACTCTCCTGACCCGGCTCCTGTTTTACGGGTCGCTGGTGTTGATATAGCAAACCCTCTCGACGTTGCCATTGAACTTGGCACACATCTGGTCCGTATTTCCCGAGGGCTCCATCTATGCCCCTTGTTTCTTTCCTCAAAATCTTCCAGAGAGTTAGTACCCTTGGACTTTTCTTCTCTCAGAGAAGAACAGTATAATGTGCCTTTTACACTTCAAGAACTAGAGGCAATGCTCTCAGCTTGCCGATCATCGGCAGCTGGGCCTGACGACATTCATATTCGTATGTTACAACATTTACATCGGTCAGCCCTTGTAGTCCTCTTACACCTCTTCAATCTTATTTGGGCACAAGGAGTTCTTCCCCAGCTGTGGAAATCTGCCATTGTTCTCCCTTTCCGCAAACCGGGTACTACAGGACATGATGCCTCCCACTATCGTCCCATCGCTCTTACTAGTGCAGTTTGCAAAGTGATGGAACATCTCGTAAATTGACGTTTAATGTTGTATTTAGAGACACACAACAGTCTCTCCGTTAGTCAATATGGCTTTCGTAAGGGTCGTTCTACCATAGACCCCTTACTACGCTTGGATACGTATGTTCGTAATGCCTTTGCGAATAATCACTCGGTTATTGCCATATTTTTTGACCTTGAGAAGGCATATGACACAACCTGGAGGTATAATATTTTGGCCCAGGCCCATTCCTTAGGCCTCCGAGGCAATCTCCCATCCTTCCTTAAGAACTTTTTAACTGACAGACATTTCCGTGTTCGAGTCAATAATGTTCTATCCCCGGACTTCGTCCAAGCTGAAGGTGTCCCTCAGGGATGTGTTCTAAGCACAACACTTTTTCTCCTTGCTATAAATGATTTGGCCTCTGTTCTTCCACCCAATATTTGGTCATCACTCTATGTTGATGACTTTGCTATTGCTTGTGCAGGCGCTGACTGTCATCTTATTGCAGTTTCTCTCCAGCATGCGGTCGACCGTGTTTCCACTTGGGCCACCACGCATGGGTTTAAATTTTCAAGTACCAAAACTCACCAAATTACTTTCACTAGACGCTCTGTTATCTCCGATCATCCTTTGTATCTCTATGGCTCCCGTATCCTCGAACGTGATACAGTCAGGTTTCTAGGCCTTCTCTTTGACCATAGGTTATCCTGGAAACCTCACATTACCTGTCTGAAGGCAACTTGTCACAGCCGGCTAAACCTTCTTAAAACCCTTGCTCATCTTTCCTGGGGAGCTGATCGTCGAACTCTGCTTCGCCTACATTCAGCCCTCGTTTTATCGAAACTCAATTATGGTGACCAGATTTATTCTGCGGCCTCTCCTGCTACTCTCTCTACTCTAGCCTTAACTCTATCCATCACCAAGGATTACGTTTGTGCCTTGGTGCTTTTCGCTCTTCCCCTGTTGAGAGCCTCTATGCAGAAGCGAATGTTCCATCCTTGCCTGATCGCCGTGATGCCCATTGCCTTCGCTACTATGTACGCTCTCACGATCTACACAATCCTTCCATTTATAGAATGGTCACCGATATTAGTAGACATTCTTTATTCATTCGCCGCTCCTGTTTGCTCCGTCCCTTTTCTCTTCGCCTACATTCACTCTTGTCTTCCCTTCAGTTACCACCTTTATATGTTCATGTAGCATCTCACTTTTCCCTTCCGCCCTGGGAAGTTCCAGCTGTTCGGGTCTGTTCTTTCTCACTCCCTTGCTCGAAAGCTCAACTGCCTACGGTAGCTTCCCGCTCTCTTTTTCTTGATCACTTCCACTCCCATTCTCATGCCACCGCTGTGTACACAGATGGCTTCAGACGGCGTCGGATTCACAGCAGTGTTTCCGGACAGCGTCGTATGAGGGCATTTACTATCTTCAGCTAGTATTTTTACTGCTGAACTGTATGCCATTCTTGCAGCACTTATTCGTATCACATCTATGCCTGTGTCATCATTTGTAGTAGTCTCAGACTCCCTTAGTGCTCTACAGGCTATATGAAAATTTGATACATCTCATCCCCTAGTTCTCCGTATCCAACTTTGGCTACGCCGTATCTCTACCAAACATAAAGATATTGTTTTTTGTTGGGTCCCTGGTCATGTCGACATACAGGGCAATGAACAGGCAGACACTGCTGCGCGGTCAGCAGTACATGACCTACCAATTTCCTATAGAGGTGTTCCATTTCTGGACTATTTTGCTGCAATAGCTACCCACCTTCGCACCCGTTGGCAACAACGTTGGTCAACTCTGCTCGGTAACAAACTTCATTCTATTAAACCGAGCATAGGTTACTGGCCGTCTTCTTGTCATCAGTGCCGAGGTTCGGAGACCACTCTCTCCCGCCTTCACATTGGCCACACTCGTCTTACTTATGGGCATCTCATGGAGAGGCACCCTGTTCCTCTCTGTGAGCAGTGTCAAGTTCCAGTATCGATTAGCCACATTCTGTTATACTGCCCTCTCTATCAACGAGCACACAGAATTTACCTCCACCATCGTCTTCGTTCTACTACTCTCTCTTTACCTTCCCTTCTTGCTGATGGACCCTCCTTTAATCCTGACTCTCTCATTGACTTCTTGACAACGACTGATTTACTCCACAAACTCTGATGATACTTTTCGCACTCCCCTCAGCCCTTTCTAGTTCAGTCTCTTGCTGCCCTTTACCCTTTCACCATCCACTACCCCGCTGTTATCCGTAACCTATTACTCATCCATCTCCCTTTTACCACCTGATGCCCTCGCTTCCTTCCTGCCCTGCAGCGCTGTATAGTCCTTGTGGCTTAGCGCTTCTTTTTGATTATAATAATAATAATCATATTCGTATGCTACAACATTTACATCAGTCAGCCCTTGCAGTCCTATTATGCCTTCTCAATCTTAATTGGTCACAAGGAGTTCTTCTACAGCTGTGGAAATCTGCCATTGTTCTCCCTTTCTGCAAACCAGGGACTACGGGACATGAAGCCTCCCATTATCGTCCCATTGCTCTTACCAGTGCAGTTTGCAAAGTGATGGAATGCCTGGTAAATAGACGTTTGGTGTGGTATTTAGACACACAACAGTCTCTCCACTAATCAATATGGCTTTCGTAAGGGACGTTCTGCCATAGACCCCTTACTACGCTTGTATATGTATATTTGTAATGCCTTTGCATTAACCACTCAGTTATTGCCATATTTTTTGACCTTGAGAAGGCATATGACACAACTTGGAGGCATAATATTTTAGCCCAAGCCCACTCCTTAGGCCTTCGAGGCAATCTACCATCCTTCCTTAAGAACTTTTTAACTGACAGGCATTTCTGTGTTTGGGTTAATAATGTGCTCTCCCCGGACTTTATCCTAGCTGAAGGTGTCCCCCAGGGATATGTTTTGAGCACAACACTTTTTGTCCTTGCTATAAATGATTTGGCCTCTAGTCTTCCGTCAAATATTTGGTCATTACTCTATGTTGATGACTTCGCTATTGCCTGTGCAGGCGCTGACTGTCACCTCATTACAGTTTCTCTCCAGCATGAGGTTGACAGTGTTTCCAATTGGGCCACCACACATGGGTTTAAATTTTCCAGCACCAAAACTCGCCAAATTACTTTCACGACGCTCTGTCATCTCCGATGACAGTCAGGTTTCTGGGCCTCCTCTTTGACTGTACGTTATCCTGGAAACCTCACATCACCTCTCTGAAGGCAACTTGTCACAGCCAGCTGAACCTTCTTAAAACCGTTGCTCATCTTTCATGGGGAGCTGATCGTCAAACTCTCCTTCACCTACATTCCACCCTCATTTTATCGAAACTTGATTATGGTGACCAGATCTATTCAGCGACTTCTCCTGCTACTCTCTCTAACCTTAACCCCATTCATCACCAAGGATTACGTTTTTGCCTTGGTGCTTTTCGCTCTTCCCCTGTTGAGAGCCTCTAAAAAGAAGCGAAGGTTCCATCCTTATCCGATTGCTGTGATGCCCATTGCCTTTGCTACTATGTACGGTCTCATGTTCTCCGCAATCCTTCCATTTATAGAATGGTCACTGATATTAGTAGACATTATCTGTTCGCCGCCTCTGTTTACTCCATCCCTTCTCTCTTCGCCTACATTCGCTCTTGTCTTCTCTTCAATTACCACCTTTCTATGTTCATGTAGCATCTCACTTTTCTCTACCCCCTCTGGGAAGTTCCAGCTGTTCGAGTCTGTTATTTCTCTCTCCCTTGCTCGAAAGCCCAACTGCCTATGGTTGCTTCCCGCTCTCTTTTTCTTGACCACTTCCACTCTCATTCTCATGCCATTGCAGTGTACACAGATGGCTCTAAGTCTTCTGACGGCATAGGATTCACAGCAGTGTTTCCGGACAGCGTCGTATGAGGGCATTTACTATCTTCGGCTAGTATTTTTACTGCTGAATTGTATGCCATTCTTGCAGCACTTATCCGTATTGCATCTATGCCTGTGTCATCAATTGTGGTTGTCTCAGACTCCCTTACTGCTTTACAGGCTATACAGAAATTTGATACACCTCACCCCTTAGTCCTCTGTATCCAACTTTGGCTACACCGCATCTTTACCAAGCATAAAGATATTTTTTTTGTTGGGTCCCTGGTCATGTTGGCATACAGGGCAATGAACAGGCAGACACTGCTGCGCAGTCAGCAGTACATGACCTACCAGTTTCATATAGAGGTATTCCATTTATGGACTATTTTGCTGCAATAGCTACCCACCTTCACACCCGTTGGCAACAACATTGGTCTACTATGATCAGTAACAAACTTCAATCTATTAAACCGAGTATAGGTTACTGGCCGTCTTCTAGTCACCGATGTCGAGGTTGGGAGACTACTCTCTCCCGTCTTCACATTGGCCATACATGTCTTACTCATGAATATCTCATGGAGAGGCACCCTGCTCCTCTCTGTGAGAATTGTCAGACTCCATTATCAGTCAGCCACATTCTGTTGGACTGCCCACTTGATCAACGAGCACGCAGAATTTACCTCCATCGTCGTCTTCGCTCCGCTGCTCTCTCTTTACCTTCCCTTCTCACTGATGGACCCACCTTTCATCGGGACTCTCTCGTTGACTTTTTGACAACTGACTTCACAAACTCTGATGCCTTCAGCCCTTTCTACCTCAGTCTCTTGCTACCCTCTACCCCTGCACTATCCCCTGCCCTGCTGTTTTCTGTAACCTACTGATCATCCCTCCCTCCTTCTGCCACCCAATACCCTCGCTTCCTTCTCTACCCTGCAGCGCTGTATAGCCCTTGTGGCTTAGCTCTTCTTTTTGATTATAATAATAATCTTGTCACCAGTGTTGAGGTTGGGAGACTACTCTCTCCCATCTTCCCTGTCTTCGCATTGGCCATACTCGTCTTGCTCATGGATATCTCATGGAGAGGCGCCCTGCTCCTCACTGTGAGAATTGTCAGGCTCCATTATCAGTCAGCCACATTCTGTTGGACTGCCCACTTTATCAACGAGCACGCAGAATTTACCTCCATCATTGTCTTCACTCCACTGCTCTCTCTTTACCTTCCCTTCTCGCTGATGGACCCACCTTTCATCCGGACTCTCTCATTGACTTTTTGACAACAACTGACTTCACAAATTCTGATGCCTTCAGCCCTTTTTACCTCAATCTCTTGCTACCCTCTACCCCCGCATTATCCCCTGCCCCACTGTTTTCTGTAACCTACTGATCATCCCTCCCCCCCTTCTGCTGCCCAATACCCTCGCTTCCTTCCCTACCCTGCAGCGCTGTATAGTCCTTGTGGCTTAGAGCTTCTTTTTGATTATAATAATAATTGATGCTAACCCTGGGAATCCTATGCCAGTTGAGGAATCCATTGTGGCATTGGGGAAGTCCTTGGGGTTGGAGGTTAGTGGGGAGGATGTGGAAGAGTTGGTGGAGGAGGACAAAACGAACTAACCACTGATGAGCTGCTGGATCATCTTCAACAGCAAGAGGCCAGACCTGAGGAAACTGCTCTGGAGGAGGGGATAGAGAAATTGAAGAAGTTGTCTACTTCAAAGATTAAGGAAATGTGTGCAATGTTGTTTAAAGTGCAAACCATTTTTGATGAAAATCACCCTCACACAGCTATTGCAAGCCGTGCTGGTGACTATTACACTGACAATGTTGTGAAACACTTTAGGAATGTCATAAAGGAATGGGAGGTACAGGCCTCTATGGACAGATATCTTGTGTGACAGAGGTCCAGTGACTCTCAAACTGGTCCTAGTCTCATTAAAAGAAGAAGGGAAGTAACTCCGGAAAAGGACTTGCCACTTCAAGTCCTAATGGAAGGGGATTCCCCTTCTAAACATTAACACCATCCGCAGTCTCCCCTCCTCCCATCCCATCAATCATCACCAGATCTTCAATAAAGGTAAGTGTCATGTAACTGTGCATGTCTTCTTCAGTTTGTGTTAAAATTAATATTTCATGTGGTAAAATTTTTTTTTTTCATTCTTTGGGGTGTCAGGAACGGATTAATTTGATTTCCATTATTTCTTATGGGGAAAATTAATTCGGCTAACGATAATTTCACCTAACGTTGAGTTCTCAGGAACTGATTAATAGCGTTAGGCGAGGGTCCACTGTACTTATTTGTATGAAGTCAGGTGCAGGTAGCCCAGGTGTAGGTAGCCCTGGCTTCCCGTCTCATACTTAATATACTATATTTAAAACATCCCAGAGAGGTAAAATACACATACAGTACACTCATCCTTTACCTTAAAATATGTGTAGTCTTAATATAGGAAGAGTGGTGAGTAGTATTTATTTGTAGGAAGTCAGTGTAGGTAGCCAGTAGGTGTAGCCCACCTGGGCTACACCTACTGGCTACCTACACTGTGGCCCAGAGCCATATTATTTACATCGTCATACCTTGTTCACTGAATTTAATCATTTCTAACAACTACCTTCAGATGCCATCATAAAGGGAGAAGTAATGAATAATTCATGCCGGAAATTGTAAACAAAAGCGGAGTGGAAGAGTGGCTGGGCCAAACGCAGATTCATACATGTTTTCTCTGATGGCTGAGCAGAGAAAACGTAATGTCCCTCCACCCGGCTACCACACAGCTCCACAAGTATTATTATCAGAGCACATACAAAATATGCAATAAATGTCAGACAACAAGTTTACACTAACTTATATTAAGTTAACAATAGAAATAGGCATTAAAAACACAATAAAAAGAAAGATACACACAGAGTACACTTATTACTTACCTTAAAATATTAATATTAATGTGTGAGAGGTGAGTGGTTGGGTGTTTATTGAATAAAATCAGAATGGCACACCATCATCCTCTAATTTGGCACTTAAAGCAAGAGGCTTACGACTACTCTTTTTATCACAGCTAACCTTAGACGCCATCGTCAATGAGAGCCAACTAGTTAACGAAAGAGTAAACGAGAGAGAGAACAAGATACAGAGTTGAGGCAATGTAAGAACACAAACTGAACAGGTAGTGGGCGATCACTTGATCAGGCGAAATAAATGCGTATTAATATGTGTCTACTTTTAGTTCATTCACGTACGTTTGTAAGAGTTTGTAAAACATTTACCTCAATATTTTTTTATTATAATAATAATTACCTCACAATACAAATACTCTTACATTGTGTACAAGTTGTACAAGTTATTACATAATAAACAAACAGTAACACTCCATTTTTAGAGTGAATGAAGATATTATTATTATTATTATTATTATTATTATTATTATTATTATAAAAAGCACTAAACCCACAAGGGTCGTGAATTGCTATATATAAAGGCATACAAAAAGAATATTTTTCTACAGTTATCCCCCAGTTTGACTAAAGAAAACGTAATTCTTCCGACACTACCTACTGTTGTGATAGAAACACAGGCCTTATCTCTAGGCTTTATTGAACATAGAATCTTCATAGTACTTCTGCAACAACAAAATATAATGACTAGTACATCTAATAACTGCTTCTACAGGGATGGTGATGTCTTGCATATGTCAAGAGGAAAGTTATACAGGCCACATATTTAAATTCACCATGTAATCTGCATCACTGATATATGGATATAGTAGGAGAGAATCACACACCATGTGTTGGCGTCCATGATTCACACCAAACTGTTGTTGTTGTTAAGGGCCCCGAGAGGTGGTGCAGTATTATCTTGCTGCTGCTCCCCACAGGAGCAGTATCACTACAATCTCCCCCTAAAATATCAGAGACAGTAATCTCCCAAACTGTTAGGTGGGCGACGTATACGTCCCGACCTTCGTAGCCTTTGAGCCTCTTCACCAGGTTCAATATTTTCCAGCGGGGTTTGACTAACTGCTGGAGCAGAATCCTCTATTTCCATACGGGTAGTCTCAAGGGGCTTTCCAGGAGAAAACGAAGCATTTTGCACATCTATTGGTGTATCTTGAGATTCCACACTGATGGGGATTTCAACTGGGGCTAAATGTCTTGTAGATACTGTAGTCTCTTCACCATTTTGGTAGCGAATGTGGGCGTAATGTGGATTAGCTTGCAGGAGCTCTACTTCTTCCACTAGAGGATCCGTCTTGTTCATCCTACGGTGACTCTTCAGGAGAACGGGTCCAGGATGACATGACCAAGTGGGCACGGAGGCTCCCGTAGAGGAACGACGTGAATAGTTGAGGAGTCTTTCATGAGGGGTTCCATTAGTAGCTGTGCACAGCAATGATCTAATAGAGTGAAGAGCATCAGGTAGGACAGTTTGCCAGTGTTGAACAGGTAGGTTGCGTGACTTCAATGTCATTGTAACTGCCTTCCATATAGTACCATTGAACCGCTCCACTTGACCATTTCCTTGAGGGTTGTAGCTTGTTGTTCTGCTGCAGGCAATATCTTTGCTAGCCAAAAACTCCTGAAGTTCGTTACTCATGAACGAGGATCCCCTGTCTGAATGGATATAAGCTGGCATACCAAAAATAGAGAACAACTGTGAAAGACAACTAAAAACAGTTGAAGCAGTCATATTTGCACAGGGGAACACAAAGGGAAACCTTGAATATTCATCTACTATGTTAAGGAAATACCTATTCTGATTTGTGCTTGGTAGAGGTCCTTTGAAATCTATATTCAGTCTCTCGAAAGGCTGGGTGGATTTAATGAGATGAGTCTTCTCTGGCTGATGAAAGTTTGGCTTGCACTCTGCACATACTCTGCATGCTCTGATCACTTGTCGCACATCTTCCACTGAGTAGGGCATGTTCTTTGATTTGACAAAATGGTACAGGCGTGTAACTCCTGGGTGACACAAAGCCTTGTGGAGAGCTGAGAGTGATTGCAAATCATGACATGCTGCTCCACAGTGGGACCTAGAGAATGCATCAGGTGAGATGTTCTCTTGACCCGGTCGGTACAGAATATCAAAGTCATAACACGATAGTTCCATCCTCCAGCGTAATATCTTGTCATTCTTTATCCTACTTTTGTGCTTCTTGTCGAACATATACATCACGGACCGTTGGTCAGTCCTTATGGTGAAATGTCTACCAGTTAAATAATGTCTCCAGTGGCGAACTGCTTCTATGATGGCCTGGGCTTCCTTTTCTACAGCAGCATAACATTTCTCTGATCCTTGAAAAGTTCTCGAAAAGAAGGCTACTGGTCATCCTGCCTGAGATAAGACTGCAGCAATGGCAATGTCAGATGCATCCGTTTCCACTTCGAATGGTAGGGACTCATCAATGGCTTGAACTAGTGAGTTTTCAATGTCCTGCTTGAGAGTATGGAAAGCGGCTTCTGCTTCCTTTGTCACAGGAAATGCGGTAGCACTCAATGGGCGGACTTTACTTGAATAGTTGTAGATCCATTGTGAGTAATAAGCAAAGAGACCAAGAGTTCTTCGGAGTGACTTTTTGTCTTGAGGCATTGGAAGTTCCCGTAGAGGTCGTAGTCGTTCAGGGTCTGGGAATATTGAACCTCCTTCCACTACATAACCAAGGATGCTAAGCCTTTTAGTTGAAAAAGTGCACTTTTCCTCATTGTAACTGATATTTTTCTTCTTGGTGGCTTCCAAAAACTTATCAAGGTTTGCATCATGTTCCTCCTGGGTCTTGCCACAAATGGTAACATTATCTAAATACGCATAAGTTCCCATGAGTTGCTCTTCCTGAATGAGTGAATCCATAATTTGTTGGAAGCAGGCTACCCCATTGGTGACTCCAAAAGGGGCTCTGGTAAACTGATACAGGCCATCACTAGCCTGAAATGCTGTGTATGGTTTATCTTCATTCCTTATAGGGACTTGATGATAGGCACTCTGTAGATCAATTGTGCTAAACACATAGTACTGAGCAATTTTGTTCACTGTATCATCAATTCGAGGTAGAGGGTACCCATCAAGAAGTGTAAATTTGTTGATTGTCTCAGAGTAATCGATAGCCAGTTTCCGTTTCCTATAATCATCTTTAATAACAACAACCTGTGCACGCCAAGGGGAATTACTTGGTTCTATAATACCCTCCTTCAGCAGCCTCTGAGTTTCTTTCTCAATGAACATCTGATCCTCATAAGAATAGCTGCGTGACTTAGCTGATATAGGATGGCAGT
>NC_091301.1:46510322-46512822 GCF_038502225.1 Cherax quadricarinatus
TTTTTGGCCAGGCCCATTCCTTAGGCCTCCGAGGCAATCTACCATCCTTCCTTAAGAACTTTTTAACTGACAGACATTTCCGTGTTCGAGTCAATAATGTTCTTTCCCCGGACTTCGTCCAAGCTGAAGGTGTCCCTCAGGGATGTGTTCTAAGCACAACACTTTTTCTCCTTGCTATAAATGATTTGGCCTCTGTTCTTCCACCCAATATTTGGTCATCACTCTATGTTGATGACTTCGCTATTGCTTGTGCAGGCGCTGACTGTCACCTTATTGCAGTTTCTCTCCAGCATGCGGTCGACCGTGTTTCCACTTGGGCCACCACACATGGGTTTAAATTTTCAAGTACCAAAACTCACCAAATTACTTTCACTAGACGCTCTGTTATCTCCGATCATCCTTTGTATCTCTATGGCTCCCGTATCCCCGAACGTGATACAGTCAGGTTTCTAGGCCTTCTCTTTGACCGTCGGTTAACCTGGAAACCTCACATTACCTCTCTGAAGGCAACTTGTCACAGCCGGCTAAACCTTCTTAAAACCCTTGCTCATCTTTCCTGGGGAGCTGATCGTCGAACTCTGCTTCGCCTACATTCAGCCCTCGTTTTATCGAAACTCGATTATGGTGACCAGATTTATTCCGCGGCCTCTCCTGCTACTCTCTCTAGCCTTAACTCTATCCATCACCAAGGCTTACGTTTGTGCCTTGGTGCTTTTCGCTCTTCCCCTGTTGAGAGCCTCTATACAGAAGCAAATGTTCCATCCTTGTCTGATCGCCGTGATGCCCATTGCCTTCGTTACTATGTACGCTCTCACGATCTACACAATCCTTCCATTTATAGAATGGTCACCGATATTAGTAGACATTCTTTATTCTTTATCACACCCTTTACTTCATCATTCCACCAATCACTCCTCTTTCCTCCTGCCCCCACCCTCCTATAACCACAAACTTCTGCCCCACATTCTAATACTGCATTTTTAAAACTATTCCAACCCTCTTCAACCCCCCCACTACTCATCTTTGCACTAGCCCACCTTTCTGCCAATAGTCGCTTATATCTCGCCCTAACTTCCTCCTCCCTTAGTTTATACACTTTCACCTCCCTCTTACTTGTTGTTGCCACCTTCCTCTTTTCCCATCTACCTCTTACTCTAACTGTAGCTACAACTAAATAATGATCCGATATATCAGTTGCCCCTCTATAAACATGTACATCCTGGAGCCTACCCATCAACCTTTTATCCACCAATACATAATCTAACAAACTACTTTCATTACGTGCTACATCATACCTTGTATATTTATTTATCCTCTTTTTCATAAAATATGTATTACTTATTACCAAATTTCTTTCTACACATAGCTCAATTAAAGGCTCCCCATTTACATTTACCCCTGGCACCCCAAAATTACCTACTACTCCCTCCATAACATTTTTACCCACTTTAGCATTGAAATCCCCAACCACCATTACTCTCACACTTGATTCAAAACTCCCCACGCATTCACTCAACATTTCCCAGAATCTCTCTCTCTCCTCTACACTTCTCTCTTCTCCAGGTGCATACACGCTTACTATAACCCACTTTTCACATCCAATCTTTATTTTACTCCACATAATCCTTGAATTTATACATTTGTAGTCCCTCTTTTCCTGCCATAGCTTATCCTTCAACATTATTGCTACTCCTTCTTTAGCTCTAACTCTATTTGAAACCCCTGACCTAATCCCATTTATTCCTCTCCATTGAAACTCTCCCACCCCCTTCAGCTTTGTTTCACTTAAAGCCAGGACATCCAGTTTCTTCTCATTCATAACATCCACAATCATCTCTTTCTTATCATTTGCACAACATCCACGCACATTCAGACTTCCCACTTTATATATATATATATATATGCATATATATATATACATACATATATATATATATATATTTTTTTTTTATTTTTTTTTATTATCACACCGGCCGATTCCCACCAAGGCAGGGTGGCCCGAAAAAGAAAAACTTTCACCATCATTCACTCCATCACTGTCTTGCCAGAAGGGTGCTTTACACTACAGTTTTTAAACTGCAACATTAACACCCCTCCTTCAGAGTGCAGGCACTGTACTTCCCATCTCCAGGACTCAAGTCCGGCCTGCCGGTTTCCCTGAATCCCTTCATAAATGTTACTTTGCTCACACTCCAACAGCACGTCAAGTATTAAAAACCATTTGTCTCCATTCACTCCTATCAAACACGCTCACGCATGCCTGCTGGAAGTCCAAGCCCCTCGCACACAAAACCTCCTTTACCCCCTCCCTCCAACCCTTCCTAGGCCGACCCCTACCCCGCCTTCCTTCCACTACAGACTGATACACTCTTGAAGTCATTCTGTTTCGCTCCATTCTCTCTACATGTCCGAACCACCTCAACAACCCTTCCTCAGCCCTCTGGACAACAGTTTTGGTAATCCCGCACCTCCTCCTAACTTCCAAACTACGAATTCTCTG
>NC_091301.1:46517822-46577822 GCF_038502225.1 Cherax quadricarinatus
TGAGGTTCTTATTTATATTGAAAAACCTTGACATTCAAATGAGGGTTGCCTTGATGCTGGTGAAGGACTATTGTTCCAAGGAATTGTAGCTACCTTCCTATTTCTTGAATCAAATCTGATATCTTTTAGCTCTTCCTGGGACCAACACAAGCATTTATTCAGAAGGGCTTTGACCCTATGTACCCTTGGCAGTAGGTCCACTATAGGAGAGCCTGAGGACCCACAATGCAAGGCTTGAGGGGTTTGGTCCTTATTCCTTGTAACATTCTACAATGTATGTTACACAGGAGGGAATAGTTATTCTGGGCATGTCTTCCATTGCTTGGTGACCTTCCATTCCATGAGAAATATCATCAGCTTCTAGCACCTTGTACCTCATTTGGGAATGTGTCATTGAGAAAGCTACTGACACATTACCTCAGATTTTTATATTACATTTTCCTCACTAACCAGACTGAGAAATCTCAGCTCACTCTAGACCTGAAAGATCTCAATTTTCTTACGAAATTTTCCAGTATTCAAGGAGATATTCAGAACTTGACTTTGCTCCTTATACAATCTGGTTGGCCTGCTTTATTGGGCCTACCATTTTGTACTGATTCCATGTGTCCTTTACATATTCCTCACCTTCCACCTAGAAAGAACAAACTATCAGTTTGTGCAGGCTTTCTTGAGCTCCAGATGATGATGTTGATTTTTCACACATCTGTCGGTCAGTCACATATCAAAAGTATATGGACCTAAGGCTTGTTGGTGTTCCTTCTTTTAGACTATAGCTTGGATGTGTGCTCAGCTTCACTTTCAGCATCCATGTATCTCAGCCTGAAGGTTTCCTCATGAATTGTACAAAATCTACTCTCATTTTGATGCACTCCCTCTACTGGCTAAGGACACTGAAGCAGACAACCTCACACTCAACATTTTCGTAGACAAGCAGTCTTGACTATTGTGCCAGATCCAAGAATTTCTGTCCTTATCACAGACTGCCTGACAGGATGGACTCCACAGCAAGTTTTACTTTTTTGTTTTTATCCTTTCACTGGGTACTCTTTACTTGTCTCAGGTAGCGAGAGTGACGAATCAAAAGATCTTCTGATCCGATAATACCTCTGTTGAGCCAGAATGGTTTTTTGAGGGTTCTTTGTCCCAGAAAACTTTCACTGGTTGATCCTCATTAATTTTCCTCTCCTGCAGTTTAAGAACACTACCAGTGCCATCTTTCTGAATTGCCTTCTCTCGTATAACATGTTCAGGAATGATACTCGGAGGTGGTGTCTGATTGTATGCACAGACTAACATTTGTTTTTCAGTTAGACTCCCATAAGTACATCACTTTAAAAACAAGTTGTCCTGTTTATCATAATTTCAAGTGCTCCTGTGGACACTTTACAGTACCCACAGAGCCCTTTTGTGTGCACTATATAGTGCCCACAAAAGAAATTGTTAAGCTGACACTGCAAAAGACATTAGTGAATTTCCATGTTTCATTATTTTCTTTTGCATTAGATAGCCTATGGGCAGTGCTACCAAGGCTGATTGTATGTTAGTCAGCTCACATTGCTGCAGGAGGCTGGAGTTTCATGCACTCTTATTCCCCATTTTGGACTTTACTGTTGGATGATTTGACAGCCTATATTTTTTTGCCAGTAACCGTAGTGGAAGACAAGGCTTCTCTTTTTGCTCTGGTCAGAGAAGGACATTGGATCACAGTGAACAGTGATTATTTCAAGAATATCTCTGTCCATACAAAGGCACTTGGATTCCCCAGCTTCATTTGCAGTTACTGCCATTGCAATTTGGAATTCTGGTAGTAGAAGTTCTTGTGGCTTGTCAGAACCCAGATGCAGAATAAAATGTCTTCAGAGTACCATAGGAAAAATGTATTTCTGCATGGGGCTTGATGAACCACAGAGAGCACCTGCTCATGTCAGCTGTTTCTACACTGGTTATCACCTGGCTTTGCTTGCTGGTCTGACTGAGGCTGGCTGTAATGAATGAGTGAGAAAAAATGAAGCAGGAGGTATAGCGAGACAAAAGTAGCAAGGAATCCTTGTTACTAGGTGGGGAAGTGCTGGGTATTATTGTTAGTGGTTTACATAAGTCTGGGCCTGCACTCTGAAGGGAGTGTTGGAGATGTTACAGTTTGGGGAGTCATCCTCCAGAAGGAATAAAGTCATTACTTTAATTCTAGGAGAAATATGAATATGTTTGCTGGATGATGCAAAGAGCCTATGCAAAATGAGTAATAAAACTGTGTAATCCTGCAAGAATGCCTGGATTTATTGAGCTAGTGGAGTAATTGATACTTGATAGAATTTAATGTGGATAAGTACAAGGTAATGAAAATGAGGAAAAGTGAAAACTGGCCTCACAAATACTAATAAATATTTTGTAATAAAACATTTAAGAACACTGACAGGAGAGTGCCCTAGAAGATCAATCTGAAAATTCCCTACAGGGGTCCAAGAATTTAAAAAAAAGAACAAAAAATTTTTTTTCTTATGAAATAGTAGAGAATCTTTTTCTGAAAGTAATCAAACAAAAAAGTATGAAATTTGATAAAAGCTGATGAAATAACACTTGCGAATTTTGCTGTCAGTGATATTTAAGCATCAGCAATTTGAGTTCTATTTTTGGCCAATTACATTGTTACATTAGACCAAATTCTTAGCTATTTCGCTAGTATGTGTTTCATTTTATCTATTGAGCATAAGAAATCATCCAATCAGCTATTTCAACTACCCAATAAAGTGATAGGAAATTGGTAATTTGGCCAATTTCACAGTTTAAAATATTCCAATTTCAAAATAGGGTCCAGAATAAACAATGAAGGCATTCCTGGCACTGAAAGAGCATTTCCTCTGTTTATTAGTTATATTTTCAGGGTTTACAGATGAATTCCATTTTGATTTTTTATTCATATAATTTTTATTCACACCAAAAAAACTGAAAATTTATTGTTAGGTGCTATTGTAATACTTTCAGTACCAAAACCAATCAAAATAATGTTTATTTCTGTAATATATCTTCCAAGAAACCATGAATGCAACTGTAAAAACCATAAGAAAATACACCGCAAAGTCACTATTTTAATCTAAAAATATCATCGCAGTTTTTTTTTCCCATTATTCACTGTGTGCTGCAGGATTTGTTTTATATGGTGCACACTTACCACATAGATGCATTCTCTCATATCTATACCACTCACAGCTTATCTGAGTGAGCTGAACTTATGACTTAGTACTACAGCTTGAACCCTGGCCTCGAAGCCATAGAATTACGGGACGGACCCTCAAAGGGTTAAGTGAAATATAGTAATGCAAAGCTTCTTTCTGATATGATAACTCAAAGAAAATTCTCCACACAACTTATGTTTGTCCAAGACTGAAATATGCAGAGTTATTACAGTGTTCAAACTTGAGGAAACACATGACAAGATAGAAAAAGTTAAGAGACTTACAAAATACAGTGAAACCTCTACTTACGAGTTTAATCTATTCTGTGACCTTGCTTGTATCCCGATTTGCTTGTATGCAGAGTCAATTTTCGTCATTTAAATTAATTGAAATGCAATTAATCTTTTCCGGCTCTCAGGAGACACAACAAAATACTTCAGTATTTTGCTAATATCAACTCTATGGCTTGTTTATCTATCAAAATTCATCTAGTATGACATAATAAACAACATAAATAACATAGAAACTTGATATATTCTCTAGAATGAATAAAATATGGTTGAGAAGTGAACTCCATTATTTACAGTCCGTTTTCATTCAACTTTGGTGTATGTTAACCTTTTGACTCGCAACCCCAAATCCTAAAGTCGCAAAATTTTTGAAAAATAAAAAAATTATTATGAAATGATAGAAAATCTTTTCCTGAACTTAATGACACCAAAAGTAAGAAATTTGATAGAAAACTTATGGAATTACACTCTGACAAAGTTAGCGATCTCGGCGATGTTCATGCAACGGCAATTTTGTCCTATTTTTGGCCAATTCTGTTGTTCCAGTCGACCAAACTCATAGCTATTTCTTTAGAACTCCATTTGTTCTATCGCTTGAGTACAAGAAATCGCCCATTTACCAATTTCAACTACCCAATAAAGTGGTCAGAAATTGGCAATTTGGCCAATTTTGTGCAAATTAAAAAAGATGATAGTTTCAAAATAGGGTCCAGAATGAACAATGCAGACATTCCTGGCACTAAAACAACATTTTCTCTGTTCATCAGTCATGGCTTAAGGCCCTTCTTATATTACTCTTGCTCTCTGTTTTGAATTTTTATTCACACCAAAAAATAGAAGATATACTATTATGCAGACTACTGCATTATTCTAATAATTGTATAAATAATGTCAACCCATTCATGACTGCATATTAGAATGGTTAATTGGACAGTGAGATTATTTGTTTACTCTTGAACATTGGTAAAAATTGAACATTTCTGCTACTTCGAGCTCAATTTCAAGGTTCTTTTCATCGTGAAACCAATCAAAATCATCTCCATTTCTGTAATATGTCTTCCTTTCTGTCAAGTGAGATCAAGAAAATGAGAATACAACCATAGGTACTATACAAAAATGCACCTCAGAGTCGGCATTTTAATCCAAAAACAGGAACGGAGGGTTTTTTCTCATCATGCACTGTGTGCTGCAAGATTTTTTTTATACTGCGCACATTGACCACACAGACCCATTCTCTCACATGTGCACCTACCAGCTTTCTCCCGCTTGATTTGAAGCCACTAGAATTTTGGAGTATAAATACATCAAAAACACTGGCTTGTAAGACATATACAGTGGATCCCTGACATTCGAAGGCATCGACATTCAATAAATCTGACATTCGATGCATTTTAATGCAAAAATTTCGCCTCAACATTCAATATGATTCGTACGAGACGTGTCCACGTGTGGCCTGAACTGCCCTGTGTGTGCCAGTGTTTACAAGCCAGCCAGTGTGCGCGCATCTAAGGATACATTCGGTACATTCCATATTATCCATATTATCACTGTCTTTGGTGCTTGTTTCTGCAAAATAAGTAACCATGGGCCCCAAGAAATCTTCTAGTGCCAACCCTTCGAGAAAAAAGGAGCTAATGACTATTGAAAAGAAGAAAGAGATAATTGCAAAGTACGAAAGTGGAGTGCGTGTGTCGGAGTGCATGATGATTTGGTAAAGAAATTGCCTGCAACTATTGGTGATGTGAGTGAAGTTAAGGCCAGCAAAGGTTGGTTTGAAAGATTTAAGAATCATAGTGGCATACATAGTGTGGTAGGGCATGGTGAGGCTGCCAGTTCAAGTCCTAATGGAAGGGGATTACCCTTCTAAACACTAACACCATCCACACTCTCCCATCCTCCCATCCCATCAATCATCACCAGATCTTCATTAAAGGTAAGTGTCAATTATTCTATTGTTATTAATCTATTGTTATTGTTGTTATTGTTATTCTATTGCATTAAACTTAATATTTCATGTGGTAAAAATTTTTTTTTCATACTTTTGGGTGTCTTGCATGAATTAATTTGACTTCCATTATTTCTTATGGGGAAAATTAATTCGACTTTCGATATTTTCGACATTCGATAGCTCTCAGGAACGGATTAGTATCGAATGTCGAGGGTCCACTGTATACACCTACCATCCGACTTACGACCTGCTCGACATACGTACACTCGACTTACGACCGTGCATCTGGCAGCTGGGCTGGGCCAGCTGATGCACACGGCTGTACAATATTTGACAATACTCGCGGCGGCAATACGTCATGCAGGCAGCATCAGTTTGAGTAACCCTGCCCTATCAGCAGCATCATACTGTTGTAACTGTACTAACTGGACAGTAAATTTCACCATGGCCCCTAAGATGAAGTCTGAATCTTGCACTGGAGATTGTGGCAAGAAAGGCTCTTACTCTCGAACTCTCTATTTGTTTTCACTGTTGCACATAAACCTATCTGTATCTGTCTGCCTGTATATCTGTGTCTGTCTGCATCTCTGTGCGTCTGTTTGTCTGTCTACCTGTGTGTCTGTCTTTGTCTGCCTGTGTGTCTGTCTGTCTACTTGTGTGTCTGTCTTTATGCCTGTGTGTGTCTTTCTGTCTACCTGTGCTTCTGTCTACCTGTGTGTCTGTCTTTCTGTCTACCTGTGTCTGTCTGTCTCTTTCTGTCTACCTGTGTCTGTCTTTGTCTGCTTGTCTGTCTCAGAGCCACTCATTAAGAGTGTAATTGGTCTTGAAGACGCCATATTAATAATGATAATAACACAATAATAATCACCGAGGCGCATTAAATGTGTATAAAACGTTATTATAGACATTTGGCTTAATCCATCTATGATTTTTTTTCAAAATTATATAAACATGCTACATAACATATAAATTAACAAGTATGAGATGTTTTTCTGGTCGGCTTGACAGAGTGAACAGAAACCATTCGCGTCTAGGCTGGTAACAACGACGACAACAACAATGACGTTTGTTTACATAACTCGTGAACCTTCTACCCTCTCATTCTCTCACATTTAATCTTGTTTACTCACCTCTCACTCTACATTAAGACTACAGATATTTTAAGTAAGTAATGAGTAGACATGATTTTTATATTATAGTTTAATAATAACATTATTGTTAGCACATATGTATTATTATAATAATAATAATAATTATTATTAATATTATTATTAATTTAGGGCACTGGAGCACAGATTCACTGTATAGCACTTTGTCTGGATTTTTTGGGTTATCCTAGGTAATTTATACTATGTATGATAACTTTACTTACGTGTACCTGTGTGAGAGAGAGAGAGAGAGAGAGAGACAGAGAGATACAGAGAGAGAGACAGCCACATTCAGTCAGCCAGTCAGCCAACCATACACCTGCCCACCCGGCCATCCACCCGCCCACCTGGCCAGCCAGCTGGATACGTATTACACATGTTCCAGAGTTGTTTCTCTTTACTTAGGGTTTAGGTTACACAACATTCTGGCAGGATGACACTACCAGTGGTATTCTCCCATTCCACTGTGTCGACAATACATAAAGATAACAGTAACATATGATACTGTATGCGATGTAAAATTTACAATACAGTTCACTACCATGTATACATTATATACAGTACATAAATAATTAAAATATAACAATAGAAGTAAATTATGGTAAAAAGAATGAAATAATGATTGTACATTACATTACAGTACTATGTAGGTAGTTTATATAGGAAAGGTTTGACATTATGCCCTACCCAGTATGTCGGCAATTTTCAAAGGTTCGACTTACGTCCATTTTGACTTACGACCGGTTGGTTGGAACCAAACTTGGTCATAAGTCGGATGGTAGATGTATGTGACCGAAACAGTCAAAGGATTAAGAAGCATCTTTCCGTCATACATTCCCCAAGTTTCAATAAGATAGTCCAACAAACAACTGAGATCCATTTCCCTAGATCAAGAGCAAGAGCCCCTCACCAGCATCACGGAACCTCCCTTGAGGCTTGCTCGCATCTGGAAGCAAAAAATCGAGTTAGCAACTGCTCATGTCTTGAAAAACTTCCAGTTCCATCAGTTATTCGGCACTAATTTTGGCTAGCATTATTTAAAATTTCAAGGGTCACCACACCAACCTGCTCGTACAGGTTCGCCATCACAAATCCGGCAATCAGTTATTCGGTTCCTTCAGTTATTCGGCACTAATTTTGGCTAGCATAATTTCAAATTTCCAGGGTCGCCACACCAACCTGCAGCTACTGTTTGGTGGTGCTACTTGCTGCATAAGTCATTCTAATTTCTTTTTCTCCATTTGTTATAACCTGCTTACTTTTAGCCCTAGCCATGGTTCCAATGAATAAAAGAAATGCTTCTCGTTGTGTAAAGCACCTACACAGTACATTGGCTTTGAAGCCACTGTTGGTTGCCATGAGCCCAGTCTCGTGATGCAGGAGAATATGCTTTATTATTATGCTAATAATAATAAATTCAAAGCAATATTTCTGATAAGAAATAATGGAAATACAATTAATCCGTTCCAGAAACCCAAAAAATACTCCCACAAAAAATACATTTTATAGAGATTAATTACAGTTTTACATACAACAAATACTATAGTTTTTAATTATGTATAGTAATATGTATAAAATAACATTTTTACTTACCTTTTTTGAAGATTGGTGATGGCATCTGGAAGATAGGGAGGAGGAGAGAGGGAGTTGGGGTTAGTGTTTGGAAGGAGAATCCTCCTCCATGAGGACTTCAGGTGAAGCCCTCTCTGGGGTTACTTCCCTTCTCTGTCTTTTAATGCCACTAGGACCAGCTTGAGAGTCACTGGACCCCTGTCTCACAAAATAACTGTCCACAGTCCTCTGTTTCTGGTGCCTCTTTAACATTTCCCTAAAATGGGACATGGTTCTGTCACTGAACTTGTTGCAAAGATGGCTTGTTTCAGCTTGCTCAGGGTGGTACTTCTGCACAAACATTTGGACATCATTCCACTTGGCACAAATCTCCTTAATCTTTGAAGAAGGCACCTCATCCACTCCCTATATTAACATCTTTCACAACATCAGCTTCCTTGATTTGTTCTTTCATTGACAGGACAGAACCGATGGTCGACTTGTTTTTCCCATTCATCCTGGCAAGCTCAACAAGTCTCACACCACTCTAATACTTCTGTATTATTTCCTTCTTCACATCTATGGTGTTTCTCACTTTCTTTACCACAGGGGTACCACTAGCAAGTTTCTTTGGGCCCATGGCAGCTTATTTCACAGTCCCACAAGCACTAAACACAATGAAATAACCGTAAAATGTGTGAATGAGAGTGCAGGTTAGTGTTCACTCAAGCATAAACAAAGCTAGACTGCTCACGGCGCCTGTGTGGGAACGTGGGCAGAGCGGGCCGGCAGACAGGTCCCATACCCGGTGGTCCGAAAATAAGGGCGCATTCGATATTAGGGACACAGTTTGTCCGAAAAAATGGTCCTATTTTTGAAACGTTCGATATGTGATACGTTCGATTTTTGAGGTTCCACTGTATATGATTTTCGGTAAATATTTTTTTTTTCTCAGTTGTTTGTTGGGCTGTCTTACTGAAACTTGGGCAATGTATGATGGAATGATGCTTCTTAGCATACAACAAAAATAAAAAATTTCGGACGGTAAATAAGGGAGTTCACTTCTCAGCCATTAGCCGCTTCTTTGCGGTATATTTTCGCATGGTTTTTATGGTTGTATTCTCATTTTTTTGGTCTCATTTGATAGAATGGAAGATATATTACAGAAATAGACATGATTTTGATTGCTTTCATGACGAATAGTGCCTTGAAATTGAGCTCAAAGTAGCGGAAATGTTCAATTTTTGCTGATGTTCAATGAACTTTGTGTAAGTCAAGTTGGTTAATTTTATTAAGTGTATTCTAACCTAACCACTCTGTAATCCGGCAAACTCAGTAATCTGGCACACTACAGGTCCCAATGATGCAGGATTTGTGATGGAGGATCTGTACTGTTTGGTGGTGCTACTTGCTGCATAAGTCATTCCAATTTCTTATTCTCCATTTCTTATAATCTGCTTACTTTTAGTCCTAGCCATGGTTCCAATGAATAAAAGAAATGTTTTTCGTTGTGTAATGCACATGCACAGTACATTGTCCATAAAAGATAAGGTGGCTTTGAAGCCATTGTCGGTTTCCATGAACTCAGTCTTGTGATGCAGGGGAATATGCTTTATTATTGTGCTAATATAAACACTATGGCTTATTTGCCTATCGCAGTTCATCTAATATGACATAATAAACAATATAAATAACATAAAATTATATTTGGCATAATACTGAACGGTTCGACAGAGGTACGAAGAGGATATGGGATACAAGTACCATTCTCATATCCCTTGCTTGGGGGCTTATATTAGAGAAAATGGAGTATAGCACATGGTTAACTGTGTTATACACTCATACTGCACTGTAAAACTGAAACATAAAAGCTATTTTCTCTACATTGGTTATCATACATAACAGCATGTGTGTAGAGAACCTAGGATAACCCAAAAAAGTCAGACAAAGTGGCTTATTTCTAGTACCTGGCTTGGGCTTGCCATATATGATTTTTGGTAAATAATCAATTCCCAACCAGGGTAGAAACATTGGGCGTGTTCCTTTACACCTGTTGTCTATGTTCGCCCATCAGTAAATGGGTACCTGGATGTTAGTTGACTAGTGTGGGTCTTATCCTGAGACACTGACCTCATTTGCCTGAAATGCTTAGCATAACAAGGGGCTTTTTATATAGTAGTACATATGTCATTGATGTCAGCTAGGCCTGTATACCATGTACATGTACTTGTAATAAATAAAGATATTATTATTATTATTATTATTATTATTATTATTATTATTATTATTTTTCTCTCAGTTATTTGTTGGGCTATCTTACTGAAGCTTGGGCAGTGTATGATGAAAAGGTATTTCTTAACCCTCTGACTGTTTTGGTCGTATATATGTCTTACGAGCCAGTGTTTCAGATGTATATATACTCAATAATTCTAGTGGCTTCAAATCAGGCAGGAGAAAGCTGGTAGGCCCACATGTAAGAGAATGGGTCTGTGTGGTCAGTGTGCACCACATAAAAAAAATCCTGCAGCACGCAGTGCATAATGAGAAAAAAAAAACATCGGTTTTTTGGATTAAAACGCCAACTTTGAGGTGTATTTTCGTATAGTATTTATCGTTGTATTCTCGTTTTCATGATCTCACGTGATAAAATGGAAAACATACTGCAGAAATAGAGATGATTTTGATTAGTTTCACGATGAAAACGAACTTGAAATTGAGCTCAAAGTAGCGGAAATGTTCGATTTTTACCAATGTTCAAGAGTAAGCAAATCACACCACATGTCTAATACACATCAACTGGGGAGTCTAATATTCTTTCACTAGTGCACTGATATTATTTATACCATTTTTACAATAATGCAGTAGTCTGCATAACATTAAATTTTGTATTTTTCATATGAATAAAAAATCAAAATAGAAAGGAATAGTAATATAAGAGGGCCCTAGAGACATGACTAATGAACAGAGGATATGTTATTTTAGTGCCAAGAATATCAACATTGTTTATTCTGGACCATATTTTGAAATTGGCATCTTTTTTCATTTGCATGAAATTGGTCAAATTGCCAATTTCTGACCACTTTACTGGGTAGTTCAAATCAGTAAATGGGCAGTTTCGTGTACTCAATTGATAGAAAAAATGGAGTTCTAAAGAAATAGTTATGAGTTTGGTCAACTGGAACAATGGAATTGGCCAAAAACAGGGCTCAGTCGGCGAAATCGCCGATGCATATATGTTGCCGAGACCGCTAACTTCGTGGGAGCATAATTCCGTGAGTTTTTGACTAAATTTCATACTTTTGGTGTCATTACCATCAGGAAAAGATTCTCTATCATTTCATAAGATTTTTTTTTTTTTTTTTTTTTTTTTTTTTTTTTTTTTTTTTTCCAAAAATTTTGCGACATAGAATGAGTTTCAGAAAGGGGCTTGTGACAGTCAAAGGGTTAACCTACACCAAAAATGAAAGAAATTGGACCATAAATAATGGAGTTCACTTCTCAGCTACTAGCCACCCCTTAGCAGTATACACCTACCATCCGACTTACGACCTGCTCGACTTACGACCACTCGACTTATGACCGTGTTTTTTATGCCAAATTTCTGGGAAATAAGCAACTATTTGTGTTGTACACAGTGTTTATCTTAAACCTTACAGTATAAAATACAGCACTAACAGCATAAAAAGTAAAGTAAAACATGAAATACCAAAATAAGACAATAAAATAGTCATTACAAAAATGTTTTGTTGATATTCAGTAGTAAAGTTCGACTTACGACCATTTCAACTTAGGACCGGTTTCTCGGAACCGAACTCGGTCGTAAGTCGGATGGTAGGTGTATTTTCATATGGTTTTTATGGTTGTATTTTTTCGGTCTCTTTTGATAGAATGGAAGATGTATTACAGAAATGAATATGATTTTGATTGTTTTCATGATGAAAAGTACGTTGAAATTGACTTCAAAATAGTGGAAATGATCGATTCTTTGGCAATGTTCATGCGTAAACAAATGACATCACCATCCAATAAGTGTCCGCCTGCCTGTCCAAATTCCAATATGCAGTCATGAATGAGTTGGCATTGTTTATATAATTATTACAATAATGCAGTAGTCTGCATAACAGTAAATCTATTTTTTGTGTGAATAAAAATTCCAAATGATAAGCAAGAGTAATTTAAAGAGGCCTGGAGCCATGACTAATGAACAGAGAAAATGTTATTTTAGTGCCAGGAATGTCTGCATTGTTTATTCTGGATCCTATTTTGAAATTGGCATCTGTCGAAATCTGTGTGAAACTGGCCAAATTGCCAATTTTTGTTCACTTTATTGGGTAGTTGAAATAGGTGAATGAGCAGTTTCTTGTACTCATTTGACAGAATAGAAGTAAGTTTATTCAGGTATACACAAATACAGTTACATCGAGTATCATACATAGCAGCATATGTTTAGAGAACCTAGGGTAACCCAAAAAATTCAGACAAAATGACTTAATTCCAGTACCAGGCTTGGGCTTGCCATATATGATTTTTGGTAAATATTTTTTTCTCTCAGTTGTTTGTTGGGCTATCTTGTTGAAACCTGGGCAATGTGTGATGGAAAGATGCCTTTTAACGTACACCAAAAATGAAAAACAAAATCGGACAATAAATAAGCGAGTTCACTTCTCGGCCATTAGCTGCCTCTTAGTGGTATATTATCTTATGGTTTTTATGGTTATTCTCGTTTTTTGATAGAATGGAAGATATATTACAGAAATAGATATGATTTTGATTGATTTCATGATGAAAAGTACAGTGGACCCCTGGTTTTTGTAATTAATCCGTTTCAGAGAGTATGACTAAACCCAAATCTGATGAATTCCGAATTAATTTTCACCATAAGAATTAATGGAAATCCTATTAACCTGTTTCAGACACCCAAAAGTATTTAAAAAAAATGTTTTCTAAATGAAATATACATTTACCTACATTGAAAACAATGATACATGAAGAATAAAACAATAATAACATCACATAAGAACATAAGAAAGGAGGAACACTGCAACAGGCCTGTTGGCCCATACTAGGCAGGTCCTTTACAATTCATCCCACTAACAAAACATTTGCCCAACCCAATTTTCAATGCCACCCAAGAAACAAGCTCCGATGTGCAAGTCCCACTCAAATCCAACCCCTCCCACTCATGTACTTATCCAACCTAAATTTGAAACTACCCAAAGTCCTAGCCTCAATAACCCAACTAGGTAGACTGTTCCACTCATCAACTACCCTATTTCCAAACCAATACTTTCCTATGTCCTTTCTAAATCTAAACTTATCTAATTTAAATCCATTACTGCGGGTTCTCTCTTGGAGAGATATCCTTAAGACCTTGTTAATATCCCCTTTATTAATACCTATCTTCCACTTATACACTTCGATCAGGTCTCCCCTCATTCTTCATCTAACAAGTGAATGTAACTTAAGAGTCTTCAATCTTTCTTCATAAGGAAGATTTCTAATGCTATGTATTAATTTAGTCATCCTACGCTGAATGTTTTCTAACGAATTTATGTCCATTCTGTAATATGGAGACCAGAATTGAGCTGCATAATCTAGGTGAGGCCTTACTAATGATGTATAAAGCTGCAGTATGACCTCTGGACTTCTGTTGCTTACACTTCTTGATATAAATCCCAGTAATCTATTTGCCTTATTACGTACGCTTAGGCATTGCTGTCTTGGTTTAAGGTTGCTGCTTACCATATCCCCCAAGTCCTTTTCGCAATCTGTATGGCTAAGTTCTACATTATTTAACTTATAAGTGCTAGGGTTATGGACACTCCCGAGTTTCAGAACCTTGCATTTATCTACATTGAACTGCATCTGCCACTTTTCTGACCAAGAGTAGAGTTTGTCTAAATCCTCCTGAAGTTCCCTAACATCTACGTTTGAATCAATTATCCTACCATCTTCGTGTCATCGGCGAATTTGCTCATATCACTAGTAATTCCTTCATCAAGATCATTGATATATATTATAAACAACAACGGGCCCAAGACTGATCCCTGTGGAACGCCACTTGTTACTGATCCCCACTCGGATTTAACCCCATTTATGGACACTCTCTGCTTCCTGTCTGTGAGCCATGATTCGATCCACGAGAGCACCCTTCCCCCAATGCCATGAGCTGCCACTTTCTTTAACAGTCTATGGTGCGGAACTCTATCAAAAGCCTTACTAAAATCTAAGTAAATAATATCAAATTCTTTATTGTGGTCAACAGCCTCAAAAGCTTTACTGAAGAAAGTTAATAAATTAGTTAGACAAGACCGGCCTCTTGTGAATCCATGCTGAGTATCATTAATCAAGCTATGCTTATCGAGATGGCTTCTTATAATCTCAGCTATAATTGACTCTAGTAATTTGCCTACAATTGAGGTCAGGCTTATTGGGCGGTAATTTGACGGTAACGACTTGTCCCCTGTTTTAAAAATAGGAATTACATTAGCCATCTTCCACATATCAGACACAACACCTGTTTGAAGAGATAAATTAAAAATATTAGTTAATGGTTCACAGACTTCCATTTTGCATTCCTTAAGAACCCTTGAAAAAACCTCATCAGGACCCGGTGACTTATTTTGCTTCAGTCGGTCTATCTGCTTCATAACCATTTCACTAGTGACTGTGATGTTACATAATTTATCTTCTTCTGATCCACTATAAAAATTAATTACCGGAATATTATTAGTGTCTTCCTGTGTAAAAACCGAGAGAAAATAATTATTTAAAATCGAAGACATGGTGATGTATGGAAGATGGGAGGAGGGGATTATTATTATTATAATCAAGGGGGAAGCGCTAAACCCGGAGGATTATACAGCGCCTGGGGGGGAGGAATGTGGCATTCAGACTTAATTCGGGGAACTGGAGCACAGATCCAATTCCCTAAATCAAGAGCCCCTCACCAACATCAAGGAACCTTCCTTGAGGGGGGGAGGAGGGGTTACTTCCCTTCTTTGTTTCTTAATGCCACTGGGACCAGCTTGAGTCAGTGGACCCCTGTCACTCAAAAAAGTGTTCCAGAGAGGTCTGTTTCTGGCGTATGTTAGGAATTGTTTAGAGACAGGACAAGACAGTCCTTCAACATGACACTAATATCAGCTGTACGGCTTATTTATCTAGCGCAATTCATCTAATATGACATAATATACAATATTAATAACATAGAAACATGATATATACTCTAGAATGAATAAAATATAGCATTAAGAATGTCACAAGTGGTGGTGTGTTGTTTGTTGTTGGGTGTATAAGGGCCACTGGAAGATAAGCCTTACATAGTGGTGGTGGAGGCAGCAGAGGCGGTGGCATCAGTCTGTAGCCCTATATACCTCCAACAACAATGGTGGAGTCAGTTTTGTGCTAAGTAAGTAAGTTTATTCAGGTATACACAAATACAGTTACATAGAATTATCATATATAGCAGCATATGTGTAGAGAACCTAGGATAACCCAAAAAAGTCAGACAGAGTGACTTATTTCCATTGGGGTCCATTGCTGTCCTTTTTCTATCGATTAATCGCTTAACTTACATCCTACACAGTTAATGCTACACTTTATCGCTGGCTGGTGCTATAGCCCTTATCGACTCTTGCTGCTTTAGTATCGTACATATTGCAGAAACACTGAAAAAGGTACATTCTTCCCTCTCTCTCAGCCATTTACCAAAGGGTTGGCTGGCACTAGGAACTTTATTTGGGCCCATGGTGGCTTATTTAGCAGTTGCAAACACTAAAAAGAATGGAATAATACAAAATATATCATATGAATGTGTGGGATCATCCTCACTGGCTGATAAACACTGGCACACTGGCTGTAAATGGTGTGTCGGACCACTCGGGCCATGTGGACACGTTCGCAACGAATGACTAATACCGAGTTCAGTGCCGATGTTCAATGAACTTTCTTGTGTAAGTCAAGTTGGGTAATTTTATTAAATGCATTCTAACCTTAACACTCCTTAATAATCCGGCACACTACAGGCCCCAGTGATGCCAGATTTGTGATGGTGGACCAGTATTACAGATATCATAAACAGCAGCATACAAGTTGATCTGGCATATAAGATGGAGTCAATGTTTTTTCTTCTACTAAAGTTTTTGAGCTAGGTTTACACCCAATACGTAAGTTAACCTCTATCATTGAACAAGTTATTATGTTCAGCTATATGATCCTTGTGGGTTTAGCAATTAGTTTTGATTTTCATAATAATATTATGATCAATACCAAAAAAGGCTGTCAGAATAATTGGTAATTTGTGCTCATTTTATGGTTTAGAAGCTTTTAAATATTACTTGAATTGTTTTAATATTGATATTAAGGAGAGAGAGAATTTAATCAAAGAAATGAGGTTTTTCACATTCAGTGACAAATTTTTGAATGGTATCCTCTCATTAATTTTCATTTTAGAGCTTCTACATCCAACCAGATGAAAATATGCAGCAAAAAAGAATGTTTCTAGACAGATATTTTACCAAAAAAAAAAAAAACATACCTCACATGCACCAAATATCCATAAAATACTTAAATTTTTCATGTAAAATACAGCCTGTAAGATGAGAACGACTGTGTTTCTTTCAATAGAAATCTAATTAAAACAAAGTTACAGCCCAAATACTGATTGATCTGGGTCATGCATTTAACTACAGTGAAGATGGCACAGCATTAATTAATGCTTTCCATTCTATACTCACTATTTATATTAACCCTTAGTGTTGGTACAAAAAAGAAATGAACTTCAGAAATTGACAATAAATCAGCAGGTAATTGTACTGTACACTGGGAATTTCAAAATAGATTATGCACAGAAAATAGTACAGAATAAGTTTAGCTCTACTTCCATAGCTTCAGATAGATGTCAACAAGCAGTCACATACATATTCATATATGCACAGTAAGTGGTATTGCAATGTAATATTTTTCCTGCAGTGTCAAAAGTTTCAGTTGAATCACTACACTGTACAGTACTGTACAATAGCTTTAAGGTTTCTTTGTTATTATGAACTTGTCTACTATTTGTGCAGGTGTGTGTTATTGAGATGTGTTTGTGTGTGTGTTCACCCATATATGCAAAAGTACTTACCTGACAATTTCTCTGGGTGGGTTGAATTCCAAGTCTTCGGCCAAATATCCTAATCATTAAATGACTGGAGAATTGCATTGCCAAGCCCATGATTTTTTATATTTACATATGAATATTTTCATGGAATTTGCCTCCATTTCTCACTCTAAAGAGTCGGTCTTTATCCACGGAGTCTTGGCACTGTGGATAAAGTGTGATTTTCTTGGTTTATCTGGTAAAACATATTTTGGGCTAGCTGGTGGTTGGATATTGGAATGCATGGCCACAGCCTCTCTCTCAGCTAAGGGAATGTTCATAAGCCACTGACGTTTTTTTTCTTATTAGGGTATACAATAAAAATAAGTATTTTGTATAGTGTGACTTGTCCCCTCCAAGTGTGTGCTTCCATATTCTGTCTTTTCAAATCAGGTCCTCAGTACCAGGAGTAAACCTGGTGGTAAATCTCTAGGAAGTTCATCCATCTCCAGAGTGAAGCACTGAGCAGTGGTGTCACACATGGTGAAGCACTGATCAGTGGTGTCACATGGTGAAGCACTGATCAGTGGTGTCACACATGATGAAGCACTGATCAGTGGTGTCACACATGGTGAAGCACTGATCAGTGGTGTCACACATGGCAAAGCACTGATCAGTGGTGTCACACATGGTGAAGCACTGTTCAGTGGTGTCACACATGGTGAAGCACTGATCAGTGGTGTCACACATGGTGAAGCACTGATCAGTGGTGTTACAAATGGTGAAGCACTGAGCAGTGATGTCACACATGGTGAAACACTGAGCAGTGGAATCACACATGGTGAAACACTGAACAGTGGTGTCACACATGGTGAAACACTGAGCAGTGGTGTCACACATGGTGAAGCACTGATCAGTGCTGTCACATATGGTGAAGCACTGAGCACTGGTGTCATACATGGTGAAACATGAATCAGCGGTGTCATACATGGTGAAACACGAATCAGCGGTGTCATACATGGTGAAGCACTGATCAGTGCTGTCATACATGGTGAAGCACTGAGCAGTGGTGTCATACATGGAACACAGATCAGTGCTGTCACACATGGTGAGGCACTGATCAGTGGTGTCATACATGGTGAAGCACTGATCAGTGGTGTCATACGTGGTGAAGCACTGATCAGTGGTGTCACACATGGTGAAGCACTGATCAGTGGTGTCTTACATGGTGAAGCACTGATCAGTGGTGTCATACATGTGAAGCACTGATCAGTGGTGTCATACATGTGAAGCACTGATAAGTGGTGTCACACATGGTGAAGCACTGACCAGTGGTCTCATACAAGGTGAAGCACTGATCAGTGGTGTCATATATGTGAAGCACTGATCAGTAGTGTCACACATGGTGAAGCACTGAGCAGTGGTGTCACACATGGTGAAGCACTGATCAGTAGTGTCATACATGGTGAAGCACTGATCAGCGGAGTCAGACATTGTGAAGCACTGATCAGTGATGTTATACATGGTGAAGCACTGAGCAGTGGTCTCATACATGGCGAAGCACTGACCAGTGGTGTCACACATGGTGAAGCACAGAGCAGTGGTGTCATACATGGTGAAGCACTGATCAGTGGTGTCATACATGGTGAAGCACTGATCAGTGGTGTCATACATGGTGAAGCACTGATCATTGGTGTCATACATGGTGAAGCACGAACCAGCAGTGTCACACATGGTGAAGCACTGATCAGTGGTGTTATACTTGGTGAAGCACTGATCAGCAGTGTCACACATGGTGAAGCACTGAGCAGTTGGGTCATACATGGTGAAGCAATGAGCAGTGGTGTCATACATGGCGAAGCACTGAGCAGTAGTGTCATACATGGTGAAGCACTGATCAGTGGTGTCACACATGGTGAAGCACTGAGCAGTGTCATACATGTTGAAGCAATGAGCAGTGGTGTTATACATGGTGAAGCACTGATCAGTGGTGTCACACATGGTGAAGCACTAATCAGTGCTGTCATACATGGTGAAGCACTGAGCAGTGGTGTCATACATGGTGAAGCACTGATCAGTGGTGTCATACATGGTGAAGCACTGATCAGTGGTGTCATACATGTGAAGCACTGATCAGTGGTGTCATACATGGTGAAGCACTGAGCAGTGGTGTCATGCATGGTGAAGCACTGATCAGTGGTGTCATACATGGTGAAGCACTGACCAGTGGTGTCATACATGTGAAGCATTGATCAGTGGTGTCATACATGTGAAGCACTGATCAGTGGTGTCACACATGGTGAAGCACTGAACAGTGGTGTCACACAGGGTGAAGCACTGATCATTGGTGTCATACATGGTGAAGCACTGAGCAGTGGTGTCATACATTGTGAAGCACTGACCAGTGGTGTCATACATATGAAACACTGATCAGTGGTGTCACACATGAAGCACTGAGCAGTGGTGTCAAACATGGTGAAGCACTGATCAGTGATGTCATACATGTGAAGCACTGATCAGTGGTGTCACACATGGTGAAGCACTGAGCAGTGGTGTCATACATGGTGAAGCACTGAGCAGTGGTGTCTTACATGGTGAAGCACTGATCAGTGGTGTCATACATGTGAAGCACTGATCAGTGGTGTCACACATGGTGAAGCACTGAGCAGTGGTGTCATACATGGTGAAGCACTGATCAGTGATGTCATACATGGTGAAGCACTGATCAGTGATGTCATACATGGTGAAGCACTGACCAGCAGGGTCACACATGGTGAAACACTGAGTAGTGGTGTCATACATGGTGAAGCACTGATCAGTGGTGTCATACATGGTGAAGCACTGATCAGTGGTGTAATACATGTGAAGCACTGATCAGTGGTATCACACATTGTGAAATACTGCACAGTGGTGTCATGCATGGTGAAGCACTGATTAGTGGTGTCATACATGGTGAAGCACTGACCAGTGGTGTCACACATGTGAAGGAATGATCAGTGGTGTCATACATGTGAAGCACAGATCAATGGTGTCACACATGGTGAAGCACTGAGCAGTGGTGTCACACAGGGTGAAGCACTGATCAGTGGTGTCATATATGGTGAAACACTCAGCAGTTCTGTCATACATGGTGAAGCACTGATCAGTGGTGTCATACATGGTGAAGCACTGATCAGTTGTGTAATACATGTGAAGCACTGACCAGTGGTGTCATACATGTGAAGCACTGATCAGTGGTGTCACACATGGTGAAGCAATGATCAGTGGTGTCATACATGGTGAAGCACTGATCAATGGTGTCATACATGTTGAAGCACTGGTCAGTGGTGTCATACATGGTGAAGCACTGAACAGTGGTGTCATACATGTGAAGCACTGATTAATGGTGTTACACATGGTGAAGCACTGAGCAGTGGTGTCACACGTCGTGAAGCACTGAGCAGTGGTGTCACACATGGTGAAACACTGATTAGTGGTGTCATACATGTGAAGCACTGAACAGTAGTGTCACACATGGTGAAGCACTGAGCAGTTGTGTCACACATGGTGAAGCACTGAGCAGTGGTGTCATACATGGTGAAGCACCGATCAGTGTTATACATGGTGAAACACTGAGCAGTGTTGTCATACATGTGAAGCACTGATCAGTGGTGTCATACATGGTGAAGCACTGATCAGCAGTGTCACCCATGGTGAAGCACTGAGCAGTGGTATCATACATGGTGAAGCACTGAGCAATGGTGTCATACTTGGTGAAGCACTGATCAGTGGTGTCATACATGTTGAAGCACTGAGCAGTGGTGTCATACATAGCGAAGCACTGATCAGTTGTGTCACACATGGTGAAGCACTGAGCAGTTGTGTCACACATGGTGAAGCAGTGATCATTGGTGTCATACATGGTGAAGCACTGATCAGTGTTATACATGGTGAAACACTGATTAGTGTCATGGTGAAGCACTGATCAGTGGTGTCATACATGTGAAGCACTGATCAGTGGTATCACACATGGTGAAGCACTGAGCAGGGGTGTCACACTGGGTGAAGCACTGATCAGTGGTGTCACACATGGTGAAGCACTGAGCAGTGGTGTCATACATGGCAAAGCACTCACCAGTGGTGTCATACATGTGAAGCACTGATCAGTGGTGGCATACATGTTGAAGCACTGATCAGTGGTGTAATACATGTGAAGCACTGATCAGTGGTGTCACACATGGTGAAGCACTGGGCAATGGTGTCATACATGGTGAAGCACTGATCAGTGGTGTCACACATGGTGAAGCACTGGGCAATGGTGTCATACATGGTGAAGCACTGATAAGTGGTGTCATGGTGAAGCACTGACCAGTGGTGTCATACATGTGAAGCACTGATCAGTGGTGTCACACATGGTGAAGCACTGATCAGTGGTGTCATGTGAAGCACTGATTAGTGGTGTCACACATGAAGCACTGATCAGTGGTGTCATACATGGTGAAGCACTGATCAGTGGTGTCACACATGGTGAAGCACTGATCAGTGGTGTCATACATGGTGAAGCACTGATAAGTGGTGTCACACATGGTGAAGCACTGATCAGTGGTGTCACACATGGTGAAGCACTGATCAGTGGTGTCACACATGGTGAAGCATTGATCATTGGTGTCATAGATGGTGAAGCACTGAACAGTGGTGTCATACATGTGAATCACTGATTAGTGGTGTCACACATGAAGCCGTGATCAGTGGTGTCACACATGGTGAAGCACTGAGCAGCGGTGTCGTACATGTGAAGCATTGAGCAGTGGTGTCATACATGGTGAAGCACTGAGCAGTGGTGTCATACTTGGTGAAGCACTGATCAGTTGTGTCATACATGGTGAAGCACTGATCAGTGATGTCATACATGGTGAAGCACTGATCAGTGATGTCATACATGGTGAAGCACTGAGCAGTCGTGTCATACATGGCAAAGCACTGATCAGTTGTGTCATACATGGTGAAGCACTGGGTTGTGGTGTCATACATGGTGACACTGATCAGTGGTGTCATGCATGGTGAAGCACTGAGCAGTGGTGTGATGCATGGTGAAACACTGATCAGTGGTGTCATACATGGTGAAGCACTGAGCAGTGGTGTCATACATTTTGAAGCACTGACTAGTGGTGTCATACATGTGAAGCACTGAGCAGTGGTGTCATACATGGTGAAGCACTAATCAGTGGTGTTATACATGGTGAAGCACTGAGCAGTGGTGTCATACATGTGAAGCACTGAGCAGTGGTGTCATACATGGTGAAGCACTGATCAGCGGTGTCACACATGGTGAAGCAATGATCAGTTGTGTCATACTTGGTGAAGCACTGATCAGTTGTCATACATGGTGAAGCACTGATCAGTGGTGTTATGCATGGTGAAGCACTGAGCAGTGGTGTCATACATGTGAAGCACTGAGCAGTGGTGTCATACATGGTGAAGCACTGACCAGTGGTGTCATACATGGTGATGCACTGAGCATTGGTGTCATACATGGTGAAGCACTGATCAGTGGTGTCATACTTGGTGAAGCACTGATCAGTTGTGTCATACTTGGTGAAGCACTGATCAGTTGTGTCATACATGGTGAAGCACTGATCAGTGGTGTTATACATGGTGAAGCACTGAGCAGTGGTGTCATACATGTGAAGCACTGAGCAGTGGTGTCATACATGGTGAAGCACTGATCTGTGGTGTTATACATGGTGAAGCACTGAGCAGTGGTGTCATACACGTGAAGCACTGATCAGTGGTGTCATACATGGTGAAGCACTGAGCAGTGGTGTCATACATGTGAAGCACTGAGCAGTGGTGTCATACATGGTGAAGCACTGATCAGCGGTGTCACACATGGTGAAGCAATGATCAGTGATGTCATACATGGCAAGGCACTGATCGGTTGTGTCATACATGGTGAAGCACTGATCAGTGGTGTCATACATGGTGATGCACTGAGCATTGGTGTCACCCATGGTGAAGCACTGAGCAGTGGTGTCATACATGGCAAAGCACTGATCGGTTGTGTCATACATGGTGAAGCACTGGGCAGTGGTGTCATACATGGTGATGCACTGAGCATTGGTGTCACCCATGGTGAAGCACTGAGCAGTGGTGTCATACATGGCAAAGGACTGAGCAGTGGTGTCATACTTGGTGAAGCACTGATCAGTTGTGTCATACATGGTGAAGCACTGATCAGTGATGTCATACATGGTGAAGCACTGAGCAGTCGTGTCATACATGGTGATGCACTGAGCATTGGTGTCACCCATGGTGAAGCACTGAGCAGTGGTGTCATACATGGCAAAGCACTGACCAGTGGTGTCATACTTGGTGAAGCACTGATCAGTTGTGTCATACATGGTGAAGCACTGATCAGTGATGTCATACATGGTGAAGCACTGAGCAGTCGTGTCATACATGGCAAAGCACTGATCGGTTGTGTCATACATGGTGAAGCACTGGGCAGTGGTGTCATACATGGTGAAATACTGATCAGTGGTGTCATGGTGAAGCACTGAGCAGTGGTGTTATACATGGTGAAGCACTGATCAATGGTGTCACACATGGTGAAGCACTGGTCAGCAGTGTCACACATGGTGAAGCACTGATCAGTGGTGTCACATGGCGAAGCACTGATCAGTGGTGTCATACATGGTGAAGCAATGATCAGTGGTGTCATGCATGGTGAAGCACTGATCAGTGGTGTCATACATGGTGAAGCAATGATCAGTGGTGTCATACATGGTGAAGCACTGATCAGTGGTGTCATACATGGTGAAGCACTGATCAGTGGTGTCATACATGGTGAAGCACTGATCAGTGATGTCATACATGGTGAAGCACTGAGCAGTGGTGTCATACATGGCAAAGCACTGATCAGTTGTGTCATACATGGTGAAGCACTGGGCAGTGGTGTCATACATGGTGAAACACTTATCAGTGGTGTCATACATGGTGAAGCACTGAGCAGTGGTGTCATGCATGGTGAAACACTGATCAGTGGTGTCATGGTGAAGCACTGAGCAGTTGTGTTATTCATGGTGAAGCACTGAGCAGTGGTGTTATACATGGTGAAGCACTGATCTTTGGTGTCATACATTGTGAAGCACTGACTAGTGGTGTCATACATGTGAAGCACTGAACAGTGGTATCACACATGGTGAAGCACTGATCAGTGGTGTCATGCATGGTGAAGCACTGATCAGTGGTGTCATGCATGGTGAAGCACTGAGCAGTGGTGGCATACATGTGAAGCACTGAGCAGTGGTGTCATACATGGTGAAGCACTGATCAGTGGTGTTATGCATAGTGAAGCACTGAGCAGTGGTGTCATACATGTGAAGCATTGATCATTGGTGTCATACATGGTGAAGCAATGATCAGTGATGTACATGGTGAAGCACTGAGCATTGGTGTCATGGTGAAGCACTGACCAGTGGTGTCATACATGGTGATGCACTGAGCATTGGTGTCATCCATGGTGAAGCACTGAGCAGTGGTGTCATACATGGCAAAGCACTGAGCAGTGGTGTCATACTTGAAGCACTGATCAGTTGTGTCATACATGGTGAAGCACTGATCAGTGATGTCATACATGGTGAAGCACTGGGCAGTGGTGTCATACGTGGTGAAACACTGATCAGTGGTGTCATGCATGGTGAAGCACTGAGCAGTGGTGTCATGCATGGTGAAACACTGATCAGTGGTGTCATGGTGAAGCACTGAGCAGTGGTGTTATACATGGTGAAGCACTGATCAATGGTGTCACACATGGTGAAGCACTGGTCAGCAGTGTCACACATGGTGAAACACTGATCAGTGGTGTCACATGGCAAAGCACTGATCAGTGATGTCGCACGTGGTGAAACACTGATCAGTGGTGTCGCACGTGGTGAAGCACTGATCAGTGGTGTTATACATGGTGAAGCACTGATCAGTGGTGTCATGCATGGTGAAGCACTGATCAGTGGTGTCATACATGGTGAAGCACTGATCAGTGGTGTCATACATGGACATACTTCACAACTATTTGTCAAATTCTCACATAAGATAATGTTAGCAACACATGCAACATAAAGAAGATAATGGAAGCAACATGTTCAGCATTTACTAGGGTAGTGAGTGACACTGAGGATGGTGAGTACAGTGTACTAGGGTAGTGACACTGAGGATGGTGAGTACAGTGTACTTAGTGTAGTGAGTGACACTGAGGATGGTGAGTACAGTGTACTAGGGTAGTGACACTGAGGATGGTGAGTAGTGTACTTATGATAGTGAGTGACACTGAGGATTGTGAGTACAGTGTACTAGGGTAGTGACACTGAGGATGGTGAGTACATTGTACTTATTGTAGTGAGTGACACTGAGGATTGTGAGTACAGTATACTAGAGTAGTAAGTGATTCTGAGAATGGTGAATACAGTGTACTAGGGTAGTGAGTGACTATAATGATGGTGAGTACAGTGTACTAGGGTAGTGAGTGGCACTTAGGATGGTGAGTACAATGTACTAGGGTAGTGAGTGACACTGAGGATGGTGAGTACACTGTACTAGGGTAGTGAGTGACTCTGATGATGGTGAGTCCAGTGTACTAGGGTAGTGAGTGACTCTGACAATGGTGAGTACAGTGTACTAGGGTAGTGAGTGACACTTAGGATGGTGAGTACAGTGCACTGGGGTAGTGAGTGACTCTGATGATGGTGAGTCCAGTGTACTAGGGTAGTGAGTGACTCTGACAATTGTGAGTACATTGTACTAGGGTAGTGAGTGACTGACGATGGTGAGAACAGTGTACTAGGGTAGTGAGTGACTGACGATGGTGAGTACAGTGTACTAGGGTAGTGAGTTACTCTGACAGTGGTGAGTACATTGTACTAGGGTAGTGAGTGACTGACGATGGTGAGAACAGTGTACTAAGGTCGTGAGTGACACTGAGGATGGTGAGTACAGTGTACTAGGGTAGTGAGTGACTCTGATGATGGTGAGTATAGTGTACTAGGGTAGTGAGTGACTGACGATGGTGAGTGCAGTGTACTAAGGTCGTGAGTGACACTGAGGATGGTGAGTACAGGGTACTAGGGTAGTGAGTGACTCTGACGATGGTGAGTACAATGTACTAGGGTAGTGAGTGATGGCAAATTCCATACTTGTTTTATAATGAAAATGCTGTGCAGGTCATTTGCTTGAGTTATGTATGATACCAATGCCAATTATTGAAACTTGGGGCTTAAGAGCTAGTGTTCAACCCACACAGAGGTGAGAGGTGAGTATACACAGGTGAGTGCATACACACACATTTACACCTAGATAATCACGTGCAAATATGTCAGTATCTTTAATTGGTAGAAAAGATTATCTTGCAGTCTTCTCTTAATTATTGAAGTATCAATATAGTTCTTCTTTTGCTATCCTCTTTCTATAGATAAACTGTACTGTATGTAACTTTAGAAAGTTACTCATTAATTGAAGATATGCATAGTTTTAACCAACTCTGAGGACTCTTGAAGAGTGAAAAAGGTTTTCTTTCTTGAATTAATATGCAAATCCTGTGTGTGTGTGTGTGTGTGTGTGTGTGTGTGTGTGTGTGTGTGTGTGTGTGTGTGTGTGTGTGTGTGTGTGTGCATCCACATGTATGTGTTTGTGTGTGTGTGTGTGTGTGTGTGTATGTGCATGTGTGTGTGTGTGTGTGTGTGTGTGTGTGTGTGTGTCCTTAGAAATACGTAAAGTGAATTTATGGTTCCAGGAGTAAATAAAATAAGAGATCTTAAAATAAATTATCCTTAAATACAGGTTTAGTGTGTTGCTTATGGTCTGTCATGTATGTTAATTAATATGGAGTACAAATCACAAAATAAATGAAAACTGTTTCAAAATGTTAATAGTATTATTATAAAATCTTTAATTTAAAGTTATTAATATGCAAATATTTTAAATGTTACAGTAGTACACTAAAATCCTCTTAATTTATTTTTCAGTAATTTCTATTGCTTTCATTAACACTTGCTTATTTTTTCTATATAAAACGTATAATTTGCCCTGTGGAAACTTATCGTGAGAGCTGGAGTGAGTGGTGGGCACAGACAGGAAATTGTGTGATAACTGCTGAAAGACAGTTCATGCAGACAGCAGGAGTATATATCCCATATATGTTGAGGAATCACTGACTGTTGGAGAAGGAAATTGTGTGGTCTGTGATGACCAACATCACCACCTCGGTGCTTCTGTACAAATGGCTTTATATTGACGTTAAACGAGCATAATAGTCATGTATTTTTTTGAACACTGCCGTTTCCCACCAAGGCAGGGTGACCCAGAAAGAAAGAAAAACCCAAAAATAAAGAGAAAACTTAAATCATCATTCAGCACTTTCACCAGCATTCATACATAATCACTGTCTTTGCAGAGACGCTCAGGTACAATAGTTTAGATGTCCCTCCAAAACTGCCAATATCCCAAACCCCTCCTTATATATATGTGTAGATATGCAGTATGCATATTTTATTTAACTTAGTAATTTTAACATTGCTTGTTGAATAAGTAATTTTAACATTGCTTGTTGAATACTGTATTTAAACTTATTGCTGATATACCAATTCACTCCCTGGTATTGCTTATGGTAACTCACAATAATAAATGTGCACTTCTGTTAACTTACAATAATGTACGTGCACTTTTGATATGATAGTTGTTGAATGAGTGATGAATTTGTTTTCTTGTTTGGGTCACCCTGCTTCAGTGGCAGATAGCAGGTGTGTTAATAATGAAAAGGTCTTTTCAAGTTATGTGAAGTTACCTCAGAATACATAAGAGTGTGCTAGCATAGCTTATACCCTCTGCCCTTGCTGAGACTCGTGTCTTACCCCAGAAATATTGGTTGAGGGTTGGAATCTCTAGTCATTATAATCCCTTATATACCAGGACAAAAAAAAATGCAATATATGAGGTGTTGAAGACAAAACTGACAAACTTGCCAGTGTGCAAAAAGTGCATATTGAGCAAAATTTATTTTCTATACAAAAATGTTTATCAGTTTTTAAAATGAGATCAGTTTGATAATTATGTAGTTGCTTACCAAGATATTGTTGTGAACATGTTGCAAATGTAGGCGATTTCAAAAATGACATTTGGCGATTTTTTTTTTTTATCAGTGTGTCATATGACCCGTATCTTACACTGCATAAAAATGCCTTTGTATATGATACAGCTGTAAAGTTGCTTCTCCGAAAAACTCAACCATTTGTTTAATTATGGAAGAGAAAAGAAAAACATATCTTAAAAATTCAGTTTAAATAATTTATTTACCAACTTTGATCTGCAAACAGGGTAGACAAGGTATCTCATTAATCATCAATCATTATTCAAGAGACCTGAGAGATGAGCAGTTGGCTCAGTGTCGTAACCAACTATACTAACTATACTCCAGGTATACTAAATGTATTAAATCTGTTTTCTATCTATGAAGCTAATTCAAACAGTGGCCTGTAAAAAGAAAATCAGTCCATGTATTTACATATAAGCAACATGCATTAGGGTGCTACAGAATCTTGGGAAGAGGGCAGCCTTCACTTTCCACTACAGATGAGTTTCCACTTGGCCATCAAGCAGTGTAGCAAGAGGTTACAGTGTGCATTAGATCAGTAACATGGTACGGTGGTATTCAATAAAAACAGCTAGATGATCAACATTTACTTCTTTCTGTGACCAGGATGCTTTTACATGGAAATCCTTACTTATGCTTGGTATGACGTGTGTTGTAAACACTGCACCACACTCTCCTTAGTGCTACAATTCTTCTGATGTTTCTTCAAGTTTCCATTACAGTAATGCACCTTCAAAGGGTGTTGTATTGTTTTGACATCTGTTAAGATGTTCGAAAGCTTTCTGGCATTGCTCTTCCCAAACAAACTTAGACATTAGCCATGTCAGTGAAGCTGACTGATAAGCTGGTTGAAAGAAGTTTAGACTAAAACTGCTAAAATCCAGCACTGCCCAAAAATCATATAACAGCTGTTCTACTAGTAGGCACTTCTTTGTTATGAATTGGCTCTACATTTGCTGTGATTGGTAACACCTTTCCTTCCCAGATGACATCACCTTTGTCTGCCCAAAGTCACTCTTTGCCAGTTTGTCTCTCAGGTGGTATTGGTGCAAATTTTTAAATAATGCTTCCAAAGGAAGCATGTCCTAAGTCCAGGTGTTACTAAGAATGAGGTCATCCAAGTATGCTTCCAGGCATTGTAATTTGGGTCATTAGGTGGTGGAATGTCTCGGACAAATTTCGCATCTAAAATGCATCTTGTCTGAAATTATGCAATTCCCCTTTAATGGAAATCGATAGCATTCCTTCAACAGATCCTTCTTTGAAAATAAATTTGCATTTCCCATCACATCGTTGATGTCATTGATTCTAGGTAAATGATAACCATCCAGTTGAGTAACAGCAATCATTCTCAAGCAAGAGACATGCCTCGGCTTGTATATCCTGACCAAGGTTGCATTGATATAGTTGTAACAGATTAATCCTGACCAGCTTGCATTATATGGTTGTTGTTTAATAAGCGTACGTATATTAGTGTTGTGACTGGTTAGTGTTAGATATTTTTCAGATGCAAGTACTTCATAATTTAGGTTACTCAGCTTTGTCTTGATATGAAAGTTCTCTTGAATTTTGCCTGCAGTATATTACCTGGCATTTGTTATTGAAGCAAGACTAAGTTGCCTGCCAAAATAGAATGGAGCATTGCTGATTTGTCATGCTGGGCCTTCATGGCTCTTTGTGCTACTCTCAGGTTTGCTGGGACTTGATCATATACATCGCACAGTTTATCTCAAAACTTAAATACATGTGAAGGGGCAACAGTCACTTTCACTACCAATCCAGTCCTCCTTTAGAAATGCTAAAGGTCCTCTGACTGAATGGGAATAAATAAACTCAAAGGGATTGAGAATGACTAATTACTGCACACTTTCCCTCATAGCAAAGGGTAACAATCTGACATATGATCCTTTACATATTTCTTATAACATGCTTTTGAGCATCTAGTAAAAATATTCAAGTGCACTTTGAGATTCAGAATAGCATACAGAAAGACTGCTGGTTATTCCCAGCTGGGAGAGAACTTCATGAAAGATCTTAGATATGAAACTTGATTTATGGTGTGACTCCTCTTCAAGGGGGGCTCCTTGGCGTGGTGAAGAGGCTCTTGGTCTGAGGAATTAGCCCTGTCGGTCTTCTTCCTCAGACCGAACCTAATTACCCCCCATTCTCCCCTCCCCTATCCCATCCTCCCCATCCTCCCCTTTTTCCATTCCTCCTCCTCCTCCTCACCCCTCCCTTTTGCCCTTCCTCTTTTTAGCCTTCGTGATTTCTCCCACAGGCGTGCTAGTTCCTAGGTAGGGGAAAGGACACCGGGGTCGATCCCATTCCGTTGAGGTTTCTTGGCGGTGGCGTAGTTTGCCGTGGAATCTGGATTGCCTAGGGATGTCCCGATCCCTCTCCGGTATCCCGGAGTAGCTTTGGGTGTCTTTTGGGCGACGGGTGTATCTCTGGAAGCCACCTTTCGGATTCCGGGGGTGGTGGCTGAAGGAGGTATGCTTTGTGGCGGATATCCGGCCGCCCTCTCTTTTGTCCACCGAGGTAGCTCGGCAGATGTGAGGTTGCTATCCCGGATTGCTGGTTTACTGGCATGAAGGGTAGGGTATGGCACGGGTTCCATGCTGCATCTGCGCTACTAGCGGTGTCGAGTCCTCTTGGGCGCGGAGGGAGATTTCCGGCCCTTTCATTTCTCCTGGGAACTATTCCTCCCCGCTCCCCCCTTTTTTTATTCTTTTTTTTGTTTTTATTTTCTTTTCTTCTTTCTTTTTTTTTCTTAAAAACAAAAAGCAAAGGAGTAACCTAACCATGGCAGCCCTAGTCCATGAAACCACTACCCCCGGGCCCCTTCTTGATACCGCACCCCATTCTGACCCTGCCTTGTGTTTAGACCACTCTTCGGACACTCCTGATGCCCCTGTACCTCTTGCTGGTGCTGTTTCCTCACCCGCTTCAGGTACCGGGGCTTCGACTGACTCCTTCGATTTGTCTGAACTCCGCTCTCCTTTGACTATGCTTCCGGCTTCTCCCTCTACGGTACGGCAATTTTCGAATCGCCCACCCATTTCATGCCGGACCAACTCCGGTCCTACTCCTAAACGCCAACGTCAATCTCCTGATGATGCTCCGTCGTTACCTTCCCATTCTACTCGGAAACGACCGACACGTCAAGCACTCCCTCTCCACGCTCAGTTTCGGACCACACAATGGACTAAATTCTTTACTTTAAGACCAACTTCTTCTTCTGCCTACCTTTCTGACCATAGTATTGCCAAAGCGCTCCTGCGTCATGTTGGCAGAGATATTTCATTTCACGCTCTCAAGAGCGGTACGCGCATCGTCACTGTCCAGAATGCTACCCAAGCTCATGATCTTTCTCTCCTTTCGAATATCGATACTACTCCTATCACTATTGAAAAACATCTTTCTCTCAATTCTTGTAGTGGTACTGTCATTCTGCCCCATACCATAGTCCAACAGAATTTCCAGTCATGTGGCAATGACATTTTTGAACAGCTGGAACTCCAGGATCTCCCAATCCTCAAAGTAGACACTTATGTCCTTCCTGCCCGGGGGCGGAGACGTTACCCTTGCAATGTGGCTCGTTTAACTTTTGACAGCCGAGAACTCCCGTCTTCTGTATATGTCGCGGGACATCGGTTACAAGTTCGAAAGGTGATACCTACACCGCAACAATGTAGAAATTGCTGGCGTTTTGGTCACCCAGCGAAATATTGCAGATCTATGGCCGAATGCCCAGTCTGTGGTGCCGACAACCATTCTAATACATCTTGCAGTCAACCTCCATCTTGCCTTAATTGTAATGAAGCTCACCCTTCGTACTCCCGCCGTTGCCAGGTCTACTTAAATGAACGTGAAATCCGTTGCCTCAAAGAGGCAGAAGGTCTCCCTTATGCTATGGCAGTTACTCATCTCCGCCTCCAAGGGAGACTACCCCGTGTTTCTTATTCTCGTGTTTCCAAACATCCCCCCACTTCTGGGGTCCCATCTTCTGCAGCCTCCTCTGTTGTTACCCCTCCCATAGCCATTACGGCATCTAATCCTTTTGCTGTCCTTGGCTCTGACGTCCCGACTACAACTCAGTCTGTTCTCACATCTTCGCGTCCTTCCTCACAAGCCCCAGTATCGACAAGACCTCGTACGACACCTAATACCAATCGCCCCTCTACTCAGAAGTCCAAAAAATCCACATTGCTCAAATCTTCTTTGCCCCTTCCTTCCCTTCTTCCACCTCCACACGTTACCTTTCCAGTCTCTGTACCTAGTTCTTCCCCTCTCTCTGGCTCTATTACAAGTGTGGAGATTCACCCTCCTCCTCGTACTATGCCTTCCACCCCCGTCCCCTCCCAAGTTTCTCCCTCTTCTGTCACCTCCCAGGTTTCTACCTCTTCTGTCCCCCCCCACACTTCATCTCCAGTCCCTTACACTTTTCCCTCCCCCTCTACTTTGGTACAGTCCATTACTGTCCCAATCTTTACTCACCCTCCTCCTCCTATCTCCAATATGGTTTCCCATACATCTTTGAATTCAGAAACACTTGAAGCCATTTCAGAATATATTGCAGAGACTAAACCTTCAATGGACACTGATTCACTTCCTGTTCCTTCTCTTCCCTCTCCTCCATCTTCACAACCCCATTCTTCGCAACGCTCCGTTCCTTCGTTACTTGAACATCTTCCAATGCCACCACACGTTGACTTTTCTAACCCCTCTAGTCCGTAGGTGCCTTTACCTACAGATTCCTGATATTTTCTTCATCGCCAATCATGGCCTATTTACAGTGGAATATCCGCGGCCTCAGGGGTAATCGGGGTGAGCTTCAGATGTTGCTTTCCAGGTTTTCCCCTGTTGGTGCTTGCTTACAAGAACCAAAATTACACTCGGCTGTTTTCCAACCTATCTCAGGCTATAATTTATTGTATTCTTCGGATCCTTTCTCAGATGGGACCTTTAATGAAAGTGCCCTTCTTCTACGCAATGATATTCCGTACTGTCAACTATTTGTCCATACCTCGCTGCATTACACTGCAGCCCGTATCCACTTGAATAAGTGGTTTACAATATGTTCTTTATATCTCTCTCCTTCTCGAGCATTTTCTATCCCAGACTTTGCCTTTCTTGTTTCATCCTTACCACCACCACTTCTGTTACTTGGTGATTTTAATGCCCACCATTTCCTCTGGGGGGGGTCTCATTGTGACTCACGTGGCATTCAGTTGGAGGCTTTTCTTGCCTCTCACCCCCTCCATGTTTTAAATACGGGTACTCCCACCCATTTTGATCCTCGTACTCATACTCTCTCTTGCATCGATCTATCAGTCTGCTCTTCCTCCACAGCACTAGACTTCACCTGGTCTGTTCTACCAGACTTACATGACAGCGATCATTTTCCGATCATTCTTACTTCTCCTTCTTATTCACCACCTTCCCGTAGCCCTCGCTGGCAATTTGATCGGGCAAATTGGGATCTTTACTCACACCTCACTGCTTTTAGTGAGGTTCCTTCTTCATCCTCCATTGATGAGCTCCTACACATCTTCTCGACATCAGTTTATACCGCAGCTTCTCATTCTATACCCCACACCTCAGGCAGGCATTCTCAGAAGTGCGTGCCTTGGTGGTCTCCTGCTTGTGCTCGTGCAGTACGTTTGAAACGTGCTGCATGGGGCAGGTACCGGTACAATAGAACCGCTGAGAGACTTGTTGATTTTAAGCAGAAGCGTGCGATCGCTCGCCGTGTCATCCGTGAAGCTAAACGCACTTGTTGGCGAGACTATGTTTCCACCATCACCTCTGCTTCTTCTATGAGTGCAGTCTGGAAAAAAGTGAGGAAATTGAGTGGTAAATACTCTCCTGACCCGGCTCCTGTTCTACGGGTCACTGGTGTTGATATAGCAAACCCTCTCGACGTTGCCATTGAACTTGGCACACATCTGGTCCGTATTTCCCGAGGGCTCCATCTATGCCCCTCGTTTCTTTCCTCAAAGTCTGCCAGAGAGTTAGTACCCTTGGACTTTTCTTCTCTCGGAGAAGAACAGTATAATGTGCCTTTTACACTTCAAGAACTGGAGGCAACGCTCTCAGCTTGCCGATCATCGGCAGCTGGGCCTGATGACATTCATATTCGTATGTTACAACATTTACATCGGTCAGCCCTTGTAGTCCTCTTACACCTCTTCAATCTTATTTGGGCACAAGGAGTTCTTCCCCAGCTGTGGAAATCTGCCATTGTTCTCCCTTTCCGCAAACCGGGTACTACAGGACATGATGCCTCCCACTATCGCCCCATCGCTCTTACAAGTGCAGTTTGCAAAGTGATGGAACGCCTCGTAAATCGACGTTTAATGTGGTATTTAGAGACTCACAACAGTCTCTCCGCTAGTCAATATGGCTTTCGTAAGGGTCGTTCTACCATAGACCCCTTACTACGCTTGGATACGTATGTTCGTAATGCCTTTGCGAATAATCACTCAGTTATTGCCATATTTTTTGACCTTGAGAAGGCATATGACACAACTTGGAGGTATAATATTTTGGCCCAGGCCCATTCCTTAGGCCTCCGAGGCAATCTACCATCCTTCCTTAAGAACTTTTTAACTGACAGACATTTCCGTGTTCGAGTCAATAATGTTCTTTCCCCGGACTTCGTCCAAGCTGAAGGTGTCCCTCAGGGATGTGTTCTAAGCACAACACTTTTTCTCCTTGCTATAAATGATTTGGCCTCTGTTCTTCCACCCAATATTTGGTCATCACTCTATGTTGATGACTTCGCTATTGCTTGTGCAGGCGCTGACTGTCACCTTATTGCAGTTTCTCTCCAGCATGCGGTCGACCGTGTTTCCACTTGGGCCACCACACATGGGTTTAAATTTTCAAGTACCAAAACTCACCAAATTACTTTCACTAGACGCTCTGTTATCTCCGATCATCCTTTGTATCTCTATGGCTCCCGTATCCCCGAACGTGATACAGTCAGGTTTCTAGGCCTTCTCTTTGACCGTCGGTTAACCTGGAAACCTCACATTACCTCTCTGAAGGCAACTTGTCACAGCCGGCTAAACCTTCTTAAAACCCTTGCTCATCTTTCCTGGGGAGCTGATCGTCGAACTCTGCTTCGCCTACATTCAGCCCTCGTTTTATCGAAACTCGATTATGGTGACCAGATTTATTCCGCGGCCTCTCCTGCTACTCTCTCTAGCCTTAACTCTATCCATCACCAAGGCTTACGTTTGTGCCTTGGTGCTTTTCGCTCTTCCCCTGTTGAGAGCCTCTATACAGAAGCAAATGTTCCATCCTTGTCTGATCGCCGTGATGCCCATTGCCTTCGTTACTATGTACGCTCTCACGATCTACACAATCCTTCCATTTATAGAATGGTCACCGATATTAGTAGACATTCTTTATTCGTTCGCCGCCCCTGTTTGCTCCGTCCCTTTTCTCTTCGCCTACTTTCACTCTTGTCTTCCCTTCAGTTACCACCTTTATATGTTCATGTAGCATCTCACTTTTCCCTACCCCCCTGGGAAGTTCCAGCTGTTCGGGTCTGTTCTTTCTCACTCCCTTGCTCGAAAGCTCAACTGCCTACGGTGGCTTCCCGCTCTCTTTTTCTTGATCACTTCCACTCTCATTCTCATGCCACCGCTGTGTACACAGATGGCTCTAAGTCTTCAGACGGCGTCGGATTCGCAGCAGTGTTTCCGGACAGCGTCGTACGAGGGCATTTACTATCTTCAGCTAGCATTTTTACTGCTGAACTGTATGCCATTCTTGCAGCACTTATTCGTATCGCATCTATGCCTGTGTCATCATTTGTAGTAGTCTCAGACTCCCTTAGTGCTCTACAGGCTATACGAAAATTTGATACATCTCATCCCCTAGTTCTCCGTATCCAACTTTGGCTACGCCGTATCTCTACCAAACATAAAGATATTGTTTTTTGTTGGGTCCCTGGTCATGTCGACGTACAGGGCAATGAACAGGCAGACACTGCTGCGCGGTCAGCAGTATATGACCTACCAATTTCCTATCGAGGTGTTCCATTTCTAGACTATTTTGCTGCAATAGCTACCCACCTTCGCACCCGTTGGCAACAACGTTGGTCAACTCTGCTCGGTAACAAACTTCATTCTATTAAACCGAGCATAGGTTACTGGCCGTCTTCTTGTCATCAGTGCCGAGGTTGGGAGACCACTCTCTCCCACCTTCGCATTGGCCACACTCGTCTTACTCATGGGTATCTCATGGAGAGGCACCCTGTTCCTCTCTGTGAGCAGTGTCAAGTTCCAGTATCGATTAGCCACATTCTGTTAGACTGCCCTCTCTATCAACGAGCACGCAGAATTTACCTCCAACGTCGTCTTCGTTCTCCTACTCTCTCTTTACCTTCCCTTCTTGCTGATGGACCCTCCTTTAATCCTGACTCTCTCATTGACTTCTTGACAACGACTGATTTACTCCACAAACTCTGATGATACTTTTCACACTCCCCTCAGCCCTTTCTGGTTCAGTCTCTTGCTGCCCTTTACCCTTTCACCATCCACTGCCCCGCTGTTATCCGTAACCTGTTGCTCATCCATCTCCCTTTTGCCACCTGATGCCCTCGCTTCCTTCCTGCCCTGCAGCGCTGTATAGTCCTTGTGGCTTAGCGCTTCTTTTTGATTATAATAATAATAATTATGGTGTGACTGGAATACCTGAGGTGTACCTACATGTGCAAAATAAATCTTACCAGAGCCTGTACAATTAATTACTCATTGATGTGTCATAATGATATGACTTTGGGATAATGAGTAAAGGTGCACATAATTGTAAAAGGATGTTCTACTCGATTTATAACCAGTCTGGAGAAATGTTCACTGTGTCCAGTGTACACGAACAACATTTCTCTCCTCTGCAGTCTCTGTTCCTGGACCAGCTGCATCACCAGGACATTACCTGTACTCCTTAACACCCTGATTGCTGCTAAGTTTCTTAGTGGTTAAGCCCCTATTTCAAGCACCCTCTTTACTATGTGAAAAGTGTCTTTGAGAAGGCTGAATTGCTTCACCTTCATTCAGGCTATGCCCTTGATCTTGACTTTAACTTAAGTTAAACAAAGAGAAGGTATATATTTTGTATATTAAGTATATATGTATATGAGTGTATATTTTGTATATTAGGTAAGTTTAAGCTCTTGAAGAGTGGTGGAGTATGTTGTCTGGTACAGGAGTTGGTGATCATCTGTATAGCAGCTTTTTGTTGGGTTATTAATGGTTTAAGGTGATTGGCCGTGGTCGATCCCCAAGCACAACAAATAACTTTTAGTCGTTATTTTGTGCTCACATGCTATTCTAAGCATTCCTGAGTCAAAGCATTCCTCTAGAATGTTTTAGTTCTTTTGCATCGATAATTTTTCTAAAGGATTTAATGTAACTGTCTTTGGATGTACACCTAGCATAATAATCTAAAGGTATTTAAATTTGCACAGAGTACTAATGTGGCACTTATAGCCTGATACCTACATTAATGAAGTCACTATGTAAGTTTTAATTAAAATGTTTTAAATAGGCAAATATAATTGTAAATAATTTATGTGGCTTATGTTTACATTTATTTAATTATTTCTTTGTAAAAACATCTGTAATTTGGTCTTTGGACACTTATCTGGAAAGCTAGAATGTCTGATTGGCACAGGAAGAAGATTGGGAATATCTAAATGATGAATTAGGACATAAGAGTATACATCTCTCAGCTGTTGAGAGAGCAGTAACTGCCGGAGGGAACAGGGCAGTCAGTGCTCACACTCCACACCAGTAGTGCAGTTCTTCACAATTGGCTTAATATTAAATGAAGGCAAAAACCATACATAAGTAGAAAATGCTACAGTATTTATATTGCATCATGTGTGTTTTTAAGTTAAATAATAACTAAAGAAAAGTAATTTTGATATAGCTTACTGAATATTTCAACTAGCCATTGCCATACCAATTCTTTCAGTAGTGTTGCTTTTGATTATAATAATAAATAATAATGCAGCTGAAGGGTCTTGGAAAGTCATATAAAGCTAATTCAGAATAGGTTACCATATGCTAACACAGTGCATTACTTTTAACCTTTTAACTGTTTCGGTCAAATATATACGTCTTACGAGCCACCGTTTTTGACGTATATACTCTCATAAATTTTAGTGGCTTCAAATCAAGCAGGAGAAAGTTGGTAGGCCAACATGTGAAAGAATGGGTCTGTGTGGTCAGTGTGCACCATATAAAAAAAATCCTGCAGCACGCAGTGCATAATGAGAAAAAAAACTCCGACTGTTTTTCTTTATAACCCTTTCAGGGTTGCTAGGCCCTCTCCTAAACTTGTTCTCAGGGTCGGAAATTTTTCGAAAAAAAAAAAAAATTCATATGAAATGATAGAGAATCTTCTCCCGATCATAATGACACCAAAAGCATGAAATTTGATGCAAAACTTACAGAATTATGCTCTTGCGAAGTTAGCGGTCTCGGCGATGTTTACACATTGGCGATTTTGCCCACTTTGAGCCCTATTTTCGGCCAATTCCAAAGTACCAGTCAACAAAAATCATAACTATTTCGCTAGAACTCCATTTTTTTCTATCGAATGAGTACAAGAAACCACCCATTTACCGATTTCAACTATCCAGTAAGGTGGTCAGAAATTGGCAATTTTGCCAATTTCACTCAAATTTCAAAAGATGCCAATTTCCAAATAGAGTCCAGAATAAACAAGACAGACATTCCTGGCACTAAAATAACATTACCTCTGTTCATTAGTCACGTCACCAGACCTCTGTTACATTTCTTTTGCTTTCCACTTTGAATTTTTATTCTCACAAAAAATAGATGATTTACTGTTTTGCAGACTGCTGTATTAGTGTAGGAATGGTGTAGAAATGGTATAAATAACATCAGCACACTTGTGAAAGAATATTAGACTCACCAGTTCATGTGTATTAGACGCATGGCATGATTCGTTTACTTTTGAACTTTGGCAAAAATCGAACATTTCTGCTACTTTGAGCTCAATTTCAAGGTACTTTTCATTGTGAAACCAATCGAAATCATCTCAATTTTCGTAATATGTCTTCAATTCTATAAAATGAGACCAGGAAAACTAGAATACAACCATAAATAGCATATGAAAATACACTGCAAAGTCGCTGTTTTAAACCAAAAACATGGCCGAAGTTGTTTTTTTCTCATTATGCACTGTGTGCTGCAGGATTTTTTTTATACTGCGCACACTGACCACATAGACCCATTCTTTCATATATAGGCCTACCAGCTTTCTCTCGCTAGATTTGAAGGTGCTAGAATTTATGCATACTAGTATGGCACCAACCCTGGAAGGGTTAATTAAAATGCCGACTTTGTGGTCTATTTTCATATAGCATTTATGGTTGTATTCTCATTTTCTTGGTCTTATTTGATAGAATGGAAAACATATTATAGAAATAAAGATGATTTTGATTGGTTTTACTATGAAAAGAACCTTGAAATGGAGCTCAAAGTAGGGGAAATGTTTGATTTTTTGCCGATGCTCAAAAGTAAATAAATGATGTCATTTTCCAATAAATGTCCAAGTAGCCATTCTGATATGCAGTCATGAATGGGTTGACATTATTTATACAATTATTACAATATTGCAGTAGTCTGCATAACAGTAAATCTTCTAGATTTTTTTTTTTTATTTTTTTTTTTTTAATAAAAATTCAAAATAGAAAGCAAGAGTAATATCAGAGGGGCCTGGAGACATGACTGATGAGCAAAGAAAATGTTATTTTAGAGCCAGGAATGTCTACATTGTTCATTCTGAACCCTATTTTGAAATTGTCATGTTTTTTAATTTTCATGAAATTGGCCAAATTGCAAATTTCTGACCACATTATTGGGTAGTTGAGATCAGTAAATGGACAGTTTCTTGTACTCAATCGATAGAAAAAATGGAGTTCTAAAGAAATAGCTATGAGTTTGGTTGACTGGAACAATGGAATTAGCCAAAAATAGGGCTCAAAGTGGGCAAAATCGCCCATTCGTAAATATCACTGAGGTCGCTAACTTCGCGAGAGCATAATTCCATCAGTTTTCCATCAAATTTCGTTCTTTTTGTGTCATTACAATCAGGAAAAGATTCTCTATCTTATAAGAAAATGTTTTTTTTTTTTCCGAAATTTTGCGACACCAGGAGACACCTCAGGAGTTTGGGTTGCAACAGTCAAGAGCTTAACCCTTTCAGGGTTTCAGATGTACTAGTACGGCTTACGCACCAGGGTTTTTGACATACTAGTATGCCTAAATTATAGCGCCCTCAAATCTAGTGAGAGAAAGCTGGTAGGCCTACATATGAAAGAATGGGTCTATGTGGTGAGTGTGCACAGTATAAAAAGAATCCTGCAGCACACAGTGCGTAATGAGAAAAAAAAACTTCGACCGTGTTTTTGGATTAAAACAGCGACTTTGCACTGTATTTTCGTATGGTATTTATTGTTGCATTCTAGTTTTCTTTGTCTCATTTTATAGAATGGAAGACATTACAGAAATTGAGATGATTTTGACTGGTTTTACAATGAAAAGTACCTTGAAATTAAGCTCAAAGTAGCAGAAATGTTCGGTTTTTACCAAAGTTTAAAAGTAAACAAATCATGCTAAGCGTCCAATACACGTCAACTGGTTAGTGTAATATTCTTTCACAAGTGCGCTGGTATTATTTATACCATTTCTACACTAATGTAGTAGTCTGCATAACAGTACAGCTTCTATTTTTTGTGAGAATAAAAATTCAAAGTGGAAAGCAAAAGAATGTAAGAGGGGCGTGGGGACGTGACTAATGAACAGAGGAAATATTATTTTAGTGCCAGGAATGTCTTTCTTGTTTATTCTGGACCCCATTTGGAAATTGGCATCTTTCGAAATTTGTGTGAAATTGGCAAAACTGCTAAATTCTGACCACTTTATTGGATAGTTGAAATCGGTAAATGGGTGGTTTCTTGTACTCATTCGATAGAAAAAATGGAGTTCTAGCAAAATAGTTATGATTTTTGTCGACTAGTACACTGGAATTGGCAGAAAATAGGGCTCAAAGTAGCAAAATCGCCGATGGGTAAACATCGTCTAGACTGCTAAATTTGCAAGAGCATAATTCCGTAAGTATTCCATCAGATTTCATGCTTTTGGTGTCATTATGATCGGGAAATGATTCTCTATCTTTTCACAAGACAAAATATTTTTTTTTTTTTTTAAATTTGACAACCCTGAGAACAAGTCTCGGAGAGGGCCTGGTGACCCTGAAAGGGTTAATAATAGGTAATATATTTTTTATAAGAAACAAAGGGATAAATTTATAAGACATGATGAAGTGTGCATTGCTGAATGAAAGGTTGATGGGTAGACTTGCGGAGTAGACTTCAGTGGAGTGACTGAGGAGGGAGGAGTACAGGGAGAAGGGTTGTCAGTGGGTGAGAGATAGAACTGAATTGAAATGATTAGTGAGAGACATGAATACCTGGTTAGCCCTTAAACGGTCCACCTGTGCAGCGTCCCGAATATTTTGAGATTTTTTTTTTTTTTTTTTTTTTTTTAAAGAGCATGTGGTACCCAGGCATCCCCAATTTTTTTCATATGGTGCACACTGAGTGCGCACACCCATTCTCTCATCTCTAGGTGACCTAGGCCTATCGCGCCAATGTTGAATGAACGAAAAGTGAAACGTATATATACGTTTGGGGCGCTACGCGAGAGAATGTATATATACGTTTGGACTGTTTAAGGGTTAAAGACAGATGGGCTGGAGAAAGAGAAGATAATGAGGATGATATGAAATAGTCAAACATTATGCCAATATTTAAGAAAAAGTAACAGGGAGGATGAAACAAACAGACATAACAATGTCAAATCTAAAACAAACAGAAAATAAAATTAATATTAACCTTATGAAAATATACTTAAAATTCAGAAAATCGTATCAGTAAGGGGCCCATGTTTAGTACTGCATATCTCAGGTAGTTTACTGAACAACACAGTCAACACTAACAGTAACAGAAAATTAGACAGTAAAAAAGAGAAACACCAATTGTTTCAAAGCGACCTGTTTAATTGTAGATCCATTGTCATTAATTTCTGTTTTTTTTAACCCATCTAATATATAAGCTTTCTTGAATTCATAAATCCTTTCTATTCTCTTTACTAGCTATTTATTATCTTTTTTTATTATCACACTGGCCGATTCCCACCAAGGCAGGGTGGCCCGAAAAAGAAAAACTTTCACCATCATTCACTCCATCACTGTCTTGCCAGAAGGGTGCTTTACACTACAGTTTTTAAACTGCAACATTAACACCCCTCCTTCAGAGTGCAGGCACTGTACTTCCCATCTCCAGGACTCAAGTCCGGCCTGCCGGTTTCCCTGAATCCCTTCATAAATGTTACTTTGCTCACACTCCAACAGCACGTCAAGTATTAAAAACCATTTGTCTCCATTCACTCCTATCAAACACGCTCACGCATGCCTGCTGGAAGTCCAAGCCCCTCGCACACAAAACCTCCTTTACCCCCTCCCTCCAACCCTTCCTAGGCCGACCCCTACCCCGCCTTCCTTCCACTACAGACTGATACACTCTTGAAGTCATTCTGTTTCGCTCCATTCTCTCTACATGTCCGAACCACCTCAACAACCCTTCCTCAGCCCTCTGGACAACAGTTTTGGTAATCCCGCACCTCCTCCTAACTTCCAAACTACGAATTCTCTGCATTATATTCACACCACACATTGCCCTCAGACATGACATCTCCACTGCCTCCAGCCTTCTCCTTGCTGCAACATTCATCACCCACGCTTCACACCCATATAAGAGCGTTGGTAAAACTATACTCTCATACATTCCCCTCTTTGCCTCCAAGGACAAAGTTCTTTGTCTCCACAGACTCCTAAGTGCACCACTCACTCTTTTTCCCTCATCAATTCTATGATTCACCTCATCTTTCATAGACCCATCCGCTGACACGTCCACTCCCAAATATCTGAATACGTTCACCTCCTCCATACTCTCTCCCTCCAATCTGATATTCAATCTTTCATCACCTAATCTTTTTGTTATCCTCATAACCTTACTCTTTCCTGTATTCACCTTTAATTTTCTTCTTTTGCACACACTTCCAAATTCATCCACCAATCTCTGCAACTTCTCTTCAGAATCTCCCAAGAGCACAGTGTCATCAGCAAAGAGCAGCTGTGACAACTCCCACTTTGTGTGTGATTCTTTATCTTTTAACTCCACGCCTCTTGCCAAGACCCTCGCATTTACTTCTCTTACAACCCCATCTATAAATATATTAAACAACCACGGTGACATCACACATCCTTGTCTAAGGCCTACTTTTACTGGGAAAAAATTTCACTCTTTCCTACATACTCTAACTTGAGCCTCACTATCCTCGTAAAAACTCTTCACTGCTTTCAGTAACCTACCTCCTACACCATACACTTGCAACATCTGCCACATTGCCCCCCTATCCACCCTGTCATACGCCTTTTCCAAATCCATAAATGCCACAAAGACCTCTTTGGCCTTATCTAAATACTGTTCACTTATATGTTTCACTGTAAACACCTGGTCCACACACCCCCTACCTTTCCTAAAGCCTCCTTGTTCATCTGCTATCCTATTCTCCGTCTTACTCTTAATTCTTTCAATTATAACTCTACCATACACTTTACCAGGTACACTCAACAGACTTATCCCCCTATAATTTTTGCACTCTCTTTTATCCCCTTTGCCTTTATACAAAGGAACTATGCATGCTCTCTGCCAATCCCTAGGTACCTTACCCTCTTCCATACATTTATTAAATAATTGCACCAACCACTCCAAAACTATATCCCCACCTGCTTTTAACATTTCTATCTTTATCCCATCAATCCTGGCTGCCTTACCCCCTTTCATTTTACCTACTGCCTCACGAATTTCCCCCACACTCACAACTGGCTCTTCCTCACTCCTACAAGATGTTATTCCTCCTTGCCCTATACACGAAATCACAGCTTCCCTATCTTCATCAACATTTAACAATTCCTCAAAATATTCCCTCCATCTTCCCAATACCTCTAACTCTCCATTTAATAACTCTCCTCTCCTATTTTTAACTGACAAATCCATTTGTTCTCTAGGCTTTCTTAACTTGTTAATCTCACTCCAAAACTTTTTCTTATTTTCAACAAAATTTGTTGATAACATCTCACCCACTCTCTCATTTGCTCTCTTTTTACATTGCTTCACCACTCTCTTAACTTCTCTCTTTTTCTCCATATACTCTTCCCTTCTTGCATCACTTCTACTTTGTAAAAACTTCTCATATGCTAACTTTTTCTCCCTTACTACTCTCTTTACATCATCATTCCACCAATCGCTCCTCTTCCCTCCTGCACCCACTTTCCTGTAACCACAAACTTCTGCTGAACACTCTAACACTACATTTTTAAACCTACCCCATACCTCTTCGACCCCATTGCCTATGCTCTCATTAGCCCATCTATCCTCCAATAGCTGTTTATATCTTACCCTAACTGCCTCCTCTTTTAGTTTATAAACCTTCACCTCTCTTTTCCCTGATGCTTCTATTCTCCTTGTATCCCATCTACCTTTTACTCTCAGTGTAGCTACAACTAGAAAGTGATCTGATATATCTGTGGCCCCTCTATAAACATGTACATCCTGAAGTCTACTCAACAGTCTTTTATCTACCAATACATAATCCAACAAACTACTGTCATTTCGCCCTACATCATATCGTGTATACTTATTTATCCTCTTTTTCTTAAAATATGTATTACCTATAACTAAACCCCTTTCTATACAAAGTTCAATCAAAGGGCTCCCATTATCATTTACACCTGGCACCCCAAACTTACCTACCACACCCTCTCTAAAAGTTTCTCCTACTTTAGCATTCAGGTCCCCTACCACAATTACTCTCTCACTTGGTTCAAAGGCTCCTATACATTCACTTAACATCTCCCAAAATCTCTCTCTCTCCTCTGCATTCCTCTCTTCTCCAGGTGCATACACGCTTATTATGACCCACTTCTCGCATCCAACCTTTACTAGCTATAAGGTAAAATATGATAATAGTTTGTGGATATTACTGTTAGAAGGAATTTTGTTAGGTAAACAATGTGGTTGTGCCAGAGAGGTAAGACTGTGTTCACAGATTCTAATTCAAAAATTTTGGAAAGCTTTTATAATATATTTAAAGTTACAATAAAAAACTAATAGACTGTTACACTACAGTTTAGCTCAGTGATGCATCGGGATCCTTCAGATTGAAATGGCTACTTCTGCAAAGAGGAATAATAAAAGTGAATTCAAATTTAATTTTGTAATAACTGTCAGGTAGTAATTTAGAATACCACCTGCTAATATTATAACACAGGTGACTATAAAAGATGAGATAATATTCCGACACCTTTAGGGAATATTACTAAAGGTATATATGTATAACTCTTCATATTTAGGAATGGCAGTGGATTGCCACAATATTGATGAATATGACATGTGTGTAACACCTGAGTATCTTCATTGACCTTATTCTTTAACTTATCAATATTATATATCAGTGTATAATTAAAGTTGCAGTATCATGTAACATAAATTTGTCAAGAATTTGACTTCATTATCAAATAAAGACTTAGGTAAAAGGCAATGAATATCACCTATTAATTAAAATCTTCTTGGCATGTTGCAGTACAACTGATACAAAGGATAGAAAGTGTACTTCAAATCTGGTGAATGATAGCTTATGAAATATACTGTACTCAGGAAGCTGCCATTAAAACATCCTGCCTTAATTAACATCATACTGCATTTTTCTCTTTAAATTTATATAATCATGAAATAATTATACAGAACTCCTTAGAAAGTAAAGAGGTATCATGAGCAGCTCTCCTATGAAATTATAATTTAACCCTTTCAGGGTCCAAGGCCAAAATCTGAAAAGGGGTGCCCCAGTGTCCAAGAAATTTTGAAAAAAAAAAAAAAAATTATTTTTTCATACAGAATTAAAGATAATATTTTTGTGAAGGTAATAAAACAAAAAGAAATTTTCTGATCAGTACTTACCGAGATACAGGGGCGGGAAGTTGACCCAAAAAGACCGGGTGGCGGCAACATCAGCGACTTCCACAAAATCGCATTTTTTATTTTATACTTTTTTTCTTATCTTTTCTAATTTTTTTTTTCTTTTTTTCTAGTAACATTTGTGGCCTGTGAGACCAGTATAATGTATATTGTATAAGTGTACACTCATTGAATTCAACACAATAACTGCACTAATTGATTTATTATTATATTGCTTACAAAACTTGTTTACAAGTTTATTGTAAACAAAATGATGAAAATGTTAGTGCGGTTATTGTGTTGAATACAACAGTAGCATATAGTACCATATGGTGCAATGGTGCCATAGGGTGCAATGGTACCATATGGTACAGTTGTACCATATGGTACAGTGGTACCATATGGTACAATGGCACCATATGATACAATGGTACCATATGGTAGAATATGGTACAATGGCACTATTTGGTACAGTGGTACCATATGGTGCAATGGTACCTTATGGTACCATGTGTTGAAATGATACCATATGGTGCAATGGTACCATATGGTACTATATGGTACTGTTGTATTCAACACACTTCTTCAAGGGGGACTCCTTGGCGTGGTGAAGAGGCTCTTGGTCTGAGGAATTAGACCTGTCGGTCTCCTTCCTCAGACCAAACCTAATTACCCCCCAATCCCCCGTTCCCTATCCCATCCTCCCCATCCTCCCCTTTTTCCTTTCCTCCTCCTCCTCCCCACCCCTCCCTTTTGCCCTTCCTTTTTGGCCTTTTTCTTTTTTTTTTTTTTTTTTTTTTCTCCACAGGCACACTAGTTCCTAGGTAGGGGAAAGGGTACCAGAGTCCATCCCATTCCGTTGAGGTTCTTGGCGGTGGTGTAGTTTGCAGTGGAATCTGGATTGCCTGGGGATGTCCCGATCCCTCTCCGGTATCCCAGAGGGTGGCTTTGGGTGTGTCTCGGGCGACGAGTGTATCTCTGGAAGCCACCTTTCGGATTCCGGGGGTGGTGGCCGAAGGAGGTATGCTTTGTGGCGGATTTCCGGCCGCCCTCTCTTTTGTCCACCGAGGTAGCTCGGCAGATGTGAGGTCGCTATCCCGGATTGCCGGTTTACTGGCACGATGGGTAGGGTATGGCACGGGTTCCATGCTGCATCTGCGCTACTTGCGGTGCTGAGGTCCTCTTGGGCGCGGAGGGAGATTTCTGGCCCTTTCATTCCTCCTAGGAACTATCCCTCCCCGGTCCCCCCTTTTTTTATTCTTTTTTTTCTTTTTATTTTCTTTTCTTTCTTTTTTTTTATTAAAAACAAAAAGAAAGAAGTAACCTAACCATGGCAGCCCTAGTCCATGAACCTGCTACCCCCGGGCCCCTTCTTGATACCGCACCTCGTTCTGACCCCGCCTCGTCTTTGGACCACTCTTCGGACACTCCTCATGCCTCTGTACCTCTTGCCGGTGCTGTTTCCTCACCCGCTTCAGGTACTGAGGCCTCGACTGACTCCTTCGATTTATCTGACCTTCGCTCTCCTCTGACTATGCTTCCAGCCTCTCCCTCTACGGTGTGGCAATTTTCGAATCGCCGACCCGTTTCACGTCAGACCAGCTCTGGTCCCACGCCTAAATGCCAACAACAATTACCTGCTGATGATACTTCTCCACCTTCTCGTTCTTCTCAGAAAAGATCGACACGTCCTTCACTACCTTTCCACGCTCAGTTTCAGACTGCACAATGGACTAAATTCTTCACTTTACGACCAACTTCCTCTACTGCCTATCTTTCTGACCACAGTATTGGCAAGGCACTCCTACGCCATGTTGGTAAAGATATTTCTTTTCATGCTCTTAAGAGCGGTACGCGCATCATCACCGTACAGAATGCTACCCAGGCTCATAAGCTTTCTCGTCTTTCCCATATCGATACTGTTCCTGTCACTTTTGAAAAACATCATTCCCTCAATTCTTGTAGTGGTACCGTCATTCTGCCCCATACCATAGTTCAACAAAATTTCCAGACATGTGGCACTGACATTCTTGAACAGCTGGAACTCCAAGATCTCCCAATCCTCAAGGTAGACACTTACGTTCTTCCTGCCCGTGGGCGGAGACGATACCCTAGCAATGTGGCTCGTTTAACTTTTGACAGCCATGAACTCCCATCCTCAGTTTATGTAGCAGGACATCGGTTACAAGTTCGAAAGGTGATCCCTACACCGCAACAGTGTAGAAATTGCTGGAGATTTGGCCATCCAGCGAAATATTGCAGATCTATCGCCGAATGCCCAGTCTGTGGTGCCGATGACCATTCTAATACATCTTGTAATCGACCTCACTCTTGCCTTAATTGTCATGAGGCTCACCCTTCGTACTCTCGCCGTTGTCAAGTCTACTTAAACGAGTGGGAAATCCGTTACCTCAAAGAGGCAGAAGGTCTCCCTTATGCCATGGCAGTTTCTCATCTCTGCCTCCAAGGGAGACTACCTCGTGTTTCTTATTCCCGTGTTTCAAAACGTCCCCCCACTTCTGGTATCCCATCTTCTGCACCCACCTCTGTGGTTACCTCTCCCATAGTCACTCCTGTATCTAATTCTTTTGCTGTCCTCGGCTCAGACGTCCCTACTTCAACGCCTCAGTCTGATCTCGCTTCTTCGTGTTCTCTCTCACAAGCCTCAGTAGCGACGAGATCTCATATGACACCTCCTCCCAATCGTCCCTCTACTTCTCAAAAGTCAAAAAAAGGTCCGTTAACACCTCCTACCCATCTTCCACCTCCTCATTTTACCTTCCCTGTCTCTGTACCTGGTTCTCCCTCTCTCACTGGCTCTGTTACAAGTGTAGAGGTTCACCCTCCTCCTCGTACTGTACTTTCCTCCCCTGTTCCCTCCCAAGTTTCTTCCTCTTCTGCCACCTCCCACGTTTCCGCCTCTTCTGTCCCCTTCCATGCTTCTCCAGTTCCCTCCACCCTTATGCCCCCCTGTTACGTTGGTTTCCCTTATTTCTTGGATGGTAAGGTTCTCACTACATGTTCTAGTGTGGGGTAGCTTTTACTTAATGGCCTTATTTGTCTAGGGGTAATACTTACATCATGGCTGATCATCTTGAGTGTCTCTGATACCCTTTCACCAGCCCTCTTCACAGGTTATGTAAACTACTACTATAAAAATATAACTGTATTCTCAATAGATATGTACAGAATATACAATCACAGCCTCCATTTTCAAAACAAAATCTACACACTCCATCCTGTGCTCCACATGGTGTGTTCCAACACTCTTCCTTCTCTCTCCTTGACATAACTCTGGGCTAACCAGTGTTTTGACACACTTTAGTCACCCTGGGTATGGTGGCCAAAACTTAAATTATAAAAACTCACCCCTGGAGCACACATGATGCCCCAAAAGATAGGAGAAGGACCCAGAGATCCTGCCAGGTTGAAGGTCAGCCACAGAGAGAGAGAGAGTCAGAGAGAGGGAGAGAGAGAGAAGCCTACCTAAGCTCCTCCCACCAAAACAAAAGACTGTTGCCAAGCACACTTCTCCAGTTACCACAATTCTACCACACCTTAATTTTACTTTTACAAAAAGAAATACAATTTTATAAACTACTTATTTAAATTGTGTGTTTATGTGTCTATAGTATAACCTATTATATTGAGAAAAGTAGGTTTGACCCAGCTGCCTCTCAGTCATAAGGTTGATCAGTCCTTCTGACATTTAGAGCAAAGTCCCCATCAATTCAATATAATTAGGTATTATTATAGTAACTGTTACTTATAAATACATGTTGGGTCCTATATCCCCATAACACCCCCCTACCTTGGTAGAGTCCAATACAGTTCCAATCTTTACTCATCCTCCCCCTACCATTTCCAATATTGTCTCCCATACGACGTCTCTGAATTCTGAAACACTTGAAGCAATCTCTGAATATATTGCAGAGACCAAACCATCAATGGACACTGATCCACCCTCCACTCCTTCTCTCTCCTCTGCTCCATCTGTGCAACTCCTTTCTTCACAGTGCACCATTCCTTCACTGCTTGAACGTTTTCCACTGCCTCCGCATGTGGACTTTTCTAACCCCTCTAGTCCGTAGGAACCCTTACCTGCAGATTTCAGGTATCTTTATCATTGCCAATCATGGCCTATATACAGTGGAATATACGCGACCTCAGGGGTAATCGGGGTGAGCTTCAGATGTTACTCTCCCAGTTTTCCCCTGTTGGTGTTTGCTTACAGGAACCAAAATTACACTCTGCTGTTATCTCTCCCATCTGAGGCTATAATTTATTGTATTCTTCAGATCCTTTTCCTGATGGGACCTTTAATGAAAGTGCCCTTCTTCTACGCACTGATATTCCGTTCCATCAGCTATTTGTTCGTACTTCGCTGCATTACACAGCGGCCCGTATCCACTTGCATAGGTGGTATATGCTCTATCTATTCCGGATATTGCCTTTCTTGTTTCGTCATTACCGCCACCGATTCTGTTACTTGGTGATTTTAATGCCCACCATTTCCTCTGGGGGGGGGGTCTCACTGTGATTCCCGTGGCATTCAGTTAGAGGCTTTTCTTGCCACCCACCCCCTCCATGTTTTAAATACAGGTACTCACACCCATTTTGATCCTCGGACTCACACTCTCTCTTGCATCGATCTCTCAGTCTGCTCTTCCTCCGCCGCATTAGACTTCACTTGGTCTGTTCTCCCGGACTTACATGACAGCGATCATTTCCCAATCATTCTTACTTCCCCTTCATATTCACCACCTCTTCGCATCCCACGCTGGCAATTTGATCAGGCAAATTGGAACCTTTACTCATACCTAACTGTTTTTAGAGAGGTTCCTTCTTCGTCATCCATCGATGAGCTTTTACACCTCTTCTCATCCTCCGTTTTAACCACAGCTTCTCATTCTATACCCCAAACTTTGGGCAGGCATTCTCAGAAATGCGTGCCTTGGTGGTCTCCTGCTTGTGCTCGTGCAGTACGTTTGAAATGCGCTGCATGGGGCAGGTACCAGTACAATGGAACCACAGAGAGACTTCTTGATTTTAAGCAGAAGCGTGCGATCACTCGCCGTGTCATCTGTGACGCTAAACGCACTTGCTGGCGAGATTATGTCTCCACCATCACCTCTGCTTCCTCTATGAGTGCAATCTGGAAAAAAGTACGAAAACTGAGCGGTAAATATTCTCCTGACCCGGCTCCTGTTCTGCGGGTTGCCGGTGTTGATATAGCAAACCCACTAGATGTTGCCAATGAAATTGGCAATCATCTGGTCCATATTTCTCAGGGACTCTATGCCCCTCATTTCTTTCCTCAAAGTCTGCCAGAGAGTTAGCACCCTTGGACTTTTCTTCTCTCAGAGAAGAACAGTATAATGTGCCTTTTACACTTCAAGAACTGGAGGCAACACTCTCAGCTTGCCGATCATCGGCAGCTGGGCCTGACGACATTCATATTCGTATGCTACAACATTTACATCAGTCAGCCCTTGAAGTCCTATTACGCCTTTACAATCTTATTTGGTCACAAGGAGTTCTTCCACAGCTGTGGAAATCAACCATTGTTCTCCCTTTCCGCAAACCAGGCACTACGGGACATGAAACCTCCCACTATCGTCCCATTGCTCTTACCAGTGCAGTTTGCAAAGTGATGGAACGCCTAGTAAATAGACGTTTAGTGTGGTATTTAGAGACACACAACAGTCTCTCCACTCGTCAATATGGCTTTCGTAAGGGACGTTCTACCATAGACCCCTTACTACGCTTGGATACGTATGTTCGTAATGCCTTTGCGAATAACCACTCAGTTATTGCCATATTTTTTGACCTTGAGAAGGCATATGACACAACTTGGAGGTATAATATTTTAGCCCAAGCCCACTCCTTAGGCCTTCGAGGCAATCTACCATCCTTCCTTAAGAACTTTTTAACTGACAGGCATTTCCGTGTTCGGGTTAATAATGTGCTCTCCCCGTACTTTATCCAAGCTGAAGGTGTCCCTCAGGGATGTGTTCTGAGCACAACACTTTTTCTCCTTGCTATTAATGATTTGGCCTCTAGTCTTCCATCAAATATTTGGTCATCACTCTATGTTGATGACTTCGCTATTGCCTGTGCAGGCACTGACTGTCACCTTATTACAGTTTCTCTCCAACATGCAGTCGACCGTGTTTCCAATTGGGCCACCACACGTGGGTTTAAATTTTCCAGCACTAAAACCCACCAAATTACTTTCACTAGACGCTCTGTCATCTCAGATCATCCTTTGTACCTCTATGGCTCCCATATCCCTGAATGTGATACAGTCAAGTTTCTGGGCCTCCTCTTTGATCGTAGGTTATCCTGGAAACCTCACATTACCTCTCTGAAGGCAACTTGTCACAGCCGGCTGAACCTTCTTAAAACCCTTGCTCATCTTTCATGGGGAGCTGATCGTCGAACCCTCCTTCGCCTACATTCCACCCTTATTTTATCGAAACTTGATTATGGTGACCAGATCTATTCAGCGGCATCTCCTGCTACTCTCTCTAGCCTTAACCCCATTCATCACCAAGGATTACGTTTGTGCCTTGGTGCTTTTCGCTCTTCCCCTGTCGAGAGCCTCTATGCAGAAGCGAACATTCCATCCTTATCCGATCGCCGTGATGCCCATTGCCTTCGCTACTATGTACGCTCTCATGATCTCCGCAATCCTCCCATTTATAGAATGGTCACTGATATTAGTAGACATTCTTTATTTGTTCGCCGCCCCTGTTTACTCCGTCCCTTCTCTCTTCGCCTTCATTCGCTCTTGTCTTCTCTTCAATTACCACCTTTCTATGTTCATGTAGCATCTCACTTTTCCCTACCCCCCTGGGAAGTTCCAGCTGTTCGAGTCTGTTCTTTCTCTCTCCCTTGCTCGAAAGCCCAACTGTCTACTGTTGCTTCCCGCTCTTTTTCTTGACCACTTTCACTCTCATTCTCATGCCATTGCTGTGTACACAGATGGCTCTAAGTCTTCTGATGGCGTAGGATTCGCAGCAGTGTTTCCAGACAGCGTCGTACGAGGGCATTTACTATCTTCGGCTAGTATTTTTACTGCTGAATTGTATGCCATCCTTGCAGCACTTATCCATATTGCATCTATGCCTGTGTCATCATTTGTGGTTGTCTCAGACTCCCTTAGTGCTTTACAGGCTATACAGAAATTTGATACACCTCACCCCTTAGTCCTCCGTATCCAACTTTGGCTACGCCGCATCTTTACCAAGCATACAGATATTGTTTTTTGTTGGGTCCCTGGTCATGTTGACGTACAGGGCAATGAACAGGCAGACACTGCTGCACGGTCAGCAGTACATGACCTACCAGTTTCATATATAGGTATTCCATTTACGGACTATTTTGCTGCAATATCTTCCCACCTTCACACCCGTTGGCAACACCGTTGGTCTACTATGCTCGGCAACAAACTTCAATCTATTAAACCAAGTACATGTATAGGTTACTGGCCGTCTTCTTATCACCAGTGTCGAGATTGGGAGACTACTCTCTCCCGTCTTCGCATTGGCCATACTCGTCTTACTCATGGATATCTCATGGAGAGGCGCCCTGCTCCTCTCTGTGAGAATTGCCAAGCTCCATTATCAGTCAGCCACATTCTGTTGGACTGCCCACTTTATCAACGAGCACGCAGAATTTACCTCCATCGTCGTCTTCGCTACGCTGCTCTCTCTTTACCTTCCCTTCTTGCTGATGGACCCACCTTTCATCCGGACTCTCTCATTGACTTTTTGACAACAACTGACTTACTTCACAAATTCTGATACCTTCAGCCCTTTCTACTTCAATCTCTTGCTACCCTCTACCCCCGTACTATCCCCTGCCCCGCTGTTTTCTGTAAGCTACTGATCATCCCTCCTCCCTTCTGCCATCCAATACCTTCGCTTCCTTCCCTACCCTGCAGTGCTGTATAGCCCTTGTGGCTTAGCGCTTCTTTATGATTATAGTAATAATGTATTCAACACAATAAACACACTAATATTTTCATCATTTCGTTTACAATAATTGTTTACAACAAAAATATGCAAAAATGTTGTATATTAGTAATGTTCTATTATATATTTACAAATGTACAGGAACTCGACATGTTCCTTGAGGTGGATGACAAAGCACTTTGTCTCGGAAACTGCTGAGTCAGTGACTTGCATCGCCACTCAGTCTTGGCTGGTGCCTTGTGGCACCAACATCTCCGACTGACCATATGGTACATGGTATCATATGTTACAGGGTACCATATGGTATATTGTACTATATGGTATAGGGTACCATACAGTACAGGATACCATATGGTGCAGGGTACCATATGGTGTATGGTACCATATGGTGCAGGGTACTGTATGGTGCAGGGTACCATATAGTACAGGGTACCATATGGTAGAGATACAGGGATCCCTATGGAATTAAATCACCCTGACTTGTTTGGGTTATCCTAGAATTTTATACATCAGCTGTTATGTATGATAATCTATGTAACTGTATTTGTGTACACCTGAATAAACGTTCTCAAGCACATGTGGCATCGTAAGTAAGTTTATTTAGGTATACACAAATAAAGTAACTTAGATTATCATACATAGCAGCATATGTTTGGAGAACCTAGGATAACCAAAAAGAAGTCAGACAGACTTAATTCCATTAGGGTCCCTGTACCCTGTACAAGGACCCTAATGTACATTGTACATGGTACATTGTACCATATGGTACAATGTACCATATGGTATAATGTACCATATGGTATAATGTACCATATGGTACAATGTACTGTATGGTACAATGTAATATATGGTACATTGTACCATATGGTACCATTGTACCATATGATACCATTGTATGACATGGCACCATTGTACTATATGGTACCATTGTACCATATGGTACAATGGTACCATATGGTTCAAAACCATAGAATTCCTCTTCAGATCCACTTCCATCAGTGTTAGAACTGTAAGTTGTGAAGAGGAGAGTCAGAATTCGCCAGGAGAGTGAGTGGGGAGTGAGAGCTTCCTTGCCGCCAGGCATGACGAACAAAGCTACTTTGGCGGCATTACCACAATGCCATTCAGGCGTCCAGATTTTTTCTATAGTGCGCACACTGACCACCCAGACCCATTCTCTTAGATGTAGGCCTACCAGCCTTCTTGCGCTAAATTTGACACCGCTAGAATTTTGGCATAGATCTACGGTTTGGACCCTGAATGTAAAGCCATAGATCTACAACACGGACCCTGAAAGGGTTAAACTCAATTGAACAGTCATCAAGCCATCTTCTCAAAATAACATGAAAATACATTAGATAGAGTTGGTCCTACATGAGAGTTGAAGAATGAGACACTTGTGCAGCACCTGGGAGCCTTTAGTCTGGAAACATTTCACCAGACAGTAACTTCTTCATTCCAGTACTGAGAAGAAGCCACTGCCTGGTGAAACATTTCTGTAATGAAGATTCCCGAATGTTAGACAAGTGTCTCACTTGTCAGTTTTCTAAACTATTTACATCATACAAGAGAAGCAAGGAAAGAATCATTAACTACAAACTGAAGTAATATTTAAAAAAAAATTATATTGAACCCTTAAATAAATCTGTAACAACAAATAAAATATTAATGCAAATATTTATTACCACAAAAACTTTAATTGGTACAGTGGAACCTCGTTTTTCGGCCATTGCGTTTATTGGCCGACTCGTATTTAGGCCGGTTTTTCAGCAGAAATTTTGCTCCGTATTTCAGCCGTTGCCTCGTATATTGGCCATATTAGATGCATCAGCGCACCTTCCGCCGGGACGCCGTGCATAGGTGAGCCAGTCTCCCTTTGTCTGTCGGCAAGTGAGCATACACTCCGCGCATTCGTCCAAACATTTCCTTTGAATACATTGTTTTTGGTGTTTTTTTATTAAGTGCATCTGTGAAATAAGTCACCATGGGCCCCAAGACAGTTCCTGGTAAAGTTCCTTCGGTAGAGAAAGTGAGAAACACGATGCAATTTAAGAAGGAAGTAATAGAAAAATGAGAGTGGTGTGTGGGTGCTGGAACTTGCCAGGATGTACGGCAAAAACAAATCACAATCACTTCTATCCTGGCAAAGAAAGAACATATCAAGGCAGCTGATGTGGCAAAAGGGGTAAACATGTTAACAAAAAAGATATCACAAACAAATGAAGATGTGGAGAAGTTGCTGTTGTTGTGAAGAATTCCAACCCCAGCAAGTGTTCAGTTGTGACAAGGACCTACATCATGCAGGAGAAAAGGCACTGCCAGGACACAAGCCTATGAAAGACAGGCTAACTCTTTTGTTCTGTGCTAATGCTAGTGGGGATTTCAAAGTGAAGCCTTTACTTGTGTATCACTATGAAAATCCCGGAGTGTTCAAGAAAAATAATGTCTTCAAGAGTAGGTTGTGTGGATCACAAGTAGATTGCATGGATCACAAGGCAAATTTTCATTGACTGGGTCCATGAAGTGTTTGGTCCGAGTGTGAAAAAATACCTCCTGGAAAATAAATTGCCACTCAAGTGCCTCCTGGTAATGAACAATACTCCTGCTCTTTCTCCAAACTTGGTAGACCAATTGCCTAGGGATTTCCGTTATAACAGTGCAGTTCCTGCCTCCTAACACCACCACTCTCATCCAGCCCATGGACCAGCAGGTCATTTCTAACTTCAAAAAACTCTGCACAAAAGCAGTGTTTTAAATGTGCTTTGAAGTGACCTCAGACACTGAATTGACCCTAAGAGAATTCTGGAGGAATCATTTCGGTATCTACAACTGCATAAGCCTTCCATACCACGGGCGGGATTTGAACCCGCGGTCAGAGAGTCTCAAAACTCCAGACCGTCGCGTTAGCCACTGGGCCAGCTAGCTTCAATAAGATTCGTCCAACTAGGTGTATTTCTACACCATAGGAAGGTTAGCATAGGCACCACTGTGTCCACAAATGCAAGTTTTTTACAGATGAATCTCCCGCTAGCATGGCCATGATGAACTCTAGCTCAAGTCCCCTCAAAGCCGTCAACATGACTCATGAAATCATAATGACACGATTGCAAACGTTTGCAATCGTGTCATTACGATTTCGTGAGTCATGCATAAGCCTTATAGGTGGCTTGGCAGGGAGTGACTTCCAGGACTTTGACCTCTTCTTGGAGACAGTTGTGGCCAGACTGTGCCCTCGAGAAGGATTTTGAAGGGTTTGAGGCTGACCCTGTCGACCCTCTGCCTGTTGTGGAATCTATTGTGGCATTGGGGAAGTCCATGGGGTTGGATGTGAATAGCGAAGATGTGGAAGAGTTGGTGGAGGACCACAGGGAAGAGCTAACTGCTGAAGAGCTGCAAGACCTTCAACTGGAATAGCAACAGACCACATCTGAGGAACTTGCTTCAGAGGAGGAGGACGAAGAGAGAGGGAAGGATGTGCCTTCTTCAGTGATTAAGGACATTTGTGCAAAGTGGAATGAGCTGCAAACTTTTGTGGAGAAATATCACCCTGACCAAGCTGAAACAAGCCATATCTGCAACATGTTCAGTGACAAAACCTTGTCCCATTTTAGGGGAGTCGTAAAGAGACGCCAAAAACAGAGGACTCTGGACAGCTATTTTGTGCAACAGGGGTCCAGTGACTCTCAGGCTGGTCCTAGTGGCATTAAGAGACAAAGAAGGGAAGTAACCCCAGAGGGGCTTGTTACCTAAACGCCTTATGGAGGGGGATTCCCCTTCCAAACAATAACCCACCCTCCGTCTCTCCTCCTCCCTGTCTTCCATAAGCCAACAAGAGTCTTCAATAAAGGTATGTAATAGTGACTTTAATGTTCTTAATTTATTTTATTTAGTTCTCATTGTTTTGTGTATTTTAAACTATAATTAATCTTTAAAAAATTTATTTTTTTTTTGGAATATTTTTGGGTGTCTGGAATGGATTAATTGTATTTACATTAATTCTTATGGGAAATATGGTTTCGAATTTAGGCCGTTTCAGACTTAGGCCAACCTTCTGGAACGGATTACAGCCGAAAAACAAGGTTCCACTGTACTATTCATTGTGTTCTTGGTCTTCCTTTGATGTTGGAATTAAATTCTAACAGAAATTTCAATAGCAGTAGCTAACCACTGTCATTGCTTCACAGAATATGGAAGTCATACCTTTATTTAGAGTTCTTGAAGATGTCTATTATATTATTGTTCCTTTTGACCACCACTTGAGATACAATATTGAACTGTGTTCTGAATGTACCAATCATTTATCCCCACATTAAACTGCAGTTCCTTTTTTGTTAATCCTATGCTTGTACATAGTCACTTTAAGTTTGTGAATCATATTGTATGTCTTCTGTGCTCAGATGTAGTGTATTAGTTTACTTGTTCTAAGTGTAACATTAGCTATTTTGGAAGTACTTTCCAAAATTTAAAAACTAGAATTTCTTATCATGAGATTATCATGAAGGGGTCTTACCCCTCTGGCATAACCACCTTATGCATTTATCAGAATAATTATAAACTGTTGTCAGAAGATTTTAACCCTTTCACGGTTGGCAGGCCCTCTCCTAAACTTGTTCTCAGGGTCGGAAATTTTTCGAAAAAAAAGTACATAATTATTTTTTCTTATGAAATGATAGAGAATCTTTTTCTGATCATAATGACACCAAAAGTATGAAATTTGACGGAAAACGTACGGAATTATGCTCTTGTGAAGTTAGCGATCTCGACGATGTTTATGCATCAGCGATTTTGCCCACTTTGAGCCCTATTATCGGTCAATTACAATGTACCAGTCAACAAAAATCATACCGATTTTGCTAGAACTCCATTTTGTCTATCGAATGAGTACAAGAAACTACTCATTTACCGATTTCAACTAACCAATAACATGGTCAGAAATTGGCAATTCTGCCAATTTCACACAAATTTCAGAAGATGCCAATTTCCAAATAGGGTCCAGAATAAACAAGACAGACATTACTGGCACTAAAATAACATTTCCTCTGTTGATTACTCATGTCCCCAGGCCTCTACTACATTTCTTTTGCTTTCCACTTTGAATTTTTATTCTCACAAAGAATAGAAGATTTATGTTATGCAGACTACTGCATTCATGTAGAAATGGTGTAGAAATGGTATAAATAATATCAGCACACTGACAGCAAGGAAATGAGTGAGCTACTCAAGTCCCAATATGACTCAGTTTTTAGCAGGCCGCTAAACAGACTGAGAGTCGAAGATCAAAATGACTTTTTTATGAGAGAGCCACAGAATTTGGTTAACACAAGCCTATCTGATATTATCCTGATGCCAAATGACTTCAAACAGGCGATAAATGACATGCCCATACACACTGTCCCAGGGCCAGACTCATGGAACTCTGTGTTCATCAAGAACTGCAAGAAGCCCCTGTCACGAGCTTTTACCACCCTATGGAGAGGGAGCATGGACACGGGGGTCGTCCCACAGTTACTAAAAACAACAGACATAGCCCCAGTCCACAAAGGGGGCAGTAAAGCAATACCAAAGAACTACAGACCAATAGCA